>NW_019154109.1:22119392-22326238 GCF_002288905.1 Enhydra lutris kenyoni | reverse complement strand
TGTGGTTTTGATTTGTATTTCCCTGATGCCAAGTGATGTGGAGCACTTTTTCATGTGTCTGTTGGCCATCTGGATGTCTTCTTTACAGAAATGTCTGTTCATGTCCTCTGCCCATTTCTTGATTGGATTATTTGTTCTTTGGATGTTGAGTTTGCTAAGCTCGTTATAGATTCTGGATACTGGCCCTTTATCTGATATGTTGTTTGCAAATATCTTCTCCCATTCTGTCAGTTGTCTTTTGGTTTTGTTAACTGTTTCCTTTGCTGTGCAAAAGCTTTTGAGAGAGATTTATTTTTAAGTGTGCTTTGGGTTGCTTGCATTGTCTTTCTTTCCTCTGACTTCCCATTTGTGGTTGTTGTTGTTTTAATTATAGTCTCTATTTTCATCTTAGAGGCTTTTCTCAAATACTTGGTGATCCTTGATTATTCATTCCTATTTAAGAGTGAAATAGTAATATTACTTAGAAGCATTTTTGTTCAGAAGTCTTCTCAGTTGTGAGCTGTATTATACAGGGGGAGACCTGGTTATTCCTTGGGGAACTTTTAATAGATTATGTCTTTAGATCTTCTCTCTTTAACAAGTTTTCCCAAGGACAAAGCAACCAGTCTCCTGCTAAGAGGGTATTATCCTGACTATACACATTCCAAAAGCTACTTCTGAAAAGGAAGCTGGGGATATCAATTGTTGGTATGTAAACCTTACTTAATCCTCCTGTTTTCCGCGTGATGCCCTATTCCTCTGCTATGCCTGGTATGCTTGAATCCAGGGCCTCTCTCTGCCTTTCCTGAAAATGAACAGTCAGTGGTCTAGAAATTAGGAGAAAGTAGGAGCCTGGCTTCCAAGGTTGGTGAGGAGGATCTGGGGATCTTCGTTCAAACTACTACCTTCCATTTGGGGATTCTCCCCAGGATTCTGCGCTCATTTTTTCAATGGATCTTCTTGCCTACGGGCAGTTAATTGTCAACGTTCTCCGTGCTGCCTTCTTTTACCACTGGTCTATTCATTTTCCAGCTTCCAGATTTTGTTCTTTTCTCATCAATTTAGTCAGATTTTAGGGGGGAAAAGCATCATGTTTAATCAGAATCTCCTAGATACTGATTGACAAGAAATGTTCTTCTATCTGTTCTTACATCAGCCTCCTTAATGTGAAGAATTTTAAAGCATAAGAGAATATCATTATTACTTATTTTCAGCACCTACAGTGAGTTTTCTGTTTAGATTTTCTGTTTACTTGTATACAAATGTGCAAGGATTCTGGAATTTTCATGATAACTAATATGAAAGAGACAAAGTTGGAAGAACGCTTTACTTTCCCAAACACCTGCTCTCTCATGCACTTACTCCATTTGATATGTCCAGACATACACATGCCAACCCTCTAATGCCTCAACTTTACCCTCTTTGAAAAGGCCAGAGGTAGAGAAGGCAAAGCCTGTCAGGAGTGATCTCTGATGTGAAGGTGTGGTAGACCTGCCTAGCTCCAAGCCCACTCAGCTCTCCTCCTCCTCCTTTACCTTTGACTGTTTGGCCTTCCCCCCTAACCCCAGGCTGATCTCTGATCAAGAATGATTGAAGAAACCCCAGCTCTGCATCAAGTCTGTCCTCCTGTAACTTGCCTTGCCCAGTCCTTGACCCTAGATGTAAGAAAAGGAATACCATCCCAGCCCTTTTTTAGATGCGTTGCTGATAACTGAGTCTGAGTCCCCACCACACCCCCGGTCCCCGGTAACCTGCCTCATGTCCCAGTTTATGGAAAACTAGATCAGGGCTGTGTTTTCTCAGAAGCTACAATGTGGCCTCTCTCCAGTGCCTGCCCACTTACCCACTGGAGAGCTTCAGGATTTTACTTCCTCTTGGCCAGTCTCTCTGTAGCGGTTAACCTGCCCATGAGTTAGGACACCGTCTACTCCCAAACTTCCCTAATCAACCTGCTAATGCATGAAATTTCCTCTTCAGAAATATATTCCTTGACACAAGCCACTTAAACTCTTGTTTGAACAAATTCATGCAATCTTTTTTTGCATTCAATGGGGGAAAGGAGACAGTTGAGGGATGTGGAGTTTGAGAGAGGGTAAAACGGAAGCCAAAGACTCAACCCATCACCTCTTCAGAGCTTCAAAACCAACCCTGCCCACCCCTCCTCCTTCACACACTGCTCCTCTCAGACGATCACCCCACATGAAGTTTTGCCTGATTCTCATGGTCACCCTTCTGTGTCATATAATCTCTTAGCTTGGGGTTTACACCTATTTCTCCACACATATCTCAGTGTTAGAGTTTAGTACCCTGAAGGCAGGAGTGTGCAGGTTACTGGATTTTTATGGCTCCTATCTCAGGATAGTCCTGGCATTTGTCGATCCATTTCTACAGCCCTCAGTTCTAAGCTCACTTTGTCAAAAAGTCCACAGAGAAAAACCCTAAAGGCAAACTCAAGACCATCCCTCCAGTCTGGGTGGCAATGAGGAGGTTTCTCTCCACCATTATGTCAGGGAAGATGCCACTACTTCCTTCAAATCGACAGTGCTTAGTCTCATGAGTATAACAATGTGTGACTCACAGGGAGTTGTGAGGAGGAGAGAAAATGTGATGAAAATGCCTAGCACGAGACTGTGAAGAGCAGTAGGTGTTAATTCACGGACTCAATCCCACAGCTGGAGAGCCAGAAGGAGCGAGAGGTTGAGGAAGCCTCTGGAGGCACCACCAGAAGGGGGAGGGGAGCACCCAAGGAGGGCACGCTGCACTGTGGTGGGTGAGGATTGTTTTTTCCAGACAAGATGCCCCCATCCATTTCCATCTGCCCAAATCCCAAAGCCTGTAAAAGCATTAAGAGACCATAGGCCTGGAGCCACGCTGGAGCTTCCTGACCTAAACAAGAAGGAGCCCAGCCCCTGCAGGAGCAGCCGGGCTGGAGGAACTCGCATTTCATTGGGGCCTCCCGACCTCTGAGTAAATAAATGTGTGGAACAGATACAATAAACATTTCCTCTGGGCCTGAAATCAGATCTGCAGATTCCTCAGTCCCTCTACGCTGGGCAGACTGTAATTACAGGATATGTTAAATTTTCTTTATAGCTCATCCTGATGGTTGTGAGGTGACCACACCAGCCCGGACAGCGCCCCACTCTGGTCTGCTGCCACTGGTAATGACAACCAGATGTTTGTCTGAAGTTAATCATCAATAGGACTCTCGCCCCAGAGTCAAGTAGGGCTCACCATTTGCTTGGAGAAGCCATGTAAAGTGGTGATAAGCAGGGGTGACCTGCAACCTGCCATTGGGGCCGCCACTCCAGGAGGAGATAAGCCATCTGACACCCTCAGAGGTGACTGGGGAGAGAACAACTGACGAAAGCCAAACCTCTTCCAGCACACAACATGTCTTTGGGCATCACAGCCCTCCCCCGAGGTGCCGGAGAAGGACTTCTAGAGATAGGGCAATTGGAATAGTGACGGACGTCTTTGCTGAGAATCTGCAGATCTTATTCAGCTCGCAGACAACAATCTCTTGGAATTCCTGAGTGAAAGTCTTCTATTTAGGGACAGTTTTCCTGTCTTGCTAAGAAACATTCACGTACTGTGTAAATGGACGAAGTTATCATTGAATCACTCCTATCGTATCTCACAGCATAGGCATCAGTATTTGTCGTTATTAAAAGAAAGCATCAACACAAAGATTCCAATTAAAGGTATGAGATGAGCTCCCAGAATCTGCCCTTTTGATAAATCCCCAAGGAATTCTCATACAGAGACATGCTTTTTAAATAGTGCTTGGAAGACAAGCAAGTATCTAGACAAGCAACTAAGACCCCCAGCTTTCTGCAACTCCCAGAAAGTTGGGAGATGCAGCAGGAAGAAGAATATATTGGTCTCCCCTGGTCTTAGAACCATAAAGACTCCAGCAAGTCAACTCCTTGCATGAGTACTGCCCCATATGCTGCTCTAGGAAAGAGGGTCAGATCCATTTCAATGCAATTGTTCTAGGGACTAATGGATTTTTATGAGGAAGGAGCTGGGTGTTCTGGGAAACTAAATGTCATATGTTTTCAAATGCACAACTCAGAACTTCTTACAAAGTATCTGTTGATTCTTCTTTTTAATTTGATTATGATGTGCAATGTTACATTAGTTTCAAGTATATCACACAGTGATTTTACTTCTCTATGTAAAGTGTAGCTACCATCTAGTATCTATTAATTCTTGAAAACTCATGGGTTTCCTCCAATTTTCTCAAACTTATACTGATCATAGTCAGTCCTTTCAATTACTAAATACATTTGTTTTCCTTGATATGGTATTTACTTTTCCATTTGGTGCACACCTCTTTCTTACAGCTGTCCTGACTTAATTGAGTAACACATTAGATGGTGGGAGGATATCCAAGCCAAAATATTATTCTTAGACCAGACAGCCCCAGGGAAATTCTCAATTGAGTACTATTTTGTAAGTACTACTCTAATATGAAATATCATATTTCATATAATTAACTTCCTTTATAATAATGGTTTAGGGAATAACAACTAATGTCCCTAAAAAGCCAACCCAGTCTCAGAGTTTATAATATTTTTTGGAAAAAAAAAATGTGTATATATTTGTTTCTCTGGATATGGTAACTATATATAATCATAAGAAATTCAAAGAATACAAAAGTGAAATAGGTCGAATACGAAAGTTGACCAAAAATAGATTGGAGTTAGATTTGGAGTAGGAATCTGTTACACATATTTCTGAGTAAAGAAAACAAAGATTTTGCATTTTAATCAGGACATTTGGTGTCACCATCAAAATGGTTTCCTCAAAACATAGCATCTTCATAATGATCAAAATTTACCCTCTAATATTCTACCCATCCCACACCTGGACTCCCTCTCTCCCTTTTCTGCTTTATGTGCCCTTAACACTATAAGACATAGTAAATATTTACTTCTTGTTATTTATTTATTGTTTGTTTGTTCACGGATGTTATTATTATTTATCATTTGCTTGTTTATTTGCTGCTGTATCTCCAGGACCTGGGACAGACTTGATACATAATAATTATTGCTCAATAAACAGCTATTGAATGTTGAATGAATAAATTCAACTCAGGTGGTACTACTGCCCTGAAGGCTTTGCTCACTCCCATGATTCTTGACCTTAGCTTACCAGAAAGTAACTTCCTTTCTTTGTGCTTCTGTTTCTGTATTGTATCCAAACTTCTACAGTTACAGCATGCTGACCCTACCAAAGGCCATGAGCCCCTGGAGGGCCAGAGCAAGGCCATTTATATCTTTATCCCAAAGCTCATCTTCATTCCTGTCTCCTGTCTCCTAGTTAGTGTGATAGTGAAGAGACTGAGGAAAGTGGAGTGTAAATAATAAGACTGCTGATTTGATTAGAAAACTACCAGAGCAGGAAAAGTATATATATATGTATGTATATATATATACACACACACCATTTGTTATGGTGTGGGATGGGATAAGTCTGACTTTGAATCTAGGCCTCAGATAAGAAACTAAGGAGGGTTTATTCTAGCCTAATTTGGAAGATGGTATAGAATTAATGTGTGTCAGCTCCTAAAAGCATGCTGATTGAGGGGCGCCCAGGTTGCTCAGTCAGTTAATCATCCACATCAGCTTGAGTCATGATCTTGAGGTCCTGAGATTGAGCCCCGAGTTGGGAATCCCTGCCCAGTGGGGAGCCTGCTTTTCCCTCTCCCTCTGCTCCCCCTCCAACCACTCATGCTCTCTTTCTCTCTCTCTCTCAAATAAATAAGTAAAATCTTAAAAAAAAAAAAAAAAGCATACTGTTTGAATTCCTGGGATGCTAGGGTTTCCCTGGGTTCCAAATATTAAGCTGCTATCTTTACTTCTTTCCGAAAGACCTCACCAAGCAGCCAATAGGCAACAGAAAATATGCATCCAGTTCAGTATTTAAAGTTTCATTAAAAATGGGTAAAGAAGATGTGGTATGTGTATACAGTAGAATAGTATTCATCCATGAGAAAGAAGGAAATCCTGTTATTTGTGACAACATGGATGGACCTAGAGGGCATCATGCTAAGTGAGATAAGCAGACGGAGATAGACAAACATTGTACGGTATCTCTTGTATGTGGAATCTAAGAAAGGCAAACTTGAAGAAACAGAAAGTAGAATGGAGGTTACGAGGGCAAGTGCATGGGGAACGTGAATGGAGAGACATTGGTCAGAGATTACAAACTGCTAGTTAGAAGTTGAATAAGATCTGGGGACCCAAAGAACAGTATTGTGATTCTAGTTAACACTACTGTTTTATATATTTGAAAGTTGCTAACAGAGTAGACCTTAAATGTTCTCACCACAAAAAAGAAATGGTAATGGTAATAATGTGACATGATAAAGGTGTTAGCTAATGCTGTGATGGGAATCATATTACATATACACACACATACACATGTAAGTGTATCAGATCAATATGTTGTACAGCTTACATTTATGTGTTAATTGTCAATTATATCTCAATAAAGCTGGGGAAAATATAAAGATTCATTACACTTCAAAGCCAAAGATTGTCAAGTATCCAATGAGCTCACCCGCTGAATTCCCTACCCAAAACTCTCTGCACCATATGAATGCTTGCTCACCACATGTGAATCCACCACCCACTCAACTTCAGACAATGAGTTAGAGTATAAGTAAGCATATTGAACTCCCACTTGGTGTCTTGCACTTTGGTGAATAAAGATTTCAGGTACAAATGTCCACTTAACTCAAAAGTATCTGTAATGTATGCTGTTCTCTCTAGACCTCCTTAGTGAGAATTTATCTGTTTATCTGGGATAATGATGAAAGTTTATGTTCAATTATGCATGGCTGAGTTTGCATCCTATCTTACTACCAACATCTTCTTAACAAAATGAATCAAAAGTGTAGCTACCATCTAGTTCAAGTACTCCTTTTTTTCCCTAAGATCTTAATTTTTTTAGAGCAGCTTCAAGTTCACAGCAAAATTGAGAGGAAGGTACAAATACTGCCCATAAACCTCTTATATCTAATACACATGGCCACCTTCATTTTGGACATCACTTACGTGCATCAAGTACTTAATAATAGCATAATGCCATTTACGGGGTACCTACCACAAAACCTTATTGATTGTGTGCAATAACTCAAGGTAAACAGCATTATACCCTCTTTGCTTTTGTGCAAACTGGCTCAAAGACCTTCCCAGTAATTATCTCCAAGATCCATGTAGCTAAAAAGTGCCTGAGATGCATTCAAAACCAAAGTTGCCAGACTTTTAAGTTTTCTCAACATCACCACGAAGACAATTTCTTACCTTTTTATATTTTATCCCCTGAAATCTCAAACAGGTTTGTTTAAAATAGAACATTTAGCCATCCCTGCAACAGAAGAAGGGCAAGTCACTCTGTTTATGGGGTGGTGTTTTCTGTGGTCATAACAAGTAAAGCATTGTTTTTGTCATTGCTGGAAAGGATTTTATCCCTCTGTCTCCAGTCCATCCATGCGCTACCTTTCCAGGTCTGTAGAGATACTTCTAGTCTTCTTTTTGGCTTCATTGTTGAAACTGAAATGATCTCAATTCTGAGAACATTAGGAACACCTGCATGCCAATGAAATGCAAGCATTAATCAAAACCAAATGTGAAAGATTCCAGGGTTGTGTGTCATCTGTATCAACCACACTCTGCTCCTCTCCCTCAGGAGGGATGATTGAGAGTTGATTACGAGTTCTTTTTGATGATGCTGCTAAAAACCATTTGAAAAACATCATCCCCTCTCTTCACAAGATGGATTATATTGGGCAACATGAAGTCATGATTACATTGCACTAATTTTAGCTAAGTCAGACGTCTTCATGAGGGCATTGCTCATGCCTGTCAACCACTGCTGAGTCAAAGTTCACCCAACTTTAGACAAAAGGAGAAACAATCAGCCACCCCCTGTCTCTGTGAAGGGGCTGCTGCCTTAACGAGAGTAAAGCCAAGTCTGACGCAGACTGGTCAGTTCATTCCTAGATCCCATGAATCCCATTGCCTCTCCTGCAGTGCCCCCACAGCATCCCACTGTCTGCTAGCTTTTCAGTAACACAGACACGGTGGAGAAAAGTGAAGCTATTTTATGCTGCTCCCTCTGCTTCCTACTCCCCAAGCCCTTTAACAAGGAACCTGGTTTCAAGAACCCGTGATGCTAATACTTGCCTCTCCCTCATGGTTTCTGTCTCTCGCACATTGGAGCGTGTCTTGTTATGGCTCATCTATGATCTGCTTTGAATTACCTTGTAATCCTAAAAAACGTGTTATAATGTTCCAAGACAACACCACCCCCAGATCTCTTTCAGAGTCTCAATCCTAGCTGGATTTAGCAGTTGAGTTGTTTAGCTGGTGGTTTTTCCACTTGCTATTTATTGAAGACCCTGAGAGGTTTGGAAGGGGATTCCAACTACTCTGTTTCTAACGGTTCTAATTCCTAATTGATCAGCAATAATGTTCAGAGACTCAAGTCATAAAGGAAGGCTCCATATCCAGCCTTCAAGTCCCTGATGAATATTGATTAAGGCTACCAACATGATGACGTACCAAACTGATGTACACATGTTTCCTCAGCCCTGGGGGTATTTGGGTCAACGGAAGAATGGGTGCTCAGACTCTATCTTTCTTCCCTAGTGACAAGAACCACATCTCATTCCTTCCAACGTTTCACATCTCCTGGAAGCTAAAAGAACACTGGGGGACTGGTGAATAGCCAGAATCTGTGTCCATTGAGAGGCCCCAGGACTAAGGCAAGATCCACATCTCTGCTTTGCCATGTACTATGTGAGTGAGACCTTGGCCAGTGTCTCACAACTTCTTGATGTTTCAGTTTCCTCTTCTCTAAGATGAAGGTAGTTACAATAACTACTTCTCAGGATTTGTGTGAAGTTCAAATAAGTGAATCGACATGAAGCTTCTTCATACAATGCTAAACCAGCACTGCTCAGGGAGGGAGCCTTTAAAAGCTTGATTCTAACATCACCTGTCAAGGTTGGCATGGAATTGTCATTTTCAACATTATTTAGAGACACAAATTAAGACCAGATGGCTCATAAAATTCCTTATGTTCTTTTGGCCAATCTGTAGCAGCACCTGCTAACAAATGAATCCAGATCTTTCGAGCCAGTCTTTCAGGCCACAGGCATCCTATAAATGTACAGCACTTATTATATGCCCACGTCTAGGCTAGATTCTCTGTGGGAGACACTGGAAGAAGAAGCAGCTCCAGATGTCAAGAGTTTTAGATCTTGTTAAACTCAATCCAATTAACTCAATCGATTATTCAACCAGCCCTCACTAGAACATCCTACATGCCCAGTTCTGCCAAAGTGTCACAGGGCCGACATTTCTGCTCTATAGGAATTTGACATCTGAATCATGTCATGGCTCCCTTACCTTTAAAAACAGGGGACAGGAGTTATTATAAAGTTATTAATAAGAGAAGGCAGGAGTCGACCCGGAAATGAGGAAGCAGACCTCACCAAAGGTAGACCGGAAGGTCAATCATAATGCTCAGCGGCTCTCAAGTCAGGATCACCATATGCGACTCAGCACAGGAGCTTGGACTCTGCTCCTTAATGACATAAAATCGGTGTGACTCTTTCAGCCCCTTTTCTTGTTGTGTGACCAACTTACTGGTCCCGCCCATCCCCATAATCATGGGAGAGGGAGATTCTGAATGGTCTTTGTCATTGCCAAGATCATACCCACTCATGGCTCAGTCAACCAGAACCCTCCAGGAGTGCCCCTATCTAGGGAAAAGTCCAGAACTGTTTCCCCCAGCAAGGATGGTGGATGAGTTTGGTTTACCCCGGAAGAGCCTGTCAGCCTGGCAAATATCGCAAGTTTCCTCTTTGGAAAATGACTTCTCTCCCTCTCTCCTAGACCCTCTATTCTTCTCCCCCATACTTAGAAAACAACAAGAGTCTGAAAAACAGCCCAATGGACTGCAATAACTGGGGGACAGTTTATAAAAGAGGTGAGCCTTGAGGATGGGGTGATGCGAGATATCCAAGAAGATGGAGATGCTCCAGACAGACAAAACTGGTTGAGCAAAGACAGGACTCCCCAGATGAGTTTCTCTTTAAGTCTATAATTCTCTTAAGTACAGCCATTGGGACTCACTGCTTCCTTTTGCAAATTGAAAATAAAATAGCAAAATGAAGGTGACCACTTTTACTTTATGAAGGAGTTACTCTCTCTATTGCTAGATATTGATATGTGTACTTAATAATCAAACTGAAAGTCTTTTTCTAGACTCACCCACACTCCAAATTAGGCTTTCTTCATTCTGGTGGTGACTTTTCTCCCTTCCCAGGTGTGACCTGCTGGTACACTTCCTAAGAATAATAATAGCAGATGATAATACTAAATGTATAGGCAACCTTAGTATCAGGTACTTCATTCAGGTCTTTATGTGTCTCATCTTGTGTGATCACCATTACACAATACGTATTCTAAAAGGAGACTCTATCCAGCAAATCATTAACGAGAGAAGGAAGGCTTCCCCAACCCTGCCCCCGCCAGAAAGTAATATTTAACTGAATTTTCAAATACGATGTAGGAGTTCTCCTGGAAATCAAGTCTGGGAAAGACATTGCAAGCAGTGGGATTGGCATCAAAGAGATAGGAACAATCATGGGATGTTCCAGAAAAAGCAAGTGGTTCACCACCATTAGATGACAGGGTCCTTGTGGGAATGGGTAGAGCTGGGACCAGACACGCTGGAAAGGGCCAAACTGTGGGGAGATTTGTATGCAGTGATTTTATCAAAATTCAACAGGAATTCACTCGCATGCTTTAAGAAGGGAGAGGCTGCATCTTAGAACATTTGGGGCCACGTGGAGCATGGATTCATTGAGCAGGGAGACAGGCAGTCGGGGCAGCCAGCCGGGAGGTGATCATTACAATTATCCAACTGAGAGATGATGGAGGACGGAACTGAGCCAGTGATGGACAGAGAGAGGATATGGTCTCTGACAGACCAAGAGGTCTCTGCCTCTAGATTGAGAATACAAGGAGAACAGAAATGCTAGCAAGTAAATGCCCATGGCCCCAGGCTGGAGACAGGTGAGGCCGGGGGACAGTGGCTATGATCAGTGCTGGGCAAGTTCAGAACAGGGAGTGTTTCCAGCCCAGACACTCCGGCAAAGCTTCCAGAAGGCGTGCTATTTGAGCTCCATAGCAACAGATGCGTAGGATTTTAATAGAGGGAAATATCTGAAGAGCATCCCAGGAGGGAAGAGCAAATGCAAGGATTTTTAAAAGCGGAAAGCGTGAGGCTGACTGGGGAGACAGCAGGACAGAAATACACCAAGAGGCGCACCTCCCCATGCTGCCCAGCCGAAGGAACCTTCGAGCATACTGTCAGCTTTCCTGCTTAGCCTGGTAGATGCTCTGTAACAGCCCCTTGCAGGCAGGGGTAGAAGAAATGATACATTGTCTTTATCACAGAAAACCACAGATAATGGCCTGGCAGAGCTCAAGGGCCTGGAATAGCGCTCCCTCAGCAACGCCCAGAGCGTGGCCAAAGCGTGGCCGTGGATAGACGCTTCATCAGAGTTTCTGTCACAATTCTGTCAGGCTTTCTTATGCTCCCTGCCTAGTTTCTTTTGGGCAAATGGCCCTGCCTGTCCCAGTGCTTTGTTGTCCCGCGTCTCCTCTCAAATTGTTTCAATAAAGAGCCTTCCATCCTCAGCAAAAACCAAATGGCAAGGCAGGGCCCATGGCAGTTGCTGCAAACTCAAGTCTTCAGCCTGGAGGCAGCTCAGGGCTCTCCGTCTGAGGGTCCCTGCTTCCCCACCTGGGCCTGGAAGCCTGCAGGCTGAGGGCCCCGTTCCCGCCCTCCGCCCACCTCTCTTTATTCACCGGCAGCCCAGAAAGCTGTTTAACAGTAAGTGAAACATTTATCCTTTAATTCTCAGATGTATGTGATCTGAAAAAAAAAAAATAACAGAGGAGAAAATATCCTGAGGACGTCAGAGGAAGGGAAATGTGGAGAGCAGATGCCACTATTTGGTTTTGTCCCTGTTTTATCTTTTAAAAATACATAAAACATGAATAACTAAGGAGAAAGAGTTCCAGCTTTGGGTAAAATCAAAAAAGGGGGTATTTTATAGTTTGGGTTGCACTTTTTACATTTTAAGTTGTTTTGCTACTCAACACACTTCATGAAATCATAAAATTCTGGAGCCAGAATAGAACTTGAGAGGTGACTTATTCCAGTTTCTGGTTTTTAAGTTGATGAATGAGCATCCAGGCTAGAAAAAGCCCTTTTCCTTTCATACTCAGTATAAAAGTTTCCCCTCTTTGCCACGTTAGCCTCACTGCACCATGCGGAGAGGCAAGAAGCTTTCGTTAGGTTCAAGCACTCATTCGCTGCTTTTGTTCATTTACTCAATATTTACTGATCACCTACTAAATAGGAGATGCTCTGAGAGACAGTGGAAATGCAGGCGTGATTCCTGAGTCTCACTTATGTGACTGGTCTTACTGGAGAGGGTAGTATGCTGTCACAGCATCCAGAAGACGCTTGTAGAGCATGGGGAGGGGACGGACAGGTGAGAGAGAAGGTCAGCCAGACTGATGATGAAGCTGTGGTTGGACGGATCTCATTTTAACTTAAACAGTAGAAATATCCAATGGACCTCATGTTAACATAAGCAGTAGAAATACCCAAACGTTGTGCCATCCTTAGGTTGTAAAAGGATCCCCACAACAAGCTCCTTGTTTGTTTCCCTCAGTCATGTGAGGTAGGTTTTAGGATTATGCCTGACATATACCTTGAGAAATGGAGACCCGAGTTTTCAAAAATAAAAAGTGACTGATTTAGAAGTCAAACTTGGGCCTTGGGACTTTTAGATCTCTTGCTCTCCTCTCCCTGGTGTGGTCTTTCTATTTTCATTTCAAAAAATAAACCAATAGTATGGAGCATCTTTGTGTCAAGCACTGTGGTTTATGTTTGGTGTGGAGGGAGAGAGGGTGTGGTTCAGAGATGAGTAGACCTTCAGAATCCTATATTCTGAGAACCATAGAACCACACACAAAGAGAAAACGTGTTTGTCTCTCAGTTTCTTTTACAAAACTGAGTCCCCAAGTAGGTAAAACAAGAAGTGATTGGTACAGGATCCTGGGGAGGGAGACATCGCCTCATCATGGGCCAACATGGTGTCATGAGAAGGATGGGCCAATAGTGCTTGTTGTTTGGGACTAGAGTAAAAAAAAAAAAAGGAAAAACCATTAATTCTTTTGTGAAAGTGGCTGGAAGCGTGGGCTGTCAAGTCAATCAGAGATGGGTTTACATCCCACTGCTGTCTCTATGTGGTAACTTTGAGTAATTCCCTCAAACCCCACCAGACCACATAAGCATTCAGTGAGATCACACACATGAAGCATTGATCACAGTTCCTGGAATACACCAATTCCCAATAAACGGTGGGGATGATGGCAGTGGTGACATCACTGCTAATCTCACCACCGTCAACCCTCATTCTCTCAGACAGCCCAGAGAGGGTCCCACAGGTCACCTCCCAACATGGCTCCCTGCCACTCCTCCAGGTGCCGATCTACAGGCCTCTTAAGAACATGTGGCTCTCTCCTTGCCTCCCCTCCTATCTTCAGTCCCCTGTGTCTGACACTTGCAGGACAGCCATTTCCATGATATGGTTGTTCCTTCAGGATCTCCTTATCTTCTGGAACTTTCTGTGGAAGTTACATTCCTCTAGAAAGGACAGCCCTTCTTCCCAATGACCTGACCAGTGCCTGTTACAGTCCCCAGTGGCCCCTCAGCTGACAGGAGTCAGGGGTACCCTAGGGCTTGTCTGCTCTCCCCTGGACATTCTCTCTTGGTCTGCTATTACTTACTGCATAACTCTGGGCTGCGCCATTAGCCGTCAGAGCTGTAGGGGACCCAGCTGCCATGAAACAGACACATAAAGGAAAAATGTGAAGCCAGAAATGAAGTGCTGCAGCTGAAATCTGCGAAGGAGGCCGTGTTTCTATTTCGAGTCCGCCAGCCTCCCCAGCAGGCCTCCATACACTACTCTCCCCCTACAACCCATGCTCCCTCAGCCTCCTCCTACCCTCCAACAAGTTGTCAAGTACTCCCTGAAGGAGAAGCCAGACGGTGTGCCAAAAAAACGGCCTTGGCTGGGAGTCAGGACCCTGGGGTCCAGGTTGGATTCTGCCAATGATGAGCTGTGGGAACTTTGGCAAAGGACTGAACTTTTCTGAGCCTTCATTTGTAAAGGACTAGACCAACCCTGTGGCTCTAAGTCTCAGTGATACTGCTGCTGTGCTCATTTCTTAGCACATCTTTTATAGATAAATACACACACAGGCACACACACATGCACGTGCACACACACATAATCACTCATTAGCGAATTGTATTAACACTCTTAACAGTTATCCAGCTGTTAGTTTGACATTAAAAGGAAAAGAATTCTCCTATTAATACTATAGACAAAGGTTACTTTCTGTAAGATAGAAAATCTGATTCAAAATTATGAGAAAAGAACGGAATTTTTTTTAATGATGTACTATATGGTGATTAATGTAATATAATTAAATAAATAAATAAACAAATAATAAAAATTAAAAATTAAAAAATTGGAAGTACATTTTCTCTTATGAGCAAAAATATGAATCAATACATAAATTAACAAATATAATATATAAATATGATATAATACTAAAAAATAATAAAGTAAGAAATATATTGATATATTAAGACATAAACTCATTAGTCAAAACAGAAACTTCTGCATCAGGAACAAATAGATCAATGGGACAGCATAGAGAACTCAGAAATTAGCATGTGGGGGGGGTGTGAATATGCAGGTGGGTGCGTGTTTACCTAACATATAAAGATGGCAACACAAGTCAATAAGAGAATACAGATTATTTAGTAGGTGGTTCAGGAGAAATCAATTCCCATATGGAAAGCTATAAAGAGTCAATTCACAAAAGAAATAGCACAGACGTCTAAAAATGCATTTAAGGAACACTCAAACTTGCCAATAATCAGAGAAGTTGGGTTAAAACAAAGAGATACAGAGTGGTAACTTTTATAGTTATCAGAAAGCATAAACAGCTGGTGAGAGTGTAAACTGGAACCACCATTCTAGAAAGAATCTGCTAGTGTTTAGCAAAATTAAATGTTTATTTTTCTGGCCCAGTGAATTCACTCCTAGGTATAAATTCCCAAGAAGTTCTCCCATGGGTCCATAAGTGTGCATGTACAATAATGTCTCCCATGACATTGTTTGTAGTTGCAAGTAGCTGGAAGCAAGCTAGTTCTTGATCACTAGGAATAATGAATAAGTCATATGCAAGAAATGCAAGTTACGGCATACTGTGTGGTAATAAACGTAAAAACAAAGATAAATTTCAAGAAATATACAACAAGCAAGAAACAAAATGAAATTCCTAACACAATTCCATTGATGTAAAAAAAAAAAAAAGAAAACAAAAATGCATACACAGAACCACAGTATATCATTCATAAAAACACAAATTCAAGGACACATTAGAATGGTTTTCTACCAAGAGTATAATGGTGAGGAGTCAGTCAAGAAAATACAAACCCCCAGGCAAGAAAGGATTGGGGTACATTCAAATATATTGGAAGGACTAGAGGTGCTAGGGACAGAGAAGACCACCACTAGTTCCCAAGTTCACTACTAGACTTCCAAAAACAGGAAACTGATACTGTCACCCATAAAGACTAAAGATAATGCCACCAATGGTACAACTGCATTCACACTGAGGCAACAGATTTATGAGAGAAGCCCTGAGGTTGGTGCAGATCTCATATCCGCCAACACCCACACATCTGCCTCTAACTGGGGAGGGAAAATAATGTTCTAATTCTAATGAGGGCATCTCTTACCAGTGAAGTATAAACTAGAACCCTTCTGATAATGGAATCTGGAACATGTAAGTTTCTAGCTTGGTGATGCAGGGAGTGCCTGAAAGGACATAGGAATGGAGCTGAATACCGAGACTTTCTTCTGGCTGCCCAGGACCCATTCACACCCTTCTATATTTAACTTCCAAACAACAAGAGTATGAGCAGCGTACTTTCTGCCTACTATGATGTAATTATCCCCTACTATGATGCATTCACCCCCTCCACAAAGAGGTTCCCAAGTGGAACATCATCATTGCAACCATTTTCTAGTTCAATATCATTGAATCAATCTAAAGACGTGTTCTTAATCACCAATAGCGTACTTAACATAAAATAGTAGGAGAAAGGAAGAGAGGAAATGGAAATTCTGCTTAATATAGACAAAGACATAAGAACTTACACCTAAGAAAATATGAATGCTTCTATAACCATCACGTCCACAACCAATCCCAAGATTATAGTTGTTATTTTAAACCTTATTCTACTACCTATTCCATGATCTCTTTGTCCTCCAACAACCACTTTTGCTGGCCATGGCTCTTGACCTAGAAAAATTACCCAAAACTTTATTACTAAAGGGTCTGAACCATTAGTGGTCCTCCCTGTGTTGGGCTACTATAGTCTTCCATTAAATTTTTCACTGGCATGAAAATACTAACAGACAAACTTAACTCCCCAGAATCCCCATATGTGCTTTTTGATTCTGTTTTAAAGCAGCAAACCTATTTGAGGATTAGTCACTTTAGACAACACAGGAACACCCCCTTTTCTGTGTCTCTTGGATCAGTGACATGAGGAGAACAAAATAGAGAGCCTTCCATTTCGTTGTACTAAAAACTAAAGACAAGGAAAAAACTATCAAAAGCAGTCAAGCTTTCCTATTGGGAAGAAACAATTTGAATGACAATTAACTTCATAGCAGAAACCAAAGAAGTCGTAAATGAGTGGCTTAACATTTCTGAAGAGCTGGGGAGAAGAAAATCTCAACCCGGAACCTTGTAACTAGTGAAAATATCCTTCGGGAATTAGGGAAAATCAGACATGATTTAGATGAAGACGTGATTCAGATGAAGAAAAACTAAAAGAAGTTATCCCCAGCAGACGAGTCTTGAAAGAATATATAAAGGAAATTCTCCAAACAGAAAGAATATGACAAAATAAGGAACTTTTGGAATATCAGGAAGGAAGAACAATGTAAGAAAAAATATGGGTAACTACACGAGGCTTTGGTCATCCTCCTCCTCCTACATTTTCTAAATTGTATTTAATGGTCAAAGTAAATATTGTAACACTGTCTGATGTGGTTCTAAATACACATGTATTTATGTATGTAAATAAATGTAGAGGCAATATTGAAGAAATGTGTATCATAGATAGGAAGGAATAAGGAATATAAAAGAGAGGTAAGCTACTTCACTCAAACTGGTGAAATGATGACCTCCGTAGATTGTGATGTCTCTTTGGAAGATTAAGAAAAATATTTATAGGGTGCCTGGGTGGCTCAGTGGGTTAAGCCTCTACCCTCGACTCAGGTCATGATCTCAGAGTCCTAGGATCGAGTCCCACATCGGGCTCTTGGCTTGGCAGGGAGCCTGCTTCCTCCTGCCTCTCTGCCTACTTGTGATCTCTGTCAAATAAATAAATAAAATCTTTAAAAAAATTTTTTTAAAAAGAAAGATATTTATAATACATACTTTGTGTCAGGGCCATCCAATTTTTTTCCCCGGGAGACCTGCTCCATCCTTCATCCTAAGGATTCTAGGTCCACAAATGTGTTTAGGAATGGAAATTGGATCAAGGGCCTTAACTACATATTATGATGACTTGAAGACCTAAAATATTTTTGATTATGCATATGAAGTAAGACTTATATAGCATTCCATCTATTGATTCTTGGGAGAACATGATCAATTATATATCAAAGATTTCTGAAGGTCAAACCCTTATTACCAACTTTAACCCTTCCTAAATTGGTAATACTCTCATTCAGTCTCTGTTGGTTAAATACTGCTTTTTGGTCTCTACTGTTTGAGAAGAAGTGCATTTCAATGGCACTGTCTCCTGCCTTCATTCTCAACTTTCAGAGAAAAGTCACTACAGAGCTTTCAAAGAACGCCAGTGCTCCCCTCACCAGTGTATGTTTTATGCCTTTCTGAAGGGAATGTCATTTGGACCCTGTCTAATGACCCAGTAAGGAGATGGGTAAGTAAATTCTGGGTCTCATTTTATTTACTGTGGAACAGAGTTAAATCCAAGCTTCAGTCTGTATCCATTAACTTCTGCTGCATAAGCAATCTTTCAAAAACCATGGATTAAAACTGCAAATATGATTTTTGTGATTCTCTGGGATTATTGGGCAGTTCTTTTGGTTTAAGGATGACTGTTATAGGATAACCTCACTCACATATCTGAAGATTTGCCTGAGATGATTGAGACTTTTCTCCAAGTCTCCAAGTTTATCATTCATCCACCAGTAGCTAGCCTAAGCTTGTTCAAACGGTGGCAGAATTGTTCCCACCAGCAGGAGAGTGCAAATCCCAGTGCCTCTGCTTGGATCACGTTTGTTAATGTCCTATAACTAAAGTAAGTTATATTGTCAAGTCCAGTTTCAAGAAGTGAAGAAAGAGTGAAATCCTTTTGATAGAAGAAGTGGTGAAGTCCAATTACAAAGGGGTGGGTATACAGGAGTGGAAAGAATTATTGAGTAAATTTTGCAAACAAATCATCACAGAGTCAGCCAACAGAGAAAACCGTGGAGCCATTCCCAGCTGCTGAAATTGACACACTGAACCTATAATTTTTTGATAATGCACCCAAAACAGTAACTTCAGCAATTCTCATGTTCATTTTGATTTATCTTATAATGGGGGGATCAAGGAGCATCAACCATCTCTTCCCCAGTCAGACTTGTACTTGTCCCTCTGGCTTAGTCTGGGCTCTGACTTCAGCTACAGGTCTATAGGTAATGAGAAGTGGCAGGAGCAGGTTTTAAGGAAAACTAAGAGCTGCTTATAAGAGAATTGCTCCAGGCAGTTGTGGAAAGCTTGCAGGCTTTTCCAGCAACACTAGCCTCCTCAGATAAAGGAGAAGCTGCTGGGAAGAGAGTGCCAGTCACATGTGGGCTTTAAGGTAATCAGATCCATCCAACTTTCCCACATGTTCCCAATTCACTTTTTATGGTCTCTCCCTTTGCGAAGCAATGTCATAATTCTCACGTGTGACATAGAAAGGCTGTGAATTCAACCTGCAATGTAATTCTATAAGACACGAGATCAAATTGTGGATCTGACATTTTTATGCGTTGGCCCAGCAGCCACAACATCTAAGAGATTCTTTTAACTCAGTCATACAGGCTCCCTGGTTCCCTGATTGTGCTTTAATCAGAAAATTCAAACTTTCTAAAGCAGTCATAAGCCATTGTCCCACTCCACAGTCCCAGTACTCTTTATTTACATCTTTAAAGTTTACTGCAACTGTTACTTGGTCACTCAAGGTCTCATCTTCAAAAGAAAATTTGCAGGCAACAACAGGTGATAATTTAAATAATGCTTTCATTAGTGCATGCCATGGATTATTAATACCCACACCACTGGCAATGATGTCACCACTGCTTTCAAACGTAACTAGGTCGTATAACAAATCCCAGCTTTTCATATATGAAGATATATTTCCTACAACCCCTACTGATACCAAATATTTTATCAGTCAAGATTCGGTCAGGAAAACACTAACACACAATGTATTTCAAGCAGGAAAGTATTTAATACAAGTAATTGGGTAATTAAAAATTGACGGAGTTGGGACGCCTGGGTGGCTCAGTTGGGTGAACGACTGCCTTCGGCTCAGGTCATGATCCTGGAGTCCCCGGATCGAGTCCCGCATCGGGCTCCCGGCTCTGCAGGGAGTCTGCTTCTCTCTCTGACCTTCTACTCGCTCATGCTCTCTCTCACTGTCTCTCTCTCAAATAAATAAATAAAATCTTTAAAAAAAAAAAATTGACGGAGTTGATGGAGGAGTAAAGGTTAAGGAAAGATACTTCTACCTCTCTGAGAATTTCTGAGGTTTCTGTCACCCAGGTCAAAAATGCAGGAATTCACTGTTGTGGCAGATACAGTACAACGTTGTAAAATCTCATCCATCTAAATCCTGACATCCGCATGCCACAGAGGGAGGAAAATTAATGACATCTGCATCTATTCTGCCTTCAAAATCCTTTATAAGATTTTTTTGTTGGCAAAATATAAAGTGGAACTTTACAGTCAAGAGACTCTGAACATTGTAATTCTCAAGGATACTTGGGAAGAATATACAAGAAAGATGGGATTTTGAGACTGAGTGGGAGTAGAAATTGAAAAAGAAGGAGAAAAATAAATTTAAACAAGAAAGAGGCCTTGTACAGATGATGACAATGTGCTCTGAATTAAGGAATATAAATAAAGCAATTCTCTGCACCTGAGATCTGGGGAATGGGGTGGGTGAACACGAGAAAAAAAAAATAAAGAAGAAGTTCACTCACTGCATACAGATAAAGCTCTCTGGGAATTTAATGTGTATATTCATATCAAAGTAAAAAAATTATATCTTCTTACTTCTTCTTTATTCAAAAGAAATTATTCAAAAGAATAGAAAATATTGTGCACATTAAAATCATTTTTAGTATTACATATGAGAAAAGAATAGTTGGTCTTGTTATTCTCAAAAGTTACATTCTGAGAATTCTGAGTATTCCATGTTTGTGGGTTTGTTTACTTTTCCCTTTACCTTGGTCATTTTTTTGTTTCATGTATTTTGAGGCTATATTATAAATTACATACAACTTTGGAACTGTTCTGTATCCCTGGTGGATTGACATTTTATCATTAACAACTACCCCTCTTTTGCTACAACAATACTTCTGGACTTTGTCTTCTTTATCCATCAGCATAGCTATTCCAGATTACTTTATATTATTATTACATCATATCTCTTTCCATCATTTTTTTCAAAATGTCTGTATCTTTTTATTTAAGGTCTATTCCTACAGGCCTCATATAGCTGGTTGTGATCTTTAATCCAGCCTATTATCTCTATCTTTTAATAATATCATTTAGTACATTTACATTTAATGTATCTACCAATATATTTGTAACTGAACTATTATTCTACTGTTTGTTTTATAATGTCTCGCTTATTTTATTTTCATTTTACTCTCTTTTCTCCCTTCTCTTGAACAGAGTCTCAGATTTTTTTTTAAGATTTCTGTTCTCCACTATTGGCTTGTTAATTATACATTCTTCCACCACTTCTTTTTAGTGGTTACCCTGAAGATTAGAGCATCCATCCCTGACTTTGTGAAGTCTAACATAAATTAGAACTTTTATGTCCCAAGATAAAACATGGACTTAAAAACATTTTAAATCCAGAGTGTCTGAGTGACAAGGTCACTTGAGCAGAGGGCTCTTGATTTTAGCTCAGGTCATGATCTCAGCATCCTGGGATCAAGCCCCATGTCAGGTTCTGCCCTCAACCCCATGTCAGGTTCTGCACTCAGACTCCCTGTTTGAGATGCTCTCTCCCTTTCCTCCTACTCCTCTCCTTGCTCCCACTTGCTCTCTTGCCCTCTCTCTTTAAAATAAATAAATAAATATATTTTTTAAATTTTAAATTCCATTTATCTTTGTCTTTTTTTGAGCTTTGTTGTCAAGTATTGTATTCACATATATTTCATACCCACAAGACATTATTATTTTTTATGAAAACAGTAGTTTATTTCTATCCATGTACTTAACCATTATATTGTTTTGTGTTTCCTTCTACAACTTTTTTTCCAATCTGGGATCATTTTACTTCTACCTGAAGAACTCACTATAGCATTTTTTTTTTTAGTATAGATACGCTGATAAGTTGTTTCTGTTTTTATAAAATGTGACTTTATTTTGTCTTCATTTTAAATATTTCTTCTGAGTGCAGATTTCTAAGTTGAGAGTTATTTTCTTTCAAAAATAAGTATGTTATACCATTGTCTTCTGGCTTTGACTGATTCTCCTGAGAAATGAGTTAAAGTCTTTCTTCCTTTGAAGATGCCTTTCAAAGTTTCTCTAAACTGCTTTCAAATTTGTTTTTGTGTTTGTTTTATCTCTGGTTTTCTTCAGTCTTACTAAGAAATGCCTAGCAGCGAATTTCTTTTAGCCAGTTTGGGATTTGTAGTGCTTCTTGAATCTGCGACTTGATGTCTTTTGTCAGTCTGGGAAAATCTTTTAATCTCTTCAACATTTGTTCTGCATCATTTGCCGTCTCTTCTTTTTCTGAGGTTTGAATTATATTGGATCTTTAAATATATGTAAATATATATATATAAGTTACATTATTGTTTGTATTATTCTTTTCTCTGCTCTATACTTAAAAATATATGTTTTCTGCCAATGCATCTTTTAGTTCATTAATCCTCTCTCCACCTGTATTCAATCTATTGTTAAAATAATTTGTTTCTTGAGTAGCCTTGGTGGCCCAGTTGGTTTAGTGTACAACTCTTGGTTTCAGCTCAGGTTGTGATCTCAGGGTCATGGGATCAAGCCCTGCATTAGGGTCTATGCTTAGCTTGGAGTCTGTCTGTGATTTTCTCCCTCTATGTCTGCCCCTCCCCCTGTTTGCACTTCCTTTCTCTCTCTCTCTCAAATAAATAAATAAAATCTTTTTATAAAAGTCTCTTTTTCCATATATTTTAGTTTTAGTTCTCAAATTTATGTTTCTTTTTTATATATCACATTTAATTTCTAAAATTTTAGTCATGTGTTCTTTTTTCTTAAACATATTAATCACAATGCTGTTAGTTGTCTGTATATGATAACTCTCTCTGTCACTCTTTCTCTCAGATACACACACACACACACACATACACACACCATTTATCTATCAGACAATTTTTTTTAAATATTAGGAGCAAAGGGACTACCACTGTTGAGAGTATAAATCAGTAAAATCACTTTGGAGAGGTGTCCATAGTATCTATGAGAGCTAAACATAGCATATGCAACATAACGCAGCAAGTCCACTCCTAGATATATTCCCAAATGAAAATTATTACCTATGTGCACCAAAAGATACATATAAAAATGGTCATAACAGCCTTTGTAATAACTCAAAACTTGAAATAACTCAAATGTCTACCAACAGTAAGATTTAGACAAACTGTGGTAAATCTTACAAGAGAATATTATGCAGTTATGAAAATGAACTACTGTTTCACGTCATGTTGGATGAATCTCATCCAAACATAATGCTGAAAGGAAAAAGCCAGACAAGAATATACACCACATGATTGTGTGTGTGAGTGTACAAGTGCATTTCGAAAGAAGCACAATTATCCCAATTTGGTGTTAAAAGTCATGATTGTGGCTCCTTTTGGGAAAGAGCAGATGATTGTAAATGGAAAGGGACTGGTAAGGTTCTACTTCTTGATCTGGACATTTGTTACATGGATGGGTGTGTTCACCTTGTGAATATCCAATAAGCTATACAATTATGATTTGTACACTTTTCTGAGTGCATAATTCCAAAACCCTATTAAAAATAAGAATGAAACATCAACTCAGTAGACTACTCTTAAATTATTAAAAGTTATGTTTATTTCAAACTATGGAAAATATTTATGATATACTAGTACATATATTACAACTACAATTATTGTATAAATAAGTATTGTATGTGCTTAGCGAAATAAGTCAGTCGGAGAAAGACAACTATCATATGATCTCCCTGATATGAGGGAGAGGAGATGCAACATGGGGGGTTAAGGAGGTAGGAGAAGAGTAAATGAAACAAGATGGGATTGGGAGGGAGACAAACCATAAGTGACTCTTAATCTCACAAAACAAACTGAGGGTTGATGGGGGGAGGGGGGGTGGGAGGGAGGTGGGGTTATGGACATTGGGGAGGGTATGTGCTATGGTGAGTGCTGTGAAATGTGTAAACCTGGCGATTCACAGACCTGTATCCCTGGGGATAAAAATATATTATATGTTTATAAAAAATAAAATTAAAAAAAATAAGTATTGTATGGAAGGTTTTAGGAGAAAATAAACTGAAATGATGAACAGTTATGTTAAAGTGAAGACTCAATAGGAAATTTTTAAGGGCACCTGGGTGGCTCAGTTGATTAACTGTCTGCTTTTGGCTCAGGTCTTGATCTCTGGGTCCTGGGATTGAGCCCCATGTCAGGCTCCCTGCTGAGCAGGGAGTCTGCTTCTCCTTCTGCCTCTCCTCAGGGCTCATGCTCTCTCTCAAATAAATAAATAAAGTCTTTTTAAAAAAAAAAGACTAAATAGGAAATTTTTAAAAGCATTTGCCTTAATGTCAATTTCATTTTTACAAAGTAGAGTACTTTTATAGAAAAAAAACAGTAAAATTTTATAAATATTGGCTTTTCATTTTCTTAACACTAATAAAAACCTTAATCTTTTCTTTTTTATTATCTTTGGAATACAAAAAGCTAAGAGCAGGTAGATATCAGAATTACCTGTTGGTGTTAAAGACTTCCAAGACCTACCACTCCCTTTTGATTATTAACCAACAATGTAAATTAATCACTAATCTCAGTGAAATTTTTGTGTTATGGATCATTTGATAAAATACTGAAAATTATGGAACCGCTCCCCCAGAAAAATGCACCCGCTTATCTACCATCAAATTTGTTAACAATTTCCATGAATTTATGAATCCCTTGAAAGCCAAGGACACAGTCCCATAGTCATGAGGCAAAGCTCCCTGTCAATGAAGAACTGAATCCTCTGAGCATGAGAGTTTCCATTTGTCTAGAATCTAGTATAAGAACAAACCCTCTACTCCAACACCTCACTACGCACATGAAAAATTCCAGACTTGGACCAGCATGAGGTTTGTGCATGGTCTCAGAGGCCTTCAGTAGAAACACTGGAATAACCGCAAAATTATAAGAAAAATACATAATTTTTAAATATATATATTGAGCCTTCTGAGAGTCACCATTGATTTTTGTGCCAAATCCCCCGGAAGTACTTTTTCATTCCCCTCTGCCCTGCACTCATCCGCACCGTGAGGCTCTCATGCCTCTGTCTTCAGTGAGCAGCCAAGATTACCAGCTGTGTGACTTTAGGCAAGTTGCTTAACCCTCCTGTACCTTAATTTCCTCTTCCTGGATCCTGGGATGGTTGCTTCGAACAATGCCTGCAACATTGCAAACTGCCCCATATATATCATCATTGATTTTACCATTAGTACAATTGATTTGCAGAATCACTGTGCTAGGTATAATTAGCCTGGGAAATAATACATATGAGGGTGCTGGGTCATCATTAAAGCAACTTCCCTGGAGAAGGCATCATTATTAACATAGTTGGCTCGATAATTATGAGATAGTCATAGGTCATAAAATTAACATGGACAGAATATTTACCCTTTACGAAACCCTGACAGTTGTTCTGTTTGGGGAATTGAAGAGAGCTGTCCCAGGACAATCCCGGGAGGAGAAAGCTGCCTCAGAGGAAAGATGACCCTTAGATAAACAACCATAAACAGATTTCTGTATCATCATTAGGGCAACAAATCACCCTTCAAAAACGGCAGCTGACAGCTCTGTCGTCCAGTGCTGATGGGAAAGTAAACACTGCTGGGGTGAAATAATTGAGGGAAATATGGTCAGATTAGATGTCATCTGATGAGTTTACATTCTATAATAATTTAAACAGTCATTGGATCTCCGACCCTGCCTTATCCAGCTCTGCAGTACTTAATATTTGTGGCTGCTCCTGGTGGCTCTCCCTCAGCCCTAACTCCTGGCCCAAGATTTGCTTAAATAAACTGGATTTCCCGTGTGTGATTTGAAATAAATTAGCCAGGGGATGGCTACCTTCTCACCAGGTTTCCACTGGGTTCCTGTACATACTGTTTTGTTCTGTCTTAAAAAAAAAAAAAAAAAAAAAAAAAAGAGAGAGAGAGAGAGAGAGAGAGAAAGAGGTACCTGGGTGGCTCAGTTGTTAAATGTCTGCCTTCAGTGGGCTCCTTGCTCTGCGGGGAGTCTGCTTCTCCCCCTCACACTCCATCTGCTTATGTTCCCTCTCTGGCTGTCTCTCTCTCTGTCAAATAAATAAATAAAATATTTTTTAAAGATTTAGTTATTGAGTGAGAGAGAGAGAGAATGGGGGAGGGGCAAAGAATCTCAAACAGACATGGGGCTTGATCTCAGGACCCTGAGATCATGACCTGAGTGGAAACCAAGAGTCCCACGCTTAAACCATTGTGCCACCCAGGCACCCCCATACTGCTTTATTCCAAGCACTTAGAAGCACTTCTTAACAGCAACTAAGTTGCGCCAAAAGAGAAGACCTAGTGGTTCATCTCCAGGCCCCATCAACCAGGAGGAATCGATTAAATTACCAGATTGTGCCATGTGCCTTGTGTGCAGCTTGAAAAGCTGGGAAACAATTCTAGGGTTTGAGTCAGAGCAAAAGAGGCAGCCCTGAGAAGGGCCAGAGCACAAGTCTGCCCCATGGTTTGTTGTGGTCTGTTTGGGTTGTCCACTTCCCTGAGCTGATGCAGCAGCAGCTCTCCTCTCTCTGGTTGCCTGGATTCCTTCCTGAAATTCCATTTCCATATTTTCGCATTTATGAGTTTGCAGGGCTGCACTCCGCCATTCATTTCTGCCCTTTCCCCATCTGTTTATATGAGACAGCCACATGAGAAGAAAAAAGAAGACACCCTAGAAATTAATTCCATGAAGGAAAAATTTACTGTCTCTGCACATAGGGGAGCACAAAAGGAGGGAGGTCATTCTGTAATTCACTCTCAAAAATGTGACAGCTGCTGAGTGTCTCAGGTCATGGGTAGGGGCAGTGAGTTTTCTATTCCAGGACCCCAAGATTGTCTTCCTTCTTGATCTGGGCAGCAAAGGACCTTCTTCTGAAAGACCAACTGAGTTCATCAAGCATTCAGTGTGAATATTTAGCTGGGTGATTCACTCAGTGTTTTTGCTGTCACTGAAGAGAAGACAGTGTCAAAGTTTGAAGGGGGCTGAGAGATTATTAAATCTAACCATGTTATTTTACAGATGGGGAAACAAAGGCCAGAGGGATCATTATTGGCCTAAGGTTGTATATCAAGTATGTGGCAGAGCCAATGACCGGAAGCCTTGAAAACTCTTCATTCCCCAGGCCAGAGAATTTTTCCCAGGACGAGCCTCCTGAGTTCCATGCATCCCAGTCTTGTCTTGAGTCCGCGGTGGAGCTCAGACTCAGGGAAGTGCTGTCAGTGACAAAGAGGGTACTGCTCCTACAGATGTCATTCCGCACGAACTTACTAGGTGACAGGAATATTCCCTGTGATCCAGGGGAAAAAATCCACTTTAAAGAACACGTTCTAAAGCATACAGATGTGCAGAAAATTGTATGTAAAAATAGCTTTGCAATTAATAATACAGAATTCTTTTTATGAAAAAGATCTCAAAATTATATGTATGATAGCAATCTTTAAATTATAGAGAGCTTTGAAGGACATGTACCAATTGTGGTTAATTGGGTGGTAAAGAGGGTTTTCCTCTTGGTGTCTTTCTTTTTTTCTTTTTTCCAGAGTAGATGCATTTATTTTTTATATGCAAATATACCACCGTTGAGGCCATAAAAAATAACAGTTTAATTTCTGAAAATTATGTCTGCCAGAGAGATATGCCGTCTCCTTCATTCATATGTCTTCATCCTTCAGGGCTGAGCCTCAGCACTTTAAGTTTTAAACAAATCAAAAAAAGGTTCTGGAAAGAAGAATCACTATCAGCTCTGAAAAGAAAAGTTCCTAACACTTTCTGCATTTATTGAGATGAAACAAGATGACCTCCCTCGTTTGACATCAGATACTAAATCTAAAGCAATAGTTTTAACAAATGGGCCAGTTCTGATTTTTCTTTCTTTTCCATAACATAGCTCCCATGTGACAGAATGTAAAATTAAAGGCCTCAGTGTGCACTAATGTTGCAAAAACATCACATCTGATTTTTATCTGAAATAAACAATAAATAATAATTTAATTTCTTGATCTGAAATTAAAGGTTGCAAGTCGTAAGCACTCAGTTTTCCAAGAAAAAGAAAAATAAATCAAATACTATATTCTTCATATTCCTAAAACATAAGATCTTTGTAGAAATTAAAACAATACTTAAATCATATACAGATACAATACAGACTAATGAATTGTGTTAGAAATCCTTAAAAAGTTTGCCCCACACTGGACTCTGTGCAGAGCAGGGAGTCTCCTAGAGGATTCTCTCTCTCCATCTCCCTCTCCCCCTTCCTCCATTCACTCACTCTCTCTTTCTCTCTCTCCTCCTCTCAAATAAATAAATAAATTTAAAAACAGAAATCCTTAAAAAGTTGAAATACTTAAACAGAAATAAAAGTGAATAAAAGTAAAAAAGTTGTGAACAAAAATAATTTATGACCCTATCCCATTCATCGTAGTGCACAGTACTAGAATTACAGAACCAGTACAGTTAAAGTGAACACTGACGTCTCTTTACGTAAGTAAGATGATGATCATCAAATGACATTTAACACTTGTTTTGATCTTTGGGGGTTTTGTCTTTGTAATAAGTATGTCATAGATATCTGTACTACCTTGCCCATGTTGAGCACTTATCTTTCTCCATTTGAAAGTCTTTCTCTAGAATCACACTGTCTCACGCAGAGATGGTTAACTTGACGACTGTGTAAACTCTGGAGAAAAGACAGCAACTCAGAGTTAGGTATATTTGAATTGTCGTTTGCTTTCTTTCGTAGGAAAGAAGAAACAGCATTTTTAAGGTCACTCTCAAGAAGAGAACGATTAGGGGGCACAATTGTATACAATATCTTTGTGTTATTCTAGGAGTTTTTTTCCAAGTGGCATACACTAATATGTTTGAATTTTAATGTTTCAATTGGGGGAAATATTACTTAAGATAAACCAAATGTTTCAGCAAACATTTCTTCATTTCGCTCCTGAGCAACCCCTCTACCCAATGATTCTCTGAAACGAGTTGTCTAGGGGCACCTGGGTGGCTCAGTTGGTTAAGCAACTGCCTTCGGCTCAGTTCATGTTCCTCGAGTTCCAGGAATGAGTCCCACAACAGGCTCCCTGCTCAGTGGGGAGCCTGCTTCTTCCTCAGACCTCTCCCGTCTCATGCTCTCTCTCTCTCTCTCTGTCTCAAATAAATAAAATAAAATAAAATAAAATAAATCTTAAAAGAAAGAAAAGAAAAGAAAAAAACCAGCCATCTAGTCCATGAAGTGCTTGGACCCCCCCCCCACCACAACCAAACTACTGACCCAACCCGATACCCCGCCCCAGGGGGCGCCTCCTTCTTCCTGTACCTCTTCCAACATACGTGCTCTTGGGTCTACTGAGCTCCTGTGATGAGATAAAGTCTTACTCGAAAAGCCAGTGTTTTAGTCCTGAATTCCAGCATCCCAATATTCCAGCATCTGTTGTCAGACAGAACCATAGTGCCCACTTGCCCTGACAACTGCACTGACCATTGACTCAAATCATTCCTATGCCTGGTGTCCTAAATATGTGCTCAAGTTTGACCTTCTCTTGTCCTAGCTGGAATCCCAGTTCAAGGCACCCTTCCTAATTTCAACATCCTCTGGCTGCTCTTCAAGTCCAGTGGTTGAGAAGCTAGAATACTTTGAGTCTGTATCCACTGGAGCCATGACACATGGAATCAACTGAGGTTGAGGTTCTTCAGGGAGAGGAGGTCTTCATCATCTGACACTCAAAGCATGGCAGAAAGCTAGCAGTAGTTTAAGGGTTTGTGTTTATACTTGGCAAATACTTGGCAGAGCTTTAAATGAAGAAATTCTATTTCACTGTAGACATAAACCAACCATGGGAGTCCTCTAGGACTTGGCACATCATGGCTTCCAGAGATGGCACCATATTAGATTAGACCTTAGTCATTTGACAGGAAGAAGATGAGGACAACCCATCACCCAACAAGGATGCTTCCTCGAGCCCCTTATCATCGCAGTAATTTCAGGAATTTACAAAAAGAGATTTAAACATAATTTTAGGTCCTCATATTTCTAAAGTTGTTTCTGAGGAATCTTCCAAGTAAGAAAGCAAGCTCAAGAAGAAAACCAAACCAAAGCTCTGAGGTGACTTAGCTTCCCTTAAGCCCCACTCGTCTATAAAAATTACTTTTAAATAAAGTTCTCTCTCCAGAGTAAGAGAGAGAACCTTTAAGCAGGGTTCATGTGATGAAGGCATGAAGTAGGGACAGTGGAAAATGCACATCCCTGACTTGCCTTGTGTGAAAGGAAACGATAGTTTTGTCCATTAAAATCATGTTAGCGTATGAATTTTTGGCAGGAAGTTAAATGATGCAAACAGATGGAGATAGCAATATCTTAATGCCCAAAGCAGTTTGTCTTTAAATATGATAATATAATAAAACAAGGGGGGGGGGAAATAGTTTGAGCATCTGATCTCAAGAGAAACTAGCAAAGACAAGAGGGGAAAATGGCTTTCGAAACCACGTGAACTTGAATCAGGCTGAGCCAGTATGAGGGGACAGTCCCGGGGCTCCAGGTCTAATGGTCAGACCAAGAGAAGGGACAGCAAGTCAGGAGGCAGCTTTGCCATCCACGTAGCACACAGCAGGACCTCGCTCTAAGCCTTTCAGAATCATCTGCTTCCTTGATACTGAAATACCCCAGCCCAGGACAGGTCCATTCAAGGTCATTGCTGGGGGCCTGGTGATTCCGTGACCAAATCTGATTTCCTTGTGGTATATTTGTTAGCACATTCTACAGCTTCAAGAAGTCAGACAATACAGGGGAAGAAAGACACTTGGGGCCAAGAACAAGAATTGAATTTCCTATAAAAATAGCAAACTACAGGAACCTCGAATCCCTATAGTTCTTCCATGCAAGCCATACCCAAACCACATCCCAAAGACAGAGGGGAAGCAACTTGGGGATGGATTCCGTGGTCAGTGAGTTAGAGACTACGCAAACACTTGATTACACATTAATAGATAGAATATGACATCAGGTATGATTTCTACTACTATTTCTATTTTACACAGAAATGCACTGATAAAATTCTATAAGGATACACCAGTCTCATAACAGTGGCTGCCTCTGAATGCATAAGCTCTAGGAGGGGTGGCTGAGGAAATACGCCCAGGCTTCCAAGATGAGGTGAGATTAATTTTGAAGACTCTGTCAGAATTACCAAAGCAAACAAGAGAAAGATGGCATTCCAGCAAAGAGCTTAGCATTTTATGGTAATGACCAGTAGTTGAGTATAGCCAGAATTTAGGGTGCTTGGGAAGAGCTGATAAGAGATGAGATTGGAAAAGGAGGCAGGCATAAGGCCTTGATGGACCTTGTATTTAATTTTAGATCATTTTAATTTCTGCCTATAGACAATAGAGAGCCTGTATTTGATTGCAAGTAACAGAAGGGTCATCCAAGAGTGATTCAAATAATAAGAAAATCTATTTTGTCATGTTATTAGTCAGCTTTGCTCCTGTGTGGACAGCGAGGAAAGCAAGAGGGGTTGCAAAGCAGCTACCCAGTTGGACAGGAGACTTAAAGCAGTGGTTTCTGAGATGATGCCTGAAGAACCCCTAGGACAGCAGTGAGTTGAAGGAAGGAGCCAGGTGGGGAGGGACTCCCATTTAGGGTGCTGACATGCTTGGCCAACTTGATTTGGAGGCAGAGCCGGAATTCATCCCTGGATTGCCAAGAATGCTTTGCAAGGATAGACAAAACCAACCCAGGGTGGGGGAAAAGTCAGACCAGAGTTGCAGGAGGCAGAGACTGATGGAGAAGGAGCATGAGGGAAATTTCTGGACTAACAGTGATGTTCCATACCTTGATAGGGGTTTGGGTTACTCGAAAACTGATTGAAAAGTACACCCAGGGATTTGTGCCTTTATGCACGGAATTCACTCTCAACTTAAAAAAAAAAAAAAACTTATCAGACACAGCTTTCTAGTTCGTGAATGTAAAGTAGAGTATTTAAGAGTGACTGATGAAATGTAGAACTTTGAAATGTGTCAAAATAGAAGGCAGATTTATGGATGAATGGAGACACAGAGAGGTTGAAATGTGTAAACCAACACAGTGCAAGTTAACTGTATAACCTTGGTGGTTTTCACTATAAAATTCTTTCGAGTGATGTTTAGAAATTTGTTATATAAAATACAGGAGGAGGTGGGAAATGACCTACAAATATCTTTTCTCAGAGCCTTAATACCTAAACATACTTGGTTTCACACAGTCACATCCCTGGCAGAAGACAAACCTGATTATTCTGTGATTCTATCGTGCCACAATTCTGGCAATCTGAATTCCCAAGAAAATCCCTTTGCTGGATGGTAGTGTAGATGCCATCTCCCAAATTCAGACCACAGTGTTTCATTCTTTAATCAACAGTGGCCATCCAGCAGTCCTTCATCAATCACAAGAATTAAATTCTTGAAAGCCCCAGGGTATGTGAACTGAAGAATTGAAGATCTTATTAGAAACATTTGCTCTGGAAGACAGAAGTTCCAAAAGAACCTTAAAAAAAAAAAAAAACTTTCCTAAATATTTTCATATTTAATGAAACACAAAAATAGCAAAGTAAATACACAATTTTGATTTTTAAGTATTTCAAAGTAATCATTAGTACCACAGAATTAAATATGTATTTGCCATCCTTTTCTCCCCAGACCAGGGTTTCTCCAACTCAGCACTATTAGCATTTGGGGCCAGATCATTCTTATTTGGGGAGGGGCTGTCCTGTGAGCTGAACGATGTTTAGTGGCATCCTGGCCCCACCCACTAGATGCCAGTAGTTGGGATCTTTTTTAAGATTTATTTTAGAGAGAGAGAGCCTGGTGGGGAGGGCAGTGGGAGAGGTTGAGAAGCAGACTCCCCACAGAGCAGGGGACCCTGAGATCATGACCTGAGCATAAAATTAAGAGTTGGACTCTTAACCGACTGAGCCACCCACGCGCCCCTAGAGGCCAGTAAGTTTTCACCTCAGTTGGGACCACCAAAAATGTCTCCAGACATGCCCAAGTGTCCCCAGGGAAGAAACTGCCCCTGGCTGAGAATCCCTGAACCAGATCCTTTTCCTGGTATTTGTTTTCAACATTTCAATGAGATGTTTGTATATACATTTTGCTTTGTTCTGAATAATTCACATACCAAGAGGCACCTGTTCTGTGTCAAGTCCTTTGTTTGACTGTCCAATGCCCTTCTGGTTTTATGGTTCCAAGTTGTTCTGCCTGCTCCAGAAGGAACATCGGAACATTGGAGCTTGAGACAGAAAAAGCTTTCACTAAGCTTTATCTAAATAATCTCCTCAGCTCTCTGCTTAGATGCCTTTAACTCCCCACTTCCCTCTATTCCTCTTACACACACACATACACACACATGTGTATAAAGACTCCCCTGAGTGAAGACTCCCATGAAGACTCCACTTTTTGTGCCAAAGTCCCCTTCCTAAGCCTCTCTCTCCTGCTCTCCATCGGGCATGATGTCTCTTTTCTTTGCCCTAACACAAGTCTCCTAACTTTTTCTAATGATCCCCAATTTGAGTGACTCACAAGTCTGGACTTTTCATAATTTCAGTAAGACATGAAAAGGAAAGCTAGACATATTAGAAATTTGGGGAAAGAAATCAAGGCTAAAAGGAGGGGGTGACCCGATACTCTACATTCCATCCAAGGTTGATAGCTCCCAAGTTGGCATGACGATCCATGCTGCCCATGTGGGTGCCAGGACTTCCCTGGGTGGGTGGTCTCCTATGCCCCCCTATGAAGTGTGGGGTCACTCTTGGTATTGGCAGGAAAATCCATAGGACTCCTGTTCTGACCTAGGAGGGGTTCCAGTCTTTTCAGTGAAGCCTGCATCTCTAGCCATGATGAAATGGTGCAGAAAATCTCCCTCAAATGGCAACTGTGGGACCCTTCTGGATGTTGCCCTAGCCAGAAATGCCCTTTGGGTCCTCTCAGGGCTCAAGTACCATGACAACCCCCAACCCACCTGGGTAGCATCTTCTGCCCAGACTCCAAGTGCAATGGTGTCAAGGACTATGCTGGCAGAAGGACTGAATCTCCCCCAGACCCTGCTGTCCCCCTCTCCAAGCCTCAGTGCCCTGCTGGGTCAGAGACTGACAAGCCTTCAGCTCCATTGCGTTTTCGGGAACACTGGATAGAAATATTCAAATCAACCCAGCTCTCAGGGACAGGAAAGAATGACCTCCTGCATCCTTAGAGAAGCCCCTCTCTTAGCCATAATACCTATAACATTGCGCAGTATCGTCCTGACACCACCACCCTCCTCTTCCCCATCAGATCGCAAGCTCTGTGCAAGCTAGACCGAGGCCGTTCACCACTGATCTCCCCGCACTGATCACAGCACCTGGAATGGAGCAGATGCGGGGTAAGTCCTTAGTGAGTGCACAGGACGAGAAGCAGAATTTCAAGAATAACGGAATTTTGCAATCCCTGAGTTGCTACCAGAAGAACAGACAAAGGGATGTGAGGATAAGTGTGGACATTTGATAAAAGAATTCCTGCTCCAAGAAGGAGGTTTAACCTAACTAGTTTCTCTTCCCAGACAAACCTGACAACATGTCTATCACTGACATTTGATTTCTGGTCCTGTGTTTGTTTAGCCGCAGGTCAATGGAAGTGGCGAAGACTGGCTCCTCTCCACACCTTCTTCGCGACCTCCCAGAATAACAAGGCAGCGCTAGACCCTCAGGGTAGACCCAGCATCCCAGTGGCTTCCACTCACCCTCTTAATCCTCCAAGTCACCAACACCCAACTGCAAAATTTGCAGATACAGCGGGTTCAGTCTGGAGCTGAGGAAGGATTTTGTTTCCTGTATCTTCATTCCTGTCACATTGAGCCAATAATGCCTGTCACTGCCGGCTGACCCACTGACCATAAGTCAGTATGGAGGGTAGATGCCAAGGGGCGTGTCCGGTGATTGAGCACACGCCAGCTGTAACTTCGGCATGGCCTGATTCAAAACCTCGTCTGCAACCTATATTTCCTTTGAAAATGGAAAACAGAAGTGGGGGTAAAACTGGTGAAGCATCTCTGGAAAACAACAGGGCAGCATCCGTCAGAATTGTAAATGACCTTACCCTATAACTTCGTATTCTACTTCCTGCTTGGAAAACACAATGTGTGACTAAGATACTAATAATAAAAGTAATAGAGCATACACAAGGCTTTCAGCTGCAGTGTTTTTTATAATACTGAAAAACTGGAAATGAACAAAATGCCCAACAACAGTGCAAAATAAACCAATAGGCCATACTAACGTGGGTTGCAGAGGGAGTGCAGCTAACCTCTTCATTCTAGCACGAGTAGGTCTCTAAGACAAATTAAGTTTAAAAAAAAAAGGAAGCAAATGTAAATAACATGGCAGGCGCTCATTTGCTTAAAGCACACACTCAAACTCACACACAACCTGGATATTTTCTACGAACACAACACTAGGCATGTAAATCAATTGGGAAATGTGGGGAAAAGTTGAGGAAAAGTTGAGGACAGAGGAAAACAGAGAAGCGGAGAACTTGAGGGTACCAAGCAAGACAGAGTGCAGCTGGTTATGTAATGTTATAATTTTTACCAGACAACATTCATGTACAACTTGAAAAATTAACAATTAAATGTAAAAATGGATGGGGGAGGCTCTCTCTCTCCACCTCTGCAAGGGAAGCGATTAAATAGAACTACTAGGAAATAGCAGCTCTTAGAATGGGTGCAATGACCTGGGGTAGGACCGTCCCTTAAGACGGGCAGGATGATATGGTTGATTTAATGCACTGTGAATGCTCCCGATGCAAAAATGTAAATCTTTCGTTTTGAGAATTCTTCACTGGGAAGGGATGCTCTGTAGTAGGTAGAAAGTTGGACTAGATCGCCATTCGTGTTTAATGCCTGGAATGCGGTGTCACCATACAGTATGTAATGACAACCAGCACAATCTACTGAGCACTAGTGTGCACCTGGCACAACAGTGGGTCCTTCACACGCAGCCTCTTGGTCAGTTCTGTATGGTTATTCTTACTCTACCAGTGAGAAAACCAAGCTCATGGTAAGCAGTGAGCTGAGATATGGAGGCAGGTGTGTTTCATTTCAAAGCCCACTCTCTTAACCACTATGCCACACAGTGCATGAGAATTCAGGGACTCTACCCACTAGAAGAGGACTAGGGTCTTTGGAGTGGCCTCTTCTAAAATGTTTCCCCAAGTTCTGAATAGCCCTATGGCTTATTGGGGACCATGGAATAGTTTCTCTGTGTCCAATAAAATGTTGCCTCTATAGAACATTTTTCTGGATATGACATTCCTCAGATTCTGTCCCAGGAGCAGTGTGATAATGAAGTTTCATTGTCATTTGAAAGAGGATGGTGGAAAGGGGAAATGAGTCCCAGGTGGGGCAGATATGAATGGTGTAGCAGAGGAAATGCTGTCCCCATGAACACAAGCAGCTGGGTGTCTGGACGCATCATAAAATTTTATTGTGAAATGCGCAGATGATGGGCCCAGCTGCAAAGCATCAGGAGTGTTTATCATGATCTCCCAGTGCATTCTGGGTGTGCTCCCCTTTGACAATTTTTGTGGGCTTAACCTAATTGAGATGAAGACATCAAAATTACTTCAAGGTGCAGTCCTGCTGGGAGGCACACCATGGGCTTCCCTCTCTGAAGCTCATCATACCATTTGTCATGACGGGCTGGACCAGCAGTGAGAGGAATAAGTATTAGGCATTAATGTGAGAAGATGACATGACCTGGTTTTAGTAAACCTTTGTTGGTTACATCCATATTTGACAGATGTCATCAGTCACCAAACCCACAGGAAGGCCTGTGGTCCTATCGGCCATACTTCATCATCGGCCAGGATCACCAAACCTTGCTGTACAACTATGGATGTGTTTGTGTGTCAGAGAATGAGATAATATACAGCCTAAAAATAGGTTTACTCTGTCCACCTATCCCCTATACCTTACAAGCAGTTCTATTCTTGGTAATAATCCCTTTTTTGAGGTAAGGCTTTGTCTTTTCCCTTAAAGACCATGACATTCTCAATCAGGGTCTTCCCTATGAACCACAGAACCTAGAACCTATCTGGGCTGACTATTTTCTCTCTCCCCAAGATAGTACATAATTAGTTCTCTTTCAATATCTGAGGAAAGAAGTTGAATCATGACATACAATGGATGCCTTTCACATACAGCTTAATTCTCTCACTGAACCCCCATTGAGAAGGGCTTAGGAAGACCTCAAGGGTTCTATGTCATGAGATTAAGTCACAGAAGCTCATAAAGAAAGAGCTTCTTACAAGTTGTCCTGCTCAACATCCCCTTTATATACGTGAATTCTCAATGATACCCTGAAAAGTAGTCAATTAGCCTCTACCTGAACAGCTCAGTCATCAGAGGCAGCAAACACCCTGACGGAGAGTGCTCATGGCTAGAAGCTCTTCTCTGAATGAGGCAGGAAGTGGCCAGAGTGTCGGGAGCCTTGAAAGCCAGATCAACACATGGGGACTGCCCCTGGTAGGTAGAGGCAAGCCATCAACCCCCAGCTCTCTGCAGGGCCAGAGCAACCCCAAGCTTGTTCTCCAATTCTGCCGAAGCCCATTATATTACTTCGGGAAGCAGCACCCCCAGAACTGCTGACAAGTTTTGAAAACTGAAGAGGGCCAGCAGGTAGATGTCATCAACAGGTAACGCCATTCATCTCACTCAGGGAGATTTATGCACCAAGGCAGACAGCGCCTGGAGGAATGCTAGCTCTGCCCGTAGCCCGTCACCATTCCCCTACCTCCTTGGATACCTTGAAAAGACCCCGTCCTGATGTCTTATCTTGTTTTCTCACGTCAGGCCTGGGCTGAGGTTTCAGGTGTCAAGCTGCAGCCAGAAGGGAGATTTATGGTCCTGTTATCAGCTCGAGACAGCAGAAGTCTGTGGTCACATGGTGGGAACAATCTCTGGGCAGGGAAGGCCGTGAGGAGGGCTGCTGGTCAGCACCTGGAATCACCTGTGCCCACACGGTCCCCAGAGGCAGGTGGACCAGGCCGAGGGTTGGAAATAGAAACGCCCTGTGGGTCCTGGGAAAACAGCTCCATCCACACGAGTGCTCTGAGGGCAATCACTAACCGGCTCGGGTGGTTCTCGCCTATGGCTAAATCCACTGTCGCATATTTCAGAGGTGCTAAATCATTCCAGCCGTGTATCAGATGGAAAGCCTATCACAGCTGCTTAGGACTGAGGAGGTCACGATAAATGGAGAGTGAGTGAGAGGACCCCTGGGGGCTTACTCATGCCCATGTTCAAGCCACAGAAGAGGCATCCTGTCGACTTGTCCTATGTGAGAGCTGGTATGCCCCCCACCCTACAAGGACAAAAATGAGATTTTACAAAACAATTTCTGCATGGGCAAAATGGGTAGGCAGTCACAAATCTCATTATTATACCAACAATGGGTTTTCTCAATCATTTACCACTGTGGGACTCCATCCCATTTTTGACAAAACCTCTTCAACGAAATATATATAATAACATATAATATATAATATATTATCTACATTGTCTCCATATAGCTATAGATCATATTATAAATTGTAGATTATAAATACATATGCATTATAGATATAAATTATATCTTTAATTCTATATAGTATCTACATCTAGAACATCTATAATATCTATATCTCTTTATGTAATCTATATAGCATCATAAAATAAAGTACGATGAGCTAACCCTAACTGTACCCTCATGTTGCTGGACCGTGAACACACAAACCCTGCCACCATCTCCCTTGACACTCTGAGTGGGGTTCACTAAGAGAGCACCTCTCTCATTCCCTTCCCTTACCCACAGCTCTCTCCCAGCCTTCCGGTGTGGGCAGAAATGGAAAGAACAGACTTTCGTTGACTTCAGGGAAATCCCAACACTAAGCAACAGGGGGAACCATCCAAATCTTCCTGGCCTTCCGCTCAGGCTGCCAGCAGAGAATTTAGATTTGCCAAAGATATTCTTTTCCCAGCATGAGGCTAAAGTCACCACTTTTTCCCCTTGGTCTGCCACACAGATACCGTCGTCTGCTGAGTCAGTCCTGGACTGAACCTGAGCAGGTGATCCCAAAGGAAATGGCTCTAGTGTACCCAGGAGCAGCTGTCTCCTTCAGAGCCCCGCTCAAAGCACAGCTCTCCAGAGACTCCTCCCTGGTTTAACCCGAGTACTTGAGCAGAGGCTGGACTGCACACAACAAATATTTACTGCATGCCTATTACAGGGAGGACGGCATGTCAGGGAGCCATTTCAGTTCTGTTCGATTCAGCCTACATTTATTTGGAAGCTTCTGTTGGTGAAAAGTGGAGTGTAATGGGTTTGAGAACGTGCTCGGAGCCATCCTGTCTGGTCCACAACCTGAGTCACCGTCTCTTTAGATATTGTTAAGTTAAAAGAGTAATACATCCAAAATAATTAAAACCATGCCCAACACAAAATAAGCACTCCAGGCATATTAGTCCTTATTATGATTACACAGTGGCTAAGCCCTGGGGATGTAATGAGCAGTAAATTATTCACAAGCCCTCTAAGGAAATGCAGCCTACTGAGGCAGAGCATTTCAAACACAAGTTGCGTTTCCCAACCAGTCGGCCATGATACACTGATATACCCAAAGCACTTCACGGCTATACTGCCAAATTGTGAACAGTGTTTAAAAGGAACATTTGCCGTGCTGAGTATAATACGGTTATGTTCCTCAGCTAAATGACTGAGCTGAGTGGAGAGACGATATTGAGTAGAGCAGGCAACAATGAATGCCAAGCTTACACCAAAGGAAAATCACACCTTACTAGAAAACGTTAGAAATTTATTTGGTAAAGTGTCGAAGAAAGTGCTACTGAGCCACAAGTAGTTCTATTTGAACTGGAAAAGTATCTGAGGATACTTCTATTTGCTAATAACATAACACCCAACTAAAATAGGTAACACATAAGAACATTCATTATATGGCATAACAAAAATTCTTAAGGAAGGTGGGTCGAAAGTTGGTCCAACAGTTCAATTACATCATTTAATCCCAGACTCCTCCATCTTTCCGGTCTTCAAACCTAAGCCCATCAACTTAGTCTTTAAGCATCTATCCACTGGGATGAAAAATGGTGACCATAGTTCCAGTCATCCCAGGTAGACATGATAATGTTCAGCACAGAATTTCCAACAGGTCTCTTTTCTTAGAATCACATGTCCCTCAAGTGCCATGGCCAATATGGAATCACATGGCCATACCCTAGCTACAAAAGGGTCTGGGAAAGTAAGTGTCTGGTTTCCTTGGCTTCTATAGTGGAAGATGAACTGTACCAGGAAAGTGTGTAACCAAGAATGTCTGCATGGTGAATAAGTGAATTGTACAGAAACTGTGGATGTTTATTCAAACATTGTGAGTTTTTATTGTGCTTGTGCTATAATAGTACTTGTGCATTAACTATTATTAACTTGTTGGGTGTGGCTTTAAAACATTTAATCCCTTCAAGTGCACAGCCAAATATGCTAGTATTTCAAAATGCACCACAACCATGGAAAGGCTGAGCACTAGGTCAGTATGTGACAGTAAATGACAGTCATGCAAATAAAATGCTATTGAGGAAACTGGAAAAGCAACCAGGAGATAGATAGATAGACAGATAGATAGATATTCATATACTCATTCATTTTTAATTAATTAATTTTCAAACATCTGCTATGGATCTGGCACATTTTGTAGCCTTAAAGAAGACAAGGTCTCTGCCTCCATGGAATTTAAGTCTATTGGATGTGACCTCATGACCCTTAGTCCCCAAGAGTCAAAAATTCTATTATCCTAGGTTTGCAGGACTACTTATCAACCCATGCCCTGTATCCCTTCCACCAGGACCTATGTCCTTATACTCGGCAACTTGGCAATTGTGTCTATTGTCTGCAAATATTCTTGCACTTATAAAAGTGTGTCTTGTTTCCATCAGGTCTGCCAACCTCAGAAAATAAGAAAAACAGGACTTCCATTCATTTTGTGCCCCATTAGAGTCCAGGCGATTCATCTTATCTACCGCGGCAATTTGGCAGAGGAGAAAAGTGCAGACTGATGCACTCATCCCAGCTTTGTTCAGTAACAGCCACACAGCCTTGGGCCAATCAATTTCTGAGCCTGTTTTCTCATCAGAAAATGGGCAAAATAATAAGCTTTATGCTCTATGATGCTTTCATAGCGCTCGTCTTGGTACGAAGCTTAGACAACATCAGTGCACATCAGCTGGCCTGTTGCAGACCCTCAGCGTACAGGAGGCTGGTCACAGTCTCCGTTGCTCTCCGACCTTCTAATCTCATTTGCTACTTGTCAAATGACACCAACCCTCCACAGCAGGTGGCCAGGCCAGTCAATTAGCGCCTACAGATGGCACGGTGATCTGCTAATCGCTCCAAGGCTTCCAAAATCTAAATTGGTGTGGTTGCTCAGCTGCCAGGAACATCAAGCTTTCCCCTCTTCCACCCCTGCCCTCAGCCCTGCTCCTGAACATTCCAGCGAAAACTCTGATTCTCCGGAGACAGGTCAGCAGTTTGCGCTGTTAAAAATAAGTCGTTTGGACCCTGACCTGACATTTATGAGGAAACAGAAGGTACTTAGTCCATCTCTGATTTTCTTGCGCCCATCTCCATTAAAAAAAAAAAAACACCTTTAATCTATGGGAATTTTGAAGTTTTTTTTAAGATTTTATTTATTTACAGAGAGAAAGAGAGCACAGGTAGGCGGAGAGGCAGGCAGAGAGAGAGAGAGGAGGAAGCAGGCTCCCCACTGAGCAAAGAGCCCAATGCAGGGCTTGATCCCAGGACCCCAGGATCATGACCTGAAGGCAGAGGCTTCAACCCACTGAGCCACCCAGGTGCCCCAATCTATGGGAAATTTGACATCTCCCTCATGGTTGAGCTCTTTAACTGTCATCTAGACTATTCCCTGACTGAGCACAAGGTGAGCAGAGGACCTGAGGAGAGACCAGGAATCACAAGAAAATGTCCGACTCAATTATTTACTTGAGTGGCAGAACATGGTGTATGCTCACTGCCATGAATTCACCAATTTTTTTTATAAAGATAACTGAGGATTTCTACATATATAAATATATGCTGTGTTTTTTTCCAAATAAATAATCTACCCAGTTTCCTAGCAACTCCAGCAACCATCTGCTTTTCTGAGCTCTCTCATCACAGATGTCCTTCCTGAGTCTGAAACCACCGCACAGGCCCGGGCTTCCTGCTAGGAAGTATGGGTAGTTTGCCATTTGCTGGGGAAGAGCCTCAGCACCTATTTGTCAAAAACACGGCATGTTACCACACATCAAAGCATCGGCGTGTCCCTGGCACTGGCTCTGCTGTGTGTTTAGTATAGATGGTGGTCGACTCTCATGGAAAGTAGCGGAGAAGCTGAGCGGGGGGGGAGGGGAAACAGATACAGAGACAACCTTCCCCTTTGACAGCCCAAAAGGACATATGTCTGTGGAGCTGTATCTCCTTAACTAAGAAAGGTGGGAGGGAGACTCTGAGGGAAGACCCAGAAAAAAACAACCCGGTTCTGCCCAATGTCATTCAAGACCAGCACTCATAAGATGAAAGTCCTTTGGAAGTGATAATGCCACATTCGCGGCAAACCTCAGAAGCCAATGGCAGCTTCGCCACTTGTGTTGGTCAGCTCAGGCTGCCAAGTCAAAATACCACAGACTGGGGACTTCGACAACAGTAGAAGGCTGGAAGTCCAAGACCAAGGTGTCAGACAATTTGGTTCCTGATGTGGGCTCTCTTCCCGGCATGCAGATGTCTGCCTTCTCACTGTGTCCTCACACGGCGGGGAGAGAGAGAGAGGAGGACCCTAATCCTACTGGGTCAGAACCCCACCCTTATGACCTTATTTAACCTTGGTTATCTCCAAATATAGTCATTGAAGGTGGGGCTTCAACATAAGAATCTTAGGAGGACACAACTCAGTTCATAGCACTGCTAAAATACTTGTTTTTTCTGAAGGCCCCTTCCTGTACCGCAGATGTAACCATCCCCAGCACACGCTGCGTGCTTCAAGACACAGGGACTCAGGGCCTCTGGCTCACTAGGAACTCTCAGCACAGATCAAGTTCCGTCCTCCCCTGTGGTTGGCCAAAGACCCATAAAAAGTCCTCTATCAATATTCAAACTAATATCTGAAAAGAATTGTTGCTTTATCAAAGGATCCCTCACATAACATATGCTATATGAGTTGTTAAGAGGGACAGGAGTATCAGGGTAGGAAGGGTTTGGGATTCGTGCCCACTGGAAAGTTGTTAGAAATGAAGATAAGGAGGAACTAAAATCCTAGCACAGGACAACGGCCGATGGACTTCGAGTTGTGCCGAACTTTTCTGGAACGCCCCTATTATAAAACAAGGCAACACACTGCTTATTATTAATATTATTCTTAGCACTTTCTTGTTTAACTCCATGTTTCTCATTTAAAAAAACTATCTGGTATATTCCATATATACCTTTATAAATCTAAAAATGAAAGTGCCCCAAGGCATGGAGGGGAAAGGGCCAAGTTTCAGTCTTTCTCTCAGAGTCCATATACATTCGATTTAATTCAGCCAACATTTAGTAAGCAGCTACAACAGGCCAAAGATGATCCTAGGCACCAACAAAGCTGAGGTTTAGAAAAACTGAAGCCTCTTCTTTCCCTCTCTCCATGCGTGCTCTGTGGGTCTTGATGCTGTGTCCAGCAGAGGCGCGAAATAGGACTAGCCCATCCAATGACCCTCCAACCATCTTGGTCTGGAGCGTGAATAGGCCAGAGCTCCCACGCCCATAGAGAAGTCAGGTGAGCACCTGGTGGTGTGGAGATCCTCTGAAGACCCCAGAAGGTGCCCCACCACAGCCAGGTCATTCACCTCCTCTGCTTCTCCGCCTCTCCTGACTTCCTTCTCTCTGCATTCTCACCTCTCACTTGACTGTGCCTTAAAAAAGGCTTGCGTGTGCTTCCTGGAAATGTTCAATGCCCATCAGTGAAAGCAATTTAAAAAAACTTCTTTAACCCAATATTTCCCAAATGGCTTTCTTCCCCATGGCAGGTGCACAGCCCTGCGGGTGGCTTCTGAGGGTTGTTGATCAGTTTCCAAAGATTCAAACCAACTCCCTAAGCTGTCTTGATTATAACTCTAAAGATGATAGGGTCTGCTTTTAATTCTCTCTCACTTCCTAGCCACGTCTCATCTCCTCACTTTTGGCATCCAGCAGGTACCACCCCTACCGTTTTCTGCACCTTACCAGCTTAGATGGAGATCTTCCTCATGACCCGCAGATATAGAGGACCACCCAGCTCTCCACTTTCCAAACAAAACTTAATGCTCTAGGCTGGAATTTCCAACTGGGAACTGTAAGGAATACTTATCTTCAAGAAATTATTAAATAGAGAAAGATCACAATTAAATTAGTTTACCAACTAAATTCCCCTCTTAGGTATTTGTAAGATACATTATTGAAGGCTCTGAAAATTCTGGTATTACAGAAACTTATCTAACCTCACTTGCCCAAATGCATTTGACCACAGTCCCCCTTTTTAATAACATCTAATGAGGAATAAAGAGTCCATAGAATAATATCCTTTGAGAAACTCTGCTGCTGACCAATTTTCTCCTCTGAACTCCTCCCGTCCCATCAAATCCCCCTTATTTGGTGTCTCATTCTGTCAGAATAGTTGGATAATTGAGCTAATAATGACGCATTGTGTTAATAACAGCAGCACACTATTTGGTACTAGTTTCTACTCCCCAGAATATTTGGGAGAATAAAAAGCAGCAGCACCCTCATTCTATAGGTGAAGAAACTGAGCCAGCCCTAAGGAAGGGAAGGAACTTTCTCAAGTCTTGCCCAATCAGGAGGTGTCAGCCTGAGAGTTCATTCCAGGTGTTCTAATGACTCCTTTTTAAACTAGCCACTCTGTGGCTAGTAAGGGGTTAATATGCTCACTTTCCAGAGCTGTTTACATTTTAAAGTCAAAGAGAAAAAAATACCTTAATCCCAGAAGAATGAAGTGAATCCCTACTGACAGGAATCATGGAAGACTTTAAGGAAGACAGGGAGGCTGGTCTTCCTTTCTGGGCTTCCTTTCCGACCATGGGGCCCCTTCCCCATGGGCTCGAGGAAATTTTCTCCCACTTGAACAAGGGAACCTCCCAACTCCCTCCAAACTCAGGCTGTAAAGGGATGCAAAGAGCCACAGATTTGTGTGGGGACACAGCTACAGAGTGGGAATATAGAAGAATAACTCAGGATACTCCAGTCCATGCAGCCCATGGACTCTGCCATCTGTTAATAGCTTGGGTCATAGTTTTATTCCAAGAGGGTCAAACTGAAACCTACTGCCCATCACACATGAAATTTTTCTAACCAAAGGGATATATCCATTAATGCTAGCTCTTCAGTGCCAAACAGGGTGCCTTTCAAAAACAAGTGGTTCACTATTTTCTGAAGCTGGTAACCCTAAGAAAACAGTGCCCATTTCAGCATATTTTTTGCCCCCAAATGGTTGGCAAAATCCCCCAAGCCCTCAAGTCAGAGGTGAGGACTTGGGGTGAGGATTTGGGGTGAGCTTGAGTTGGAGAGATTTTCCGGACGGCATCCCTTCTAATGTACTCTACATCCAAATGCATCGTCTGTGGGGCGCCTGGGTGGGTGGACCGCTTACACGCCGGGCTCTTGATTTCTGCCCAAGACATGATCTCAGGGTTGTGAGAACGAGCCCCACGTCAGGAGGAGCCTGCTTCAGATTCTCTCTCTCCCCCTCCCTCTGCCCCCTGACCCCTCTCTCTCTAAAATAAATAATAATAATAAATTTTTTAAATGTATCATCCGTAAAGATAATGCTGTCCGCAGCAAAGCAGCCACGGGCTTCCCTCCGCCGCCCGACGGCCGTCTCATCAGGCTCCAGTCCAGTTCTGTTTGTGCTTCTCCATCACCTTCTGACAAGGCAAACACTCCTGATGCGATGTTTACATTGCAGCTTTCACTGGAGCTTATTAAACTCATCGTTACTTCATATAAGCTGCAGATATGTGGCCGTTAGTGTTGACAGTAAGTAACAGACACCCTGTCACGAGGTAACATGTTTATACAGTCCACTGGATGGTGGATTTTGTCCCTGTAAAACTATCATAGATAACGAAGCTACTATCAGATAAGTGACTATAATAAATGACCACAATTAGGTCTCTGGTTGATGAGAACACTTGGTGGTCTCTCCAGGTTGACTTGGACAAATCCCAGGACAAAAAAAAGGGAAGGAGGAGGGGGGAAGGGGATCAAAACTCAAATGCGAATGAGATGGATTTGATAGAAGACCATTTGATTTTAAAAGGAGCGAGAGTTAGAAGAAATCAAGTTTTCATCTTCCCTCCTCCTGACCTTCTTCCTTGGTCCACCCCAAAAATAAATAAAGAAACAAACAAAGAAGATTCTAGAGCCAGGTTCTTAGGAATGAAACTCTAAACCCCTGGTCTGCCTCCTCCCCACATCTGCCTAGGATGTCTAGAATAGCAGGAAACACCACGGGGCGTCTAAGCCTGGGCTGGCTTCTCCAGAAGAAAGGATCCATCTGGGACAGTTACCGCACCCAGAAGAAAAACCCAGAGAAGAGAATAAATGCCCGAAGGGCTCTCGGGCTGAATGTCCCTGTAGCCGGACGGTCCAGGCTCCATCCATCCTCGCAGCAGTGCACAAGGCGCGACTGTAATCATTTCTTGAAAGGGGTTTTGTTACACCGGGCAGGCTCTCATTACAGGCCTGTGAAATTATAGCACAGAATTGAAGTGCCGTGATGTAAAGGTCTTTAAAAGACATTTATTTTCTTGTACGGAATAGTCATTTCCAGGATGACTCGCAGATTTACAGTGAGCTTTATGGATATATGTGTAGAACTTAAGAATGTGCTGACAGCAGGTGTGTAGGGCCCTCTCGGAGGCCTTCTAAGATGACACCGGCCAAGTAGAAACCGACCGACAGGCAAACATACACTACGTGCTCCACGCAGTTAGATTTCTTCCGTGGAGATGACTCTGTTGACGTCGTATCATCCCAGCTCGCCCCAGATATCTCCCTATTGTCTCGGCCATTCTCCCCACCTTTACACCCCCATTCTCCTTCCTCAGCCTCCTTGAATCTTGGCCTCCCTGAATCTCAACTGCATTCTAAAATTTGCCTAGAGGGGAAATGTTTTTTCTGCAGCAGTGTGTTGACTCTGAGGGCGGCGGGGCAGGGAGGGGGGTCCATTTTCCTTTGATTTAATATTCCTAATAATAGTTTCAGGGGAAATTACCCTGTATGGTAGAGTGATCCCTCCAGGAATAAATGCACTGGGAGGTGGGGAGGAGGGTGTGGGGAGAGGGTGATTGATGCGGCTTTTTGTATATCCTTGTTGCCAGAAGACCTCATAAACTCAGGAAAGCTGCCCAGGCATCAGTCTGTTTACCTTTTCACGACTTTAAAGGTGATTTATTTGACCTTTGAAAACTGGGATCATACTTCTTGCTGAAAACAGTGCACATTTCAGCATAAACGGTGTCTGTCCAGAAGGCAAGGTCTCCAGTCTGAAGTCCTTTATCACTTTTTTTCTTATTCTAATCTGAATGGGAAGCGTCTGCTGGATTCTTGGTACAGGCATATTTGAAGGACATTGTCTAAATATATGGAGATAAGTATTTATGGACCATAGTACCTATAGTTTCCATAATGATTTCTAAAACTAGTCGTAAATGCCATGGGTATGTGGGAACGAAGAGGTAACATGGGTAAGGAAAAGCCTTGGGATACCAGATCGGACCTGAGTTCACTCACTGGGTTCCCCTAATTGTATAATTTAGCATCTGACAAGTGAGAATTTTGGAGCCAAACCACTGCCATTGGATTCCCTGCTCTTCTGCTTACTATAGAATCCGGGACAAGATCCTTAACCTCTCTGCACCTCGATGTCATGATCTGTGAAATGGAATACTAATTGTGTCTACACCTCATAAGTTTACTGTGAAGACTGAATGCATGGAAGCGTGTAGATGGCTTACAATAATGCTTGGCATAAAGAAAACAATAAATGTCAGTTATTACTATCTGGAAAGGGGGTGAAATGATTATACCTACAACAAATACACCATTTAGGAACTAATAAAGAAATAGACAATGCACATGAAGCACCTAGTACAATGTAATATGCTCTACAAATCCCACACACTCCCTGAACTGAAGACAACTTGTGAAGATCCCATTGATGTACTAGTAGTAAATGCTGTGACTAGGTGGTTTTCAAAACCATAAAGCCATGGTTATCTGTATCTTCATTTTACATGCAAAGAAACAGGTGTAAAAAAAAAAAATGAGTGACTCACTCAAGGTCACAGCTCTTCAGAATACATGTGCACTCTGATTAACGCTATTTATTCATTGACCAGTTAAGGATGAAACAATAGCTATGATCCTTTGGGTTTGTGAGGCCTGCTTCCCAGCAGGAACCAGTTTCCCCTTCAGAGGGACCCAACCAGCAGGGAAACACTTCCCAGAACATAGTGAACGTCATTAGCAAGGTCAGTGTTCCCCTGAGATCCGGCAATCAAGAGAGGAAACAGGGAAAAGCATCCAACGGCACAGACTGGATCAAGAGAATTGCTTTACCAACTGTACTCTTGGTTTTACTTCTAAGGAACCTTATAAAGGACATTTGGTATCAGTAAGATTTCTATTTTAAAACGTTTTATGTCTTTTTAGAACTCAATCCATCAATAGAAGAATGAACAATGGCAATGTGAATCCATTCTGTTAAAATAAAATTGGGTTTATTTCCACTGCTGACTTTGCAAGCTTTTGCTACAACTGGCCAGCAGGAGAGGGTGGGGTGCTTAAGTTTTGGGGCGACATTGACATTGATACCACCACACATTTTGCAAGTCCAGTTCAAGTGTGTGGGACAGTGATTTTTTTGGGGGTGGGGGGAGAAGCTCCCAGGAGCCCCATCGGTGTTAAGGGAGGACTCAGGATACAACCAATTGATATGCCCTAGAAAGCCGCCTTCAATGGGCAGAGGGCACAAGCCTTCTGAAGAATCAGAAGACAAGTCCTTGGGACAGCTGAAACAGGCATTGGGGGTGGCCCTGGTAGCAATGAATGCCTGCCCCCTAGAAACCACTAGAAGGCCATCTGTTCTGGAAAAAGACCCACCTGCGCCAACACTTGCAGGTCCTCAACAACAGAAACCACCCCATGGTCATTGGCATTGGTCATTGGCATATGGCATTTCCCATACTCAATATCCCAACCCCCTGTGCACCTCTCAGAAACATGAACATTGACAGAGGTTGCGACACGGTGCCCATCCTTGACCCTGCACATGCTCAGCTCAAAGCCCCATGAAGCGAAGACTCTGGAGTTACCCACCATCTTCTCTGATGACAGCCCATAATTTATGAGCCACTGCATTTCTCTTCAGGACGTGACGATTGCATGTGTTCTAAGGGGACAGCTGAAGACCCATTAATCTTCACCCTGGCAGGGAAGAAACTGATGGTAATTTAATTTAACTGGATGGGTGATGTAGATATAAAAGACCACAAGGTAAGAAATGACAAGATTATTAACTGCACCCAGAGCCGTCCGTTCAGCAAGCTGCCTCAATAAATGGAAGTGGGTTGGTTAAACATGGACCAAGTTTCAAGCAAGGTTTGCAGAGGGGAGGTTCTGGCAGATGTGGGTAATGGCAAGGCTCCACATTTCCAGGGAGAAAGCAAAGGACTTTTGTGGTTAAAAGAGGAACTTGGGCTTCAACCAGATTAGCAAGCAGGCTAAAGTTTAAAAGGTCAGGGCAAACTCAGAAATATTTCTCTCCCACACCCGCAAAAAGGAAACGGTTGAACTTAATCACCAAGGTCCCCCTTCAAATCCTCCCCTGACCAACCTCTCATTCCAGCTAACTCAATTTTTCCTCCTGTCCCAGTTGTTTTCAGAGGCTGAGTGACAGCTCTTCTCTGGGAGCTTTCTACTCACCAGCCCACCCCCAGGAAAGAAAGCATCAAAGAAAGGATTGTGAATTCCTTGTTGTGGCATCCACCATGGATTCCCTCTGTGGGACCCTTCCTAGGCATCTACCTCCCTACATCAACAAGAAATCCTGGCACTGAAAAGCACTGCCCCCAAGGGTAGACCAAGTAAGGGAGGAAAGTCTTCACTTTCTCCGTTTCTCGTCTGGCTCAGGATTTGTGCACAGAAATGTAATCATGAGCTTCCAGGTGCCTCCCAGTGTGCCAGCTTTGTGCCGGATCCCAGTCCCGTTGAGGCTCCGCCCCTTGCCCTACCTCCAGGCCCAAACTGACCTTGCCAAGCTACAGATCAGCAGAATCACACGGGTCATCCCAAACAGGGGCAACGCCTGCATTGAGAAGCTGATAGGTACTTGATGACTTATGGCTTGCAAAGCACTCGTCTGAGATGATTGTCACGTAGCCCTGGATGTGGGCAGGGCACTTCACAGAAGATTAAACTGAGATGCAGAGAGGGTTAGGTATACCAAAGTCATAAAAAGCAGGACACATGTTGGAAGACTTCTGCTAGCACTCATTTTACTTTAGTATATGCTATATGCATATATAAGCAGAAATTTTAATATGTATTTGCATATGTTTGTGTTTGTATAAATGAATATCCTTCTGTGCCAGACACTGCAGCTCACCTCCTCAAAAGTTATTGTTCCTCTTTCCTTATTCATAGAACCAGAATTTTGTTTAATACTGGCCAGAGATGCACCGGTCCCCAGAAATGGACCCAGGTTCTGGTTTAACCATTGGTTATAGGAATAGACCCAGCCTCTGGTTTCTGACCCATTAGATGAAAGAAGAAGTCTGTTAGCGGTTTCTGGAAAGGTTTTCCTTCCTGGTAGGAGGGAACAGGCACCAGGAGGGGAAGCTCTCTTGCCCTACACTGCCCATTTACCCCGCTATTGAACATGGACGGGGGAAGGCAAAATGCTTAGAGCAGCTGCAGTTTTTTGTGACAGTGAGGAAGAAGACCAAGAACATCAAAGAGATGACAACCCAGAGCTTTAACATCCTTAAGCTACTAAACTAGCCTTGGTAATGTGCAGATCAACACACTCCTAGTTCAAGCCATTTTTAGTTGAGTATTTTATTTACTGGAGCTAAAAGCATTCCCAGCTAATATGGTCTTGGACCAGATGATGAGCAAATCAAGGGCAGAGAGTCCATATTTATGTTTGAGCCCCCTTTGGAATCCGGTCCAGAAATAGTCACTTAACAAATGTTAAGTGGTTAGAAGAAAGAAAAGAGTGCTCTCCTAACAGATACATCTTGGTGCGATGAACTTAACAAAACCAGTGAAATAAAATTTAAATCTTCACTTGCTGGCAACATTCCTATTGCTGTTCCTACTGCCATCCTCTGCCTCCTTTCCCAGAGCTCTTCTCACCATCTCCATACACCTTGACAACTAAAAATTCTTTTTTCCTAGACTGAACAAGTCAGTAATGCATGTCTGCAAGGAAGGTATTTTTCTGATTTAAAAATAGAATCACTTAAAGGTGACATTTCAAGTCAGTGAGGAAAATAAGTGATGAAAAAATCTAACAATCATTTGAAAAATAGAAAATAAAAAGATTCCTTGTTCTACACACCAAAATAAATTTCAGGTGAGTGACAGTCCACTATATTGTAAGGTAAATAATTACTGAATCCATAAAAATATCTAAAGGACATATAGATAAACATTTATATAATGTCACCTTTGGAAGAAATTTGTAAGGCAGAAACCACAAAAGAAAAACAATTAAATGCTTGATTATATAAAAATCCACATTTTCTGGGGGCGTCTGGGTGGCTCAGTCAGTGAAGTGTCTGACTGTTGAGTCATGTCATGATCTCAAGGTTTGGGTTTGAGCTCCCATCTCAGGCCCCATACTGGGCGTAGAACCTGCTCAGTATTCTCTATCTCCTTCTCCCTCTGCCCTTCTCCTCTCCTCTCTCTCCCCCCCATCTAAAAAAAAATTTTTTTTTTAAATATGGGGCTCCTGGTCGTCTGTGTGGCTCAGTGGGTTAAGCCTCTGCCTTCGGCTCAGGTCATGATCTCAGGGTCCTGGGATCGAGCCCCACATCGGGCTCTCTGCTCAGCGGGGAGCCTGCTTCCCCCTCTCTCTCTCTGCCTGCCTCTCTGCCTACTTGTGATCTCTCTTTCTGTTACATAAAGAAATAAAAAATCTTTAAGAAAATAAATAAATAAATAAAATATGGGGTTCCTGCGTGACTCAGTTGGTTAAGCATCTGACTCTTGGTTCCACCTCAGGTCATGATCTTAGGGTCGTGAGATAAACTCTCAGAAGCTCAACATTTAGTCTGGAAACTGCTTAAGATTCTCTCCCTTTCCCCCGCTCCTCCCCACCGCTGTTCCTCCCCCTCTGCTCTTCCCCCCACTCTCTAAAATAAATAAATAAATAAAATATTTGTAAAAATAAATAAAAATTAAAGTTAAAACATAAAATTTTTAAAAAACACATTTTCTGAAACCACGAAAACCGCCATAAACAAAATTAAGAAATACTGCTGGAAAAATATTTGCATACGAAGAGTTAATCCTTAAGCATATAAGAGTCTTACAAGTAATCATGGAAAGAAAAGAACACCCCAGTAAAAAAAAAAAAAAAAAAAAAAAGTGCAAAGGCCATTAATTCAAAATTGCCTAGAGAAGAAATACCAACAATCAATAAACATATGAAAATACAGAATCTCACTGGTACCAAAAGATATTCAGATTAAAAATGAGACCCCCTTTTCCATTTTCTGCCTATTTCTAGGCAAAGATGTTTCTCATTATCATATCAAGTGTTGGAAGAAGTTAGAAAAGTGTACCGCTTCTAAGTGCCTATTGGCACCAGAAAACAGAAAACAAAAATTGATAGGAAAAAAGAAAGAAAAAAGTAAACCTTTGAGCCATAATATTATTTTACAAATTCATCCCAAGGAAATACAAAGATTTACACATAAATATGCTTACTGCAGCATTATGTATAAGAATTAAAAAGGGAATGAATGTAAATGTGTATGACACGATAACATGTCGGTAGAAAGCAAATACTGTCAGCAGGAAGCGCCCCCCAAATAAGTGTATTAAGTGAAACAAGATAAGCAAGCGAGTCATGAAACAGAACAAGCATCTTGTTATAAAATAGAAGTTGGTAGCAAGATAACCTCATCATAGAATTTTTTTTTGTCTCTTCTGAAGTTTCCAAATTTTTCTGTGAATCACGTGTATTGTTCTTATAAACAAGAAGTTATTTTTATGTAGGAAAAATAATCACAACCTCTCTTGTCCCAGTATCACAATGCTAGTGGCGTGCTGTTCCCAGTAGTATGTCAAGCCCGAACACATCAGTTCCTAGACTGTTCACAGTATCGGCACATACACACCTAACAAAGATACAGCCCTGACAAATAAGAATGATAGATATGCACCAATAATGAATCCTTCTGAGCAAATACTGTCAATAAAACAGCAAAATTTCCACATCTACAGCCTTGGACACAGATCTACTATCTTGTGTAACCCTACAAGAACCCTCCGAGGGAGGTATGAGCACCCCGAAGCTGGAAGCCTGCTCACTGTGATGTGTCCGCACCAGGGAAGCAACAGCAGGTGCTGGGCTTCTGCCTTTGCTGCCCACTTGGGCCCCTCCCAAAGACTGACCTTGCAGCCTGAAGCACATACCTAGGAGCTCCATCAACCGCGTGGCTTCCTAGCACTGGGACCCCAGGAACCAGAGACCTGAGAACCCCTTGCAGTCGCTGCCTGACCCCCAAATCCTGGCATTGCCAGTGCCCCTAAAGGGTTCCCTGCCTCTTGTCTCTGAGTGGCATCTACAGCAGAGCAGAACTCTCCCGCACCCCTTCCGGTCTTACTGAAGGGTGGGCCCTCTGGCAGCATCTGTGGAGAGCCCAGAACCGGGCAGGGCTGTGGCCAGTGGGACTGGAAGCCTTCCTGGAGGGTCAAGTCAAGCGGGAGATCGTAGCTCAGCCTGATGCCACACTGGTCTCTGGGGTTTCATCGCAGGGCGCAGGGTGGAGGGGCAGAGGCCGAGGGAGGGAGAGCACCTCAAGCAGGCTCCACGCCCAGCACTGAGCCGAGGCGGGGCTCCCCCTCTTCACTGGCGAGATCACCACCCTGAAATCCCAACCCAAGCCAAATCAAGAGCCCGGAGCCCAGTCGACTGAGCCACCTCGGCCCCGACCTGGGAGCCCTTCTTAACGTTATGCCAGGGACCAGCAAAGGGACCTGAAAATCCAGCTGCTTCTGGCGCGGTCACTAGTTCTTCTCTGACTGATACTGCGTTACACCAGTAATAAGGCTGTTCCTGGTGCCTTCCTAAGGATGGTCTTAGGAACTCCTTTTGACAGAAATTGAACAGGTTCATGACAGAGATCTATTTTTGTCCTGTCTACTCATGACAGACATATCTGACCTCTACGCCCCAGGCTTCAGTCACACTTCCCAGGAAACTCATGCACCTTTCTCCGTATTATCCCCCCAGTCGTTAGTGCCTGGCATCCTCTGAAGCCAGAGGCAATGTCACCACCCTGAAGCCATCGATGTCCCCCTTGCTCCACACAACCCAAGGGATTGCACTTCCCCTCATCCTAGCTGCCAGGCATGGACCCACTGCACGCATCCCCAAGGCAGTTAGTTACTGATGGTGCTACCACCCGCTGTCTGCACACCCATCCCCCGACTGTGCTCAGAGCCCCTCAACTGATTTACCTCGTTCCCTCGGTGTCAGGGCGCAGATGCCTGTAATGGTGAGCACCATGGTCCCGGGAAGCAGGTGCTCTGGAATCCCCATTGAGAAGCCAACAAATCACAGAGGCCCCTGGGTAGTTCAGTCTGTTAAGCGTCTGCCTTCTGCTGGGGTTTTTATCCCAGGGTCTTGGAATCGAGTCCCACGTCCAGCTCCCTGCTCAGTGGGGAGGCTACTTCTCCATCTGTCCCTCCCCCCACTCAGATTTTCTCTCTCTCTCCCAAATAAATAAATAAAATCTTTTTTTTACAAAGCCAACGAATTGGAACTCACAGCCAAATGACAAGGAAGAAATGAGAATTACAGGTATTCCTGCTGTGAGACGGAGAATACAACTGTGAAAAATGAATGAATGAGGGGCGCCTGGGTGCCTCAGTGGGTTAAAGCCTCTGCCTTCGGCTCAGGTCATGTCCCAGGGTCCTGGGATCGAGCCCCACATCGGGCTCTCTGCTCAGCCGGGACCCTGCTTCCTCCTCTCTCTCTGCATCTCTCTCTGCCTACTTGTGATCTCTGTCTGTCAAATAAATAAATAAAATCTTTTTAAAAAAATGAATGAGGAACACTGAAAAAAAATTACACACAAAAAAGTAAAAAAAAAAGAAAAATATGGAATGAATAATAACATTGATTACTGATGTTGCCGAAGTTATGACAATGTTAAAAGCAGGAATTGGTGGGGTTGAGGATGGAGATAAATTAAATTATAACATTTTTCTATATTTTCCATACTTTAATTTTTATTTCATTAGAATTCTAACGTCTCCTCTAATTCATGTTGATAAGCCTAAATCCATAAGGGTCTAGAAATTGAATTTATGTGTGAAGTGACAATTATTTCTCACTAGTTAAATTTAAAAAAAACTACCATGTAGCATTTTCTGTAACAAATTTTAATGTCGGCTTCATATTATTAAATATTAACATTCAGAAAATAGATTATACAATTTATCACTATAATGTTCTTTCATTTTATGTATGGTTTGGTGAAATTACTTAAAATTTATGTATAGTATGGCAATTTTCAATTTTTCTTTAATATAGAAAATTTTTAAATACTGAAAAAAAAAATGAATGAGGGGCACCTGGGTGGCTCAGTGGTTAAAGCCTCTGCCTTCAGCTCAGGTCATGATCCCAGGGTCCTGGGATCGAGCCTCACATAGGGCTCTCTGCTCAGTAGGGAGCCTGCCTCCTCCTCCTCTCTCTCTCTGCCTGCCTCTCTGCCTACTTGTGATCTGTCAAATAAATAAAAATCTTTAAAAAAAAGAATGAATGCATACACGCCTACATGCATACACACAAGTTATACATGTGTGCCTGCATACACATATGCATACACATGCATGTGTGTTTTTTTTTAAAGATTTTATTTATTTATTTGACAGACAGAGATCACAAGTAGACAGAGAGAGAGGATGAAGCAGGCTCCCCGCCGAGCAGAGAGCCCAATGTGGGGCTCGATCTCAGGACCCTGAGATCATGATCTGAGCCAAAGGCAGAGGCTTTAACCCACTGAGCCATCCAGGCACCCCACATGTATGTGTGTTTACACACACACACACACACACACACACACATACACACATGTATCATCCCCCTAGTCCAGAAAGGACCGAAGACATAAGGTATTCAGCTGAGAAATGACACAGTTCATGGAAACATCGGGTGGGCAAGATGACCTCATTAGGATATCTAGGAAATTACCTTTAACTGTGAAGCAAGTTCCATTAGAAGAAGCTGGATTATTTTGATTAATGAAGCCGAATTATTGTGATTATGGAATTATCTTCACTATTGAATAATTATACATAATTATTAGTAAGTGAACCAACCCAAGAAGGGCAGTGCCCAATGGTAATATGTATCCATATTTGGTTTTTTGTTTGTTTGTTTTGTTTTGTTTTTAACATCTTTATTTTATTTCATTTTATTTTTTTCAGTGTTCCAAGATTCATTATTTATGCACCATATTTGTTGAATGGAGGCCCCAGCACAGCCAAATAAATGGCCAGACCAGAGAACAGGAATGAAATGGCTTTAATTCTAACCCCCTTATTGCACACATGGCAGAATTGAAACCCAGAGCGGAGAGGAGACGTACTTCAAGAAATATTTCTCATTACCTGGAAAGCTGGGTCTAGAACCCAACAGTCTCAGCTCTCGAGTCATTGGACAGGGATGTCCTCCCTCAGAGTAAAAGGAATAGGGCAAATTAGCGAAAATAACTTAGAAATTTCAGAGAAACTGTTTGTGGGGAAAGTGTACTTTTGGATATTAGATGCTTAAAAGGATTATGCTTTTTTAGTTTTTTGGAGGTTTTTTTGTTTTTTGTTCTTTGTTTTTCTGTTTTTCCCTGCTCTTGGAACTTTTTAATCTGATCTATATAGTGAAGGGAAAGGAGCAATCAACTGGTGAAGGAAAAAAGCATACAGCCTTGTTTCTGCTTTTCTCCCTGTCCTGGACCCAGCCCTCCTTTCTCGGACGCAAAAGGTCTGAGCACACTGGCAGTTAGAACAGACCCACTCTGTTCTGAGAGCTACAATGACCTTTCACAACTCCCTGAACCCCAAGGTGAAAGTCAAAGCCTCTCCTCCAAATCAGAGTAACGGCATGTCTGCGTTACCCTTCACTCTGCCCATCCTCCTAGAATCTCCTCTTTGACCTTGGAGACTAAACGATTTCTTTCCTCTGCCTTGAATGCCAATCCTGAGACCCTAGGTTTGCCATAAGACTTGGCATCCCCACCCATTCACATCCTAGTCCCCAAGCCTCTCACTATCTCTGACTCCTAGAATCACAGAACCTTGATTCCTGAGTCCAGATCCTAAATGGATTCCCCTCCCAACCTCACCAAGTCTCCGTAGCACTTTACACGCCTTTCTAAAGATCCTGGCGAATCATCCAAACACCGAAGTTGGCAACCATGCAGAGGGGGGTGAAATGTGGTCAGTGCTAAAAAAAATTCTCCAAGCCAGTTTTTTTGCCCATCTACAAATATTCTGGATTATTACAATATAAAAATTAGTGAGGAAGATACCAAATTATCCCAGAGGTGTTGTGAGAACAGTTACTTTGAAATGGTGGTTGATTTCATTACTGTGTTCATAATCGAATAGAGAAAATCAGTATGTTTCATCTTAAACAACCCTGGAGAGCTCAGACCCAGATGCCAATCCCAGTCTCACCACAAAGGATGGTGTGAGTTTGGGGAAGTTACTCTATCTTTCCCAAAATTCAGTTTCCTTAACCAGAAAGCGAAAACAACAATATCTCCCTCATACAGAATATTTCTTATGATTAAACCAGCTGTGATGCAGGGCCTGGCGCATAGTAGGTATTTGATCAAAAATTAGTTCTCCCCTTCCATGTTCCTCCTCTGCAAATTATTCAGAATGTATAATCAGAGCATGAGGAAACTACCACCACCTGGTGTACGGGTCTCAAAACTGCATAAGCAACAGCAAAGGTGAAAATACAAGCTCCACTCAGGAAATACCAAAACCAAAGTTCAGAAAGGACTGAAAGCTCTGTATTTAAAATTCTTAAATTATATATGTGGGATAGCAGCCCCTGGAGATGCTAGCCGGGTGGGTAGAATTAATCCAGGCAAACTTCCTGGAAGAGGCACACCTTATTTTGAAATGTGAGAGATAAAGGAGAAAGGATGTGGGCTGATTGAAAAGAAGCAATAATTTCCTGTGCAAAGCTGGTCGGGTTGGCAGAAGGCGGGAAACTTGGAAGCAAAAGAGAAAGGTCTTGGAGGCCTCAGGGTGGCAAAGGATGTCAACTGGAACCTTTAGTCCAATCTAGCCCATTAAGCCTTCAATCACGGGAGAAAATAAGAGATAACTTGAATGGCTTGATGTAAGTCACCCCACTACCGGCCACCTTCCTGGGACAGGCAGCCGATAGGATTTAAAGACAGCATGTTTAACTTGTGGGTGTCCTCCCTTTGGTCAGGACCCTCTTCCAGGGACAGAAGCGGTTGGAAGCCACCATATAAGGTCACTGTGTCAAAGAGCCTCAGAAGAGGGTGGCGATGTGCTTCTCCTTAGATATTCCCACTGGGTAGGGAGCAGAGGTGGCATTGGACAGCAAGATTTCTGACCTGGCTCTCCACTCCCTGAGTCTGCATTCTGGCCACACGCGTGATGAAATGTGCTGTGCCTTCTTTTTCTTCTAGATCTTTGAAAGCCACTTCAAGGGTCCCAGCTGAGAGATGGCATCTTCCAAAAAGCCTTCTCTGATCCAACTCCAACATCCAAAAATCCCCTTATCTTAGTATGTACTGTTACATTATACCATAATTTCTTGTCCTCTTGTCTGCAACTACATTTGATCAAATTCCAAGAAAGAATGTTGCATTTTTTTTGTTCGTTTGTTGCTGTTTCCTCAGGACCTAGAATAGCGCCTGACATATCAAGGTTCTTGATAAAGCTTTAAGAGTTAAAGTCCACAACCCCCCCCCCAACTCAAGTGGTTCTGAGTAGCCCAGAAATGAAGGAATTCAGGATAGGTGGGACCTAGAAGCATCCATCTTCCCTGCCCTGAAGCTTGCTTCTGATATGGCTTTGGTCCTGGCCAGTGCTGTTGACCGGTCCAACACCACCTGAGCAGGTTGGCTTTGGCTAGTATCATCCCACCTGCCCTCCACATCCATCTTGCCTAGGCTTTGGGGAATCCAAGTCACCCTGTGGCATATTCTGAGTATAGTGCCATGGGCTGACCAGCCTTGGCAAACGAATTGGGTGCGGTAATTCAACCACAAGGCTGGTCAAAACAGACCAAGACCATGCACAATGGTCTCAGAGACTCATTTTTTTTTTTTAAATGAGGGGAGAACTCACACTGATCCTCTAACTCCAACAAAAAGAAGACAAAACTACAAAAGGATCAGGCAGGAAGAACTAACCCTAGGACAACCCAGAGCCCAGAGACCTAGACAATCATAATGGCTACCTCCGTAGGTTCCAGGGGACATCGGGTCAAGAGAAACATCTGGATGGTCCTGGAGTGGGAAAGAAGACACATGTGGGCAGCCTTTGGAAAGAAGCAGCCATTGGAAGCAGGGAGAGATGCCCGCCCCACCACGAAGGGCAGGCAGCATCAACCAACCACTGTACATGACCCCAGGCATCTCTAACACACGCTACCAAAGTACCTTCCTCCTCTCTCCCACCGGCTGCCCCTTGGCAGCTGCACAAGGGCCTGGCATGGTCCATAGTGACACCCCAGAAACATCCTGAAGGCTAGGTTTTTTCTGTGTCTCTACCCACCATTCCCTCCTAGCGGCATCATGAAGAAAAAGGTTCTATCTCTCCCAAATCTTGAGGGTGCGTGATAGTACCTTTCTTCTGTTACTCTGCCGTGCATAAAAGGTCCCCGACAGGGGCAGAGGAAGGTGGGGAGACAGAGTAGTCAACCTCAGAATAGTGGCTTCTGGTGGGCTTGGAAAGCCACCTTGTTTCCACCTCACAGCGCTCACATTTTTCCGTCCATAGGCCATGCCCTTCCCTTCAGCTAAGGGTGACATAGATAACCCACTTCTGCCAGGAGACCTCCCAAACTGTTAGATCTTTCTTCCTTTGCAAGCACCACTACCATTTCACAATTCTGCCACTTCTTACATCCAAAAGGCCATCTGCGGGGCTGCGGACTGGCACGGTAAGAGGACCATCAGAGTGCGGTTGTCCCAACTTCCTCGCTCCCATCCCTTTGAATCCCCGCCCTCCCCCCAAGTCCGCAAGTTGCCTTCCAACATGGACCACGGCCTTGCCTGCACTCTGCCCCACAGACCGATGATGACATAATTACTCTTGCCCTGTGACCATGGGGCTGGCCGAGCCTGACCCTCACGCGATCGATTTGCCCTGCGTCATTTATCAACAAGGTGGCTGGTTACCCATGTCTGGTAAGCGGGAGAGGCATTTCATCAAGACATCTGACACCTTCCTTTGAAGGGTGAACGACAGAATATATGAATGCCTCTGATTAACATCTAAGACCGCCCTGAAATTGCCCCTCCATCGGGCGGCTCTCTGTAAATCCAACCGGCTCACACTGAACGGACCTCTACCGTTTCAACTCATTTATCAGCAATTCCATCTGCCTCAGTTCGGGGCATCCCATGTGTCCATGGTTGTGTCGTGTCAGGGCCTGGGCCTGCTCCCTCAAGAGTTTCCGGCCTCCACGAAAGGCCTAATCCAGGCCTGTCATCTTTCCCAGTGATAGCTGGAGCAGCTGCTGCTTCTTCCTCCGTAGCGTGGTGGTTGCCAGAAAGTCTACGGGGCCCACCATCTGATTTTCATGCTTGCAACTCAATCTGTGTGTGCATGATCTTTCCCCGAAACTCCAGGAGGGAGCTATGTCCCTCCACCTTTTACACGATTTAATGTCTTCTGGAGGAGTGGTGAGCTCATTCCTGATCCCCTTCAACTTCAATAAGCCAAACCGTCTCATTAACCTAATTGTCTGACTTTCAGTCACTGGCTTAAATTACCAACGAATGGATGGCCATTCCTGTCCAAACAAGATATGTTAAAGCATCCCCTCTAGAAAGAAATTTCTTTCAACCGTGACAGATGAGTGTCTCCTTGAGAGGATTATTATAATAATTGTGGTAGATATGCTTCTGAGCCCTGAGACATTTTTAAAAGAAAGATATAAGTGGTGAATTTGTGTAAATCACAAGCCCTGGCATCTTTTCTTAGTGATAACTTTTTTGCAAAGTTTGCCATTCAAACCGAGCTGCGCTGAATTAGAAAGACCATCAAATATCAGTGCTATAGAACAGTTGCCCTTCTGGGAAAAAAAAAAAAATCTCTCAGGAAAAAGTATACTGAAACTATCATTAGCCCCTGTTGGCTACATTAAACCTAATAAAATTACCAATGATAAATTTCTCGTCAATGAGGGTCCCCCGCTGGGCTGCCTCTGCTGACTTTACTCACAAGGAACCAGGCAGGGAGATTGAATTATTAGTTAGACTCATTTTATTGGTTTGGGCTTTGGGGGGCAGTGGGTTATATGGGAGATTCTTTTCATGTTTTGTTTTGTTTTTTTCCCCCTCAAGAAGCAGCTGGTTTTGTCTTTAGTTTCAAATATCAATAAAAGAAAAAAAAATCCGAGCAATCATTAGAAGGCAGGAATCTATACATGGGAGCGTCCCAACACCTGATGTCAGTCCCAGCCGGTGTGCATGGCGGGGGGGAGGGGGGGGGCGGGGGGGGCATCTCGAGTCTCAGCCGGAGAGAGACATGGAGAAGGGCCGGACTGACGTGGCCCATAGGTGGGTCCGGCGGAGGAAAAGAAGGGGGTGTGTGGAGAAGGAGAAGAGGAGCCGAGAGGTGTGTGGGCTAGGGGTTGCCTAGAAGGAGCAGATGGCTGGGCCTGCAGCCCCTGGGGCGGACTCCCCATAGGCCAGGCCTGGCCCCAGCCTCTGGCTGGGTTTTAAATTTCCGTATGGAGATGCCAGCGACAGTATGCAAGTTATCACAGTTCCACAGCACAGCTCCAGAACAGCATGGGGTTCCTGAAGACAAGATATGCAGCAGAAGTACTGGGGCCTGGAAACTTCGGAAGAGAGGGGACTGTGCCAATTTCAGAGTGTGCTTTCCTGAGTGTCAGGGGGATCCCATTACTGCTCCCATCCCTCTAATGTTAACCAGACAGCCATTTGCCAACTTAGACTCGGGCACAGAGGCTACAAATTGAAATCCAAAACCTGGACTGAAACTCAGCCTCAAATCTCTCAGACTCTGTCCTCTTACCTGGCAGGACTCAGACCCAGGACCCCATGAAAAAGCTGGAGCATGTGTGTAACCAAAGCCTGAGCCCCTAACTGAAGCACAAGACCCCCTGCTCTGAGAAACACAGCTCAGAGTCCAGGACGGCCCCGGTGCCCACCGCTCCGCAGTGCTCCAGTATTTCCGGGCACCTTCTCACTGGCTGTTCACATCCCTGCTCTGCTCTGTTTCATCCTGCTCTGTTCCTAGGAGGTCGGCTTCATTCATGGGACACACTGGCAGGAGATGAGGGCCAGGAGCATGAGGTAAGGGCCTTTGTTCCTCCTGCTCCCTCCACACAGGGACAGGGGATGCCACGATGTCAACAACTAGGCCCTCTACCCACAACTGGGTGCCTTCTTCTTCCCCAGCTCCAGGCTCCAGGCTCTAGCAGCACGGCTCCATGTGGGAAAGACTGAATAATGGCCCCCAACCATAACCAGTCTTTAATCCCAGAGCCTGTGAAGGTTACCTTCTCTGGTAATAGGGGCTTTGCAGATGTGATTAGGGATCTTGAGATGGAGGGTTATCTGGATTCTCTGTGTGGGCACTCAAGGCAACAAGGTCTGCTTGTAAGAGGAAGACAGAGGGATATCTGACATAGAAGGAAAGACTGTGTGACCAGAAAACCAGAGAGCAGAGTGACACAGACATAAGCCAAGGAATCCAGCATCAACCAGAAGCTGAGAGAGGGAAGGAGTAGATTGTCCCCTACAGCGTCCTGACCCTTCAGTCCTGCCAACACCCCTACTTTAGCCCAAGGAAACTCATTCTGGACTTCTGGCCCGTAGAAGTGTATGAGAATACATTTCTAATGTTTACGTCACAAAGTTTGTAGTAAATTGTGGCAGTAGCCCTAGGAAACAAATGCATTTCCTGAACCCCCTACAGCTGGGATGCTAATGTTTCTCCAACTGCTCCTGGTCCCTCTACATCTCTTGTGGGTTTCCTGAATCCTGTCCACGCCTCAGTGAATAGTCCTTCTCAGAAAAGCTCTTCAAGAACCTGCTGAGTGTGCTTTTGTTTCCTGCCAGAATCCTACCTAATATATTCTACTTCATTCAAAAAGAATTTAGATAGAATATCAAAAGATATATATGGTGCACTAATATTTTGTTTAATGAGAAAATTTGGGAGAAAAAGAAAATAAGGATAAAAGAAATGATGTGAAGATGAGTATTAATATCCAAAATCCATACCACGATGCACACATACAGCCCTGAACACTTTTTGGGAACTGACCTGTGGAGCTCCCCAGCATCCAATGCAAAGAAAAAAGACATAATCAAGTTTAGGTTCCTTGTTCTTAAACTAGTCTAACAGTAGGAATGTCCTGGATACCTTATTAAACATCCAAATATCCCATCATCACCTCATCCAAACCTACTAAGGAGACAACCTAGTCGAAATGCAGTAAGAACCTGGATTTTAATAAATATCTAAGATGGGATGGGGGCGCCTGGGTGGCTCAGTGGGTTGAGCCTCTGCCGTTGGTTTGGGTCGTGGTCTCGGGGTCCTGGGATCAAGCCCCACATCGGGCTCCCTGCTCAGGGAGCCTACTCCCCCCTTCTCTCTCTGCCTGCCTCTCTGCCTACTTGTGATCTCTCTCTCTGTCAAATGAATAAATTAAATCTTTATAAAAAAAGTAGAAATAAAAAAATAAATTTAAAAAAATAAATAAATAAATATCCAAAATGAGTTAGACAGGTGACAGCATCTGTAAGATAGGAACACCATATGGGAATTGTAGTCAAGGGTAATAGTGTTAAAGAGGTCAGAAGAAAGCCATCATCTCAAGACTTGAGAAAATCTCCAAGTGAGTGTCTTTCCAGCTATGGTCAGGCACTGTCTTCTATACTAGCGTGTAGAGATGTGAGGGAGGCCTTGCAACTGGGAGGGAGGCCAAGGTGAGCATGAAGTGAATACAGGGAGAGGAGAAGCCTGCAGAAAAAAGAGCCAGAGCCCTGATCAAACCATGTTGAATCTCACTCCACCACCTACTTTTTGATCATGCAAACCCATCAATTTCCTTTACTGGATGTGTCATCTTGCGTTGAGTTCTTCTGCTTACATCTGAAGGCATCCTAGGTAGAACACTTAATTGTATTTATCTAACATTTCCAATGGACAATTTTATCTTTTTTTCCATTAAAAGTGACAGAAAAGGAAATTCTTGGAAAAAGAGAAACTTTACCAAAAGGAAGCATTGAGTTCTTTTCAGTAACTACAGTTATTTTAGGGAATACTTTTTTCTCTCCTCCTGCCGCACTTCAACAAAAATATTACTAAATATCCTGACTTTTTTGTTCTCCTCAGAGCGCCAACCAACACCAGGGTTTGGGATGCAGCAGGAGACTAATCTGGAGCTTATCTTTCTGTATCTGCTATTGTAACAACCGTTCAGGCACTTACTGGAAACATGTCAAAGTTTCCAGCCACTGTTAACTCCCTAAATGCGTGATGAGCCCTCATTTGGAGGACATCACACTGTCTTCAAGCCCAGGGGACACCCAGGGCTCTGTCAGCAGCAGGCTGTTCAGATCCAAGGGGCTAGAGACAGAAGAATCAGTGGAAATGGCATATTCGGTGGAGCCCGATTACATTTTCAGGACTCTGGCTGTCTTTTCCCAACCAGTTCAGCTATTTTGAATGACTGACTAATTGATTTCTTTTTTTTTTTTTTTTTTTAGATTTTATTCATTTATTTGACAGAGACAGAGCACAAGCAGTGAGGGTTAGCAGAGAGAGAGGGAAACAGGCTTCCTGAGGATCAGGGAGCCCGAGGCGGGGCTCGATCCCAGGACTCCAGGATCATGACCTGAGCTGAAGGCAGAGGCTTAACCCACTGAGTCACCCAGGCGCCCCTGACTAATTGATTTCTTAACTGGAACGGTTAATATTAGACAAAAGTATTGACTAAAATTCTAGTACCTGGAGTCCCATTCACAACAACATAAAAATATGGCTGAAGGAAGTTATTATTTAATGGATACAGAATTTCAGTGCTGTAAGATGAAAAAGTTCTGGAGATTGAATATCTTAACACTACTGAACTGTACAGTTAAACTAGTGAAGATGGTCAATTTTAGGTTTTGGATATTTTACCCACAATCTTACAGACAAATAGATAGATATAGATATAGATCTGAAAGGAGAGGAGGGTTAAATTTTATTGTCACCCAGTAAGGCTTGCAATTTGTATGTATAATAATAATAATATCTACTGCATACAGTAGTTAGTGGTTTCAATAGGCGAGTACGTAAGTACCTAAGTGCTCATTTGTTATCTAATTTTTTAAAAGATTTTATTTATTTATTTAACAGAAAGAGAGATCACAAATAGGCAGAGAGGCAAGGGCGGGGGGGTGGGGGGGGAGGGAGAAGCATGCTCCCCGCTGAGCAGAGTCTGATGCGGGACTCTATCCCAGGACCCTGAGATCATGACCTGAGCTGAAGGCAGAGTCTTAACCCACTGAGCCACCCAGGCACCTCTGCTATCTAATTTAATCCTCACAATAATCATAAAAAGAAGGCACTGTTGTCATTACTATTATTATTTCAATTCACTGATAAGGAAACTGAGCCAATGTTGGAGAAGTTCCAACACTAACCCAGAGTCATCTGAGCTGAGATACAAGCCCATTCAGTTTCTCCTGAGTATAAGCGCCCCACCATCAGTCATGCTGCCTTTCCAAAGTTTATTATCAGAAACTATTGCCCTCATTTCACAGAAGCGGAAACTGACACTCAGAGTGAAGAAAATGGTCGATCACCATGAAGATAGCAAGCACAGAGTCCAGACACAAATTTAGCCTCTCTCGTTCCAAGTTCTATGTCTGAGCCGTAAACTTGAAGATACTCTCAGGAGAAAATCTCAAACGTTATTGGCCTCAAAATCCTTTATAATCTTAACAAGTATTGAGGGAGCTAAAGAACATGTATTTGTGTGATTCCACGCATTTACATTTACCTCCAATTAACACTGTCCAGGAGAACTTTCTATGGTGAAGGAACATCTGTACATTGGCACTGTACAATGGGACATCCACTGGTCACATGTGGCTGAAGAAAGAAATATTTCATTTCATCTAATTAATTTGAGTGTAAATAGCCATACGGCACGGGTCCACATGGGAAACCAAAACATATTTTTGGAATGTACTAGAATATGCCCACATTCCATAGGCATCAGAGCCATGACATCACCAAGCCTAATGTGACCTTTGGGAAACTCCATTGCACCCTTGGCAATGGCGGTAAGGCTTGCTGCGGGAGCTTTCTCCCTCAGAGGCTCCAAGTTTCCAAGGCAGTGGGGATCAAATCAAGAAGTAGAAAGAAACTTGCAAAGTGAAATTCAAGATGCTGGAAAAGATGGAAAGGCCTCTTCTCCCTGGGGTCTCCCGCTTCTCCCCTCCTTCCGGCAGGCAGGAAAGAGGAGGCCGTTGGAGGGGGAGAGGAGAGGGCTTCGGAGGGTCTTCTGGGGCAACTCAATCAAAGAAATTATTTTCCCACAGACGAAGCCAAGAATATCTTAATGGCTTTTTCCTGATTGAGGAATAAATCTATTAATTTATGGCCCGGCCCCAAACCAGTTGTGTCAACTCCGCCCACCGCCTTTAAAAAAAAATAAAGTGAGAAGTGCTTCAAAATTCCACTCGTTTTCGTGATCTCCACCTTCTCTCTCCTACTTCTTCTTCTTTATTCACTCCGTTCTTTCCTAATTCACTCTGCTCCATTTTTTACTTCTAACTCTCCTCCTATTTTCAAATAAATCGCCACTTCCATACATGGATGCACCTAAGGAGCTCCCAAGTCCCCCGTGCAAAGTGAGGACACCCACACGTGTCATTAGATGTCCCCGGAGAGAAGCAGTAACTGCGCGGGCCCGGCTCCGCTTGCCCGAGTGGCCCGGTGCATCAGAGAACACGCGTTTTCGCCAACCCTGGGTTTCTGAAAAGCTACGGGACAAGAGCCCCCGCCAACTGTAAATCAAAAGAAAGCAGAAGGTGAGAAGCCGGTGTCAGAGAGACTCACAATGACCACCGCCGAGTGCAATTAACACGCCCCGAGGGTAACTGCTCAATGGCCCGAATTTATGGACTGGGCCACCCCGCTTGCCTGACCTTGACAGCTCCCAGGGAGGGGGAGAGTGTCTGGCCCCTTCCGAGGGGGACACAGAGTGGGTAAACAGATCCCCTGGGGCTTTCTGTGGCAATCAGCCCGCCCTTGACTGCGTGACTCTTAATATATTCGAGATAAGTAGCGGTGTCACCAGTTCCGCGATTTAGATAACGTAGGCGGTGGAGAGAGATGTAAATTATTCCCAACTCCATTTGCGAACTGCCTGTCCTTCAGGGACTTAATTAACCTTTCTTTGCCATGGTTTATTCATCTGTAAAATGGGGACACTGAAGGTCATCACCTGACTGGAATTTGGTAAAAAGCAAGTAAGTTCAGTTTTTACAACAGTGCCTGGCACAGAGGCACGCAGCAATCCGCTACGTGTGAATTAAAAGTCATGCCCGATATTATCCGTTAAACGGAGTCACGCTAAACCATCCTCTGAGGTCCTAGGCGGGCACACCCCACGACACCGGTCCTGGTGACACCATGAATAAAGGGACCTGTGAAGCAAGGCTTCACTCACAGCTCATGTGCTCCGGTGTGACCCCGCCTCGGAAAGACAGTGTGGACAGCTTTGTGCTAACCTGGCAGGAATGAGGCACGAGCACGCAAACCTCTGGTCTTGACCTGCTTTGGCCCTCTGCCCCGACCAGCTTCCCGCCTCCCCCACTACCCAAGGCGCAAGAAATTTTCTCAGTTTGTTCCGACTTTTTCATGGGCCCTTTTATCGGCCACGGTCCCGCTCCAGAAACAGAATGAAGTCTGGGCCCACAGGCGGAGGACCGAACCCAGGCCTCGACGTGAAGCTGGGAGGAAGCCGCGTCTTGGGGACACCGCGGCGCGTTACCTGTCCGCGCTTGGGGCCACGTAGTCCTACACCGGGCCTGGAATCCCACCCTGTACCCTCTGTACCGAGACCACACTGTCGGTATAGACGCGCCTCCCTCCCAGGACTATGGAACACAGGCCTCGGAGTCAGTACCCTAGGCTTGCCTGCCTGGGTCAGGGCGGCGCAGCCGGCACCCACCTCCCCGCAGGACTTTCATTTTCAGCCGCGCCCTCCCCGGGAAGTTTATGGCCTGAGCGCAGTAGAAAGGAGAGACTCATGGGCACCATACTTGGCCGTGGCGCCTACGGCCCCAGCTCTCCGCCTCGGGGACTCGCGGGGCCCCATCCTTCCGGTGCGCGGGGCTCTGGAGCCAGAAATTGTACACAGACCATAAATTTCCCGCCCCGCCGGGCGCCGGGCCCCTCGCTCCGGCCCTGGATTCTGCGGCGGGTGGCAAAGCGCTGCTGGGACGGCCGCAGCTCCAGGCCGGTCGCATTCCGTCCCCCCCGCTGCACGGGCACCAGAGCAGCGTTAGGACTCGGGTCACAGCCCGCCCGAAGCTCCGGGCCGCTGCGTGGGAGGAGGTGGAGGCAGGCGAGGCCTGGGGGAGGCCCGGTGAGGATGGAAAGGGAAAGGAGTGACTAGGAGCACAGAGGGGGAAGCTTCTGTGCCTCTAGACTACTCGTCTTTTTCCATCTTGAAGTGGAGGGGGACAGTAATTGCTCCTGGCGACCACTAACTTACAGATGCTTTTGTAGTGAACTCTCCCCTCCTTGGATTGTCAACCTTGTACACCAGCCAGGGCCCACCAGGAATGCGCTTTGAGGGGTGGGGGAGCAAGAAGATTCTTAATGGATTTCTCTGGGGTGGTGTCTACTCCGTCAATGTAAAGAGGATATCGGAAATAATGAATGGAGTAATTCACTTAAAAAGAGAGCAGAGCTTTTCTTTGAACTCTGAACTTTTCGTTTTCTTTGAAGAGAAAGTCAGGGAAGTCCTCCAGTTTAGGACTGGGACAAGAAACTGGTGGGCTTCAGGGTCTGAGGCATGGCCACGCCCCTTGCCAACCAGTACCCTGATCAAATTATCCAACCTCTCGGCTTCTCAAACTGTGTATCTGACAGATTGGAAGAACAGTATCTTCTCGCCCAGCATTGGGGGGAAGGTTAAATGAGATACAAGACTTTCAATTCTTGCTTTAAAGTGGGCAACAACTGAGTCTGTTTCCTCCGTCTTCATTTGCATGCGCCCCCCACACCTCGCCTTGGGTGATTTCCAAGTAAAGATGAGTCCGGGACAGAAGAAATTAGCTACGTAATGGTGGTATCAGTGGTGATAGTTTAATAACCATTCTCACTTAGTGAGTGCCTTCTGTTTGCTGGGGTAAAGGTGCCCGAGGCTGTGCCTGCGTCTGTGACTGCTCGCTGTCCCAGATGCGCTCCCCTTACCCATGCAGACCGGACATAGAACTGCCTCCAGGTTGCAAACTGATGGGAAGAAAATGGGAAACCATAGTGGGAGAGCTGGAGAGAACTCAGAAAGCAGAATGAGTGTCCTCCCCACCATTCCTCTGCGATGGGAAAATCAAAAGAGGGGGAAAGGAGTGAGAAAGAAAGGTTCCAGTAGGTAAAATTGTTGGTTCGGACCATGCACCTTAGGGCGGGTTCCTCTAGCTTCCGACAGGAGCCGCTAACGGTCTCTAACTCGGAACCCTCCAGCACATAGTAGGGGCTCAGATGGTGTATACCGGTGTGACACTGAGGCTGTGGGTGGCCCCTTTGCGCCGGGACATCACCCTTGGCTCCTGAACAATGCTTCTGATGAGGATGGCATCTTTGCTCCTGGTTTGTTTTGTTTTGTTTTGCTTAATCTTAGGGAACCATTCAGTTTTTTAATAATAAGTTTTTAAAAACTGCCTTACATTTCATTTTGGGTCATGGAGGAGTCTGGAGTCCACAGTCACGAGCACCCTGGCTGCAGGATAACTAAAGTCACACGCCTCACTGACAGGCACCATATCTAATCGCTTGCCCTGGTTCCCCCAGAACACCGCCGTCCTGGCCCAGCTCCTCTTAAAATCCTACAGCGGAAGCTTTCACCATCTCAGGATGAAAGGAAGAGCCCGGCAGAGGAGTGGAGAGGGGAAACAAAAAAAAAAAAAAGGGAAGGGGCAGGGATCCCCAGAGCAAGAAGGAGGACAGGGGAGAATGGAGAGTGAAGGAAATGGAAACATTTACATTACAGTCGACATTCAATTTTAAAATTGTGTGCCTCAGAAAGTCTTTTGTTTCACTTTTTTCTAGTGTTTCACCCCCTTGTTCAACCACCAAAACAGCATTTTCAGGGAGAAAAGTCAATGGCGGAGGCAGGGACCTTGCCGGAGATGAGAACAAAGGGATTTGGCTTAGATCACTGCGGAGGACCTTAAGCAGCCTCGCGGGGCGATTTTCTGGGCGCCTTCCATCCGTGCGGGGCCCACGTGGAGACCAACCCGAGAGAGGTGGTGGCCTGAGGGCCCTCGCTGACCCTGGACGGGGCGCTGGGCCGGCGGGTTGGGGATCCGAGAAGACAGAGGTCTTGGGAGCGTTCACCACCCAAACGAGTGTTGAACGGGGCGCAGAACAGGCTCCTTCCCTCCCAAAAAAGGCTTGAGGCTTCGTGCGCGGTCTGCGCGGGAGCAGGGAGATCCCGACCGCACCGCGTCTGGGGACACTCCTTTGGAGGGCACGCGAGGCCTGTGATTCTCTCCATAGAAGGATCCAGAAAATGGCCTGATGATCAACGGATGCCCGTGGGGATTGCGAGATAAGGAATCCTATTCCGTTGTTCATTCATTCGTTCATTCGTTCGTTCACTGGCTCATTTCCTGAGCTCGCATCACGTGCTGGAAAGTGCGGGGTGCACTCTGCACCCCATTCCTACTAACAGAAATAAACAGCCCTGACAAATCAAAGCGCGGCTGAAATTTGCGGACGCTGAAGTCGTCGGAAGCCAGCGGGGCTGAGGGTAGCTTCGGAAGTCAGCGAAAGTCCCCGACGGTCCCCGACGCGTTCGTGCAGCAGAGGGAGAAGGCAAGGTGCAGATTCACTGCGGCCGACTTGCCGCCCTCCGCGCTGCGGAGAGACATTCCCGCCGTTCCCGACGCCCGGAGAAGCACACAGAGCGTCTGGCTTCCGCGTTGGTCCTCACGTTGATTGCTAGCGAGATGACCATGGACGAGTCACTCGAGACACAAAATGAGGCCCGTGGGCGCGCGACGTTCTACAGATGAGCGTGAGCGAACGAGCGCGCCCGTCATCTGTATGGGGCGCTGCTTGGGAACTCATTTCCTTGCTCAGCAATGGACTTAGTATCGGGGACCCTTGTGTATCCTCGTCCAGATGATTTGGGACTTCCAAGTCGGCTCCTCCTGGGTCACCCCTCAGCAGCTCCCATGCCTTGCGGCTCGACTTCTTCTGATGTTTACAACGGCAATCACCCGATCCCACTGTTCCTGAGGATTCACTGGGACTACAAATAACCACAAGGACCACGCATTTATTCAATCAACACTTCTTGAGGTGCCTTCCGTGCATCAAGCGCTGGGCTAGGTGCTAGAATTACTCCCGTGGTGAAGCAGAGCCCAACCCTGCCCTCGAGAAGCAGGGGGTGCCTTTTCCCAGCTAAATGGACCCTTGATATCGTGTTTCCGTTTTGAAGTCTCTCCCTCTATGTAATTAGTTAATAAAATCTCAAAATGCCATTTGTCTTGGTGTGATCTCAACAGTGGGCACATATTTTTTCCTCCTGTGGCCCCAGATACTTGCTTAGGTTTTCCTCAAATCTGAAGTGTCAGAAAACTCCGGCTCCTTCCCCTTCCAACTCCTAAGGAAAACTCCCAGCCACATCTACCAGGACGGTCTTGAGCACCTGCTGTGTGCACTGGGTCTTAGCTGAAGTGTCCGGAGGATGGAGAGGAAGGAGTGCCGCTGGGCTTCTCATGGAGTCAGCGGGTCTAAGCTCAACCTCCATGGACACGCTCTCCAAACACTCCGGTCTACTCTTTAAAAGGTTTCCCTGGAGGGGCGCCTGGGAGTCTCAGTCATTGGGCATCTGCCTTCGGCTCAGGTCATGATCCCAGAGTCCTGGGATCAAGCCCCCCATCAGGCTCCCTGCCTGCTTCTACCTCTCCCACTCCCTCTGCTATATTCCCTCTCTCGCTGTGTCTCTCTCTGCCAAATAAATAAATAAAATCTTTTAAAATAATAATAAATCAATAAATAAAAGTTTCCCTGGGGACATTGTGACTGCCCTGAATTCATGAGCCTCCACCTAAGGATTTAATTTCTGGGAGAGTAAGGATTTTCTTGTACTTTTTTCAACTGTGCAAATACTAATAAGGTAATAAATACCATTAACAATTGCCATTAACAAACAAAGGGAGGAGGAATATAATAAGCTTATGGTGTATGACATCCACTTTCTCATTTCACAATTTATATTGCCATTAATTCTCACAGCAGTTTCCAAAAATTGAAGTTAGGCGACTTTGATTATTTCCTACCATAGAGTTGAAGAAACTGAAGCCAAATGGTTATATTTCCCATGGTCTCACATTTAGTAATTGGTGAATGAATGAACGCTTCTTGCGTTCCTTGGGTTGGGGTCAAGCGTGTTCCTTTTGACACCCTCAACTCCGAGCTCCACCTGCCGGCCTTTCCTCATACCCAGCCCCCAGAAAGAGTCGTTGGAGTCACCAAAGCCTTGAGCTCTGGGCATAGGTCAGGTAGTATAGCCGCTGTCCCCTCCATGGCCTTCTATTTCTGGTCTGTCACCCACAGAACACTGTGCAAAAGGAGGAGGCTCATATCTGCCGGCTGGGACGAGGTCCAAGGGCAGGGGGAGAGAGAAGGAGCTAGCGCAGTGGCTGCCTGACAAGAGCGATGAGGCCTCGAACCCCTTGTGTTGTCCAGAAACCCATGTGTCAGCAACCACCGATGCGATTAGAAAATCACCAAGGATGATGCACTATCCCATGAGCAGGGTGTGGTCCAGACCTTAGACACATTAACAAAACCTATGGTGGCACAAGCTAAAGGGTGGGGTATCAATGCCCCTCGACTCCTGGAGGGTCATCTCTCAGGGACTACCCAGACAAAGACCAAGTAGGCCAATGGGAACTCACAGTTCCCCTCGAAGACTCAACACCTCTTATGCCCTTTTTAAAAAGCCACTGAGTTGTATCAATCCAGATCAGGATCTGGTTGGTCAAGTGCATCCCAGAGGACGCCTCTCCTTTTGCTCCTTAGGAAGCACTAACCCCACAGCCTTATCCGAGTCCTGGCATCACCCTCCAAGGGACACTGGGCAAGTGTCAAGAACCCAGACTCCATTACCCCATCCTTAAAATGAAGAAGTCAGAAGTAATCACACCTGTCAGGACTCCTATGCTTGTTCATAAAATGATGGAAGGCAGCACATCCAAGGGACCCCAGGGCCAGCAGTTATCTGAGCTTACCTGTCTGAGCTGCAGAGCCTGGGCCTGTTGGAACCCAGGTGGGGGAGGAGGAGGGAATAGCTTAGAAAGTACACACACACACACACACACCGCCTTGCGTAGCAGTCAGAAAGTCCAAAGAGCTGCTGGGGTGGGGGGGTGTAGTGCAGGTTTTAATACCCGCATTCGTGGGGAGAACCTGCATCATTCATTTATCTTTAGGACACTGGCCAATACCCTCACAACCTCGAAGGGAAGACGCTGAGCCAGATGCGTACGTGAGCACAATTAAATCGGGACATATCTCCCCCAGCCCTAATACCTGCAGTTAAAGCCCTCGGAAACCCAATAGGTGGGGCTTCACAAAGACCATGGAGTGTGCAGCCTCCTTCCCAAAGGCTAAAGAAGGGGGAATGCAAGGGCCCTTCATGTTTAGAGTCCTCTCCACCCTCTTTAAAGTAGGGTCACACGGTCCTGTAGGGAAGGCCGAATTCTCACTCCTTCAACCAGCTCTTCCTTCTCAAAGAAGAATGAAGGTGGAGGAGACCCTTGGGCAACCCGGAGATTGGTGCACCCACCTCAGCCCCCTGCCTCTCTTCCCCATTTCTTGCTCCAGAGCTGCCCCAGCCCCCCTACCACCACCACCCACCAATCCCAGCCCCGCCTACCCGGGTCGGTTTGAGGTCCGCAGGGGCTTGAGGGGAATTGGAGTCTGATGCGGGAATAGATTCGAACTCAACAGGTTAAAGCCACACGGGTTAAAGCTCAATTCTGAAACGCCCCCATAATAACCCCGACCCACCCCCTCGCAGGTCCTGGTTCCTGCCCCACCCTGAGGACCTTAAGTTCCCTGAGACTGGGACCGACCCACGGCAGTGGAATCTGGGGTCACCTAGAACAGGGGGGACCAGAGGGCTGGACACTCGGAGATCACCTGCTTGGCGATGGCCTCAGGCCAGAACCCCCGCCAACACCCTCCTTAGGACCCCAGCTAGAGGGAGCAGCCACAGGAAAGATCCCAGAGCCACTGGTCCCCTCTGAGGTGCGGAGGGAGTCAGAGGAATTGGTGACAACCGGAGTCTGAGCAAGCCCCCCAACCCCAGCACACACATGGTACCCACGAATCCTTGCGTGGTAGTGGGGTAAGAACAGAGGGCGATCTCCTTGGCTGGTCTGCGGGCCAGAGCCTCCCTTGGAGACAGGATTTAGCCTTGAAGTGCCACGGGGCCGGAAAGCTTTGGTTCCGGGGAAAGGAGGTGGTGGGGGGGCACAGGGCAGCGAGGGCCACGCGTTCCCAGCAACTGGGGACCTCCGGGTCCCTGCCAGCTCTGGACTGCGGCGCCCGCTCTCAGTGCTTTGGTCGGCGAGGCTTGGCTCAGGCAGACTTTTCTGGAGCCCAGCGCCCCACGCACCGACCCTGGCAGAAGAAGGCGGCGTGAGACTTCTCGCTCTGCTTTGCCGTCTGGAGAAGGGAAAACTTTATTTGTGTGGTTTTGATCAGAAGAGTCTGAAATGGCCAGTACCTCGTCTCCCCCGTGTGTGTCTGAGTCTGCGTGGCTGGGCACCTCTGGAAACGTGTGGATGTGTGGCCTACGCGTGTAATTGTGGTGTGCGCGCGCGTGCCCCCGGAGGGTATTAGACCCCCTCCCGTCCCAGAGAGACCCGCGGCAGCCAGCCCTCGGCACCCCCCGAGCTGCGCCTCGGTAACCTGGCTCCGAGGGCTGGGCGCCGCGGGGGCCACTGCGGTTGGGAGGCAGAACCCGGCTCGGACAGAGTTCTTGCTGCTTTTCGGTAAGGGCAAGTCTCCGGCCGCGAGCGTCGGAAGCGGGGGTGGCAGCTCAGCTCAGATCCGCGGCCCGCGCGCACCCGCTGCCCCCTCCGAGCCCCAGCCGGGCGGGCCTCGGCGGGCCTGGAGTGTGCGGAGCTAGCGCGCACGGCTTTCTCTTGGGCGCATTAGAAATCTCTGTCTTTGTTCAAGAATTTCTAGCTTTCCTGGCCGCTCTTGCAAGCACTCAACACCAGCGGGAAAATTCCCGATCCCTGGGCCAAGCGAGCAGTCCCGGGATGAGTGGACCCGGCCCGAAAAGCGGTTTTTGCTCCCCACCACCAGGCTGGCCTCGAGAGGGCTCTTCGTCCTTCCGCTGCTCCTCTTGCAAATGAACTTTAAACTTCTCCTGGACTCGTGATACCATGTTCCTGATGAAAAGGTGGAAGGACTCCACTGCCCAGGGTAAAGCCCAGCTAGAGTTTCACGGGGAAGATATTCAAGGAGAGGTCGGGGGTGGTGGAGAAAGGGGCGCCTCCTGGGAGCCCTCTAGGAGCATCCCCAGTGCCACCCCAAGGAGCTCCCCGCCCAGCGCATTTCCCTCCGGTACCCCACCTTTGCTGCGCCCTCTGGTCTAGCGGATCCTGGCAGTGGAACGGTACTTGAAATCACAGCATTACGGTCCTGGGCGATTATTTCCTTCACTTTTTAAACCTGGGCCCCAGGAGGAGAAATGTGAGGGGGGATTGGAGCAGCGGGCACCTCGAGGGCCTTGTGAGAGGCAGAGTAGCTGCCCAGTGCCTAAAGCACCAACTCCTCCCCAGTTCTCCTTCCCAGCTGAGCTCCCGTACTAGATTCTCCTGAATGCCAGCTCCGGATTTAAGTGTCTCAAAATTCCACGACCTTGGGATGTCCTGGTTACAGAATTTCAATATTTCGGGGGTCAAAGGAAAGTAATCTCGATAGTGAAGGCAAAACTGAGGTATGGGGAGAATCCTGCTGTTTGGGCAGCGGAGTTTGTGGAATGGTGGAAGAACGCCCCCCCCCAAAGTCTAGAACCCAAGCAGGTGTGGAGGCTGCTCTGCTGGGAAACTGGGGGCATATTTAAAGACAATAGCTGGCTCACATTCCCTTTTAACTCGAGGTCCCTTCTAGAGCCCTCTACCTCTCTTTTCTCCTTCCTCCACTGGACCACCCTGATCGCTCCCACTTCCCTCCCCACTACACACATTCCTCTAGGAGTTCAGCTTCATTTGGAGGCTGGGAGGTTGATTGGGGCAGGGAATGGCCAGCCTTGCACCCCTGTGCCGTGCCAGGTCAGCAAAGGCTAAATCTGGGGCCTCTACTCTAAAATGGAGGTCTTCTAATGTGCGCAAGTCAGTGAGTTAAAATGGGGAAGAAGCTAGCCGGATCTGGGAGCCACTAGGAGCCTCCTCACTCCAGCCAGGGGACTGAGATGTGTCCCGGGCTAGCTGACCTGAGCATCCCACTCTCTACAGAAAGACATCCTACCAGAGAACCAACTCTTAACCTGGATGGTGGGCCTGTGAGAAGCCTTGTTCCCTGGCCAGAGTTCAGTGCCAAACAGCCCCGCGTGGTCAGGTTTGTTGGCAGTCTGTTTTTAAATCTCGCAAAAGGACTCTATACCAACTCCGGACATTTCATTTTGAGGAAAGGAGAGCCAAGAGAGGACAGGTCTTCAGCCTTTGAAAAACAAAACGAAAACCCTTAAATGGCCCGTTCCAGTTGCAGTGTGGAAGCAAAACTGGTATTTCAGTGGCAATATGGTTGGGAAACGGGGCGCTGGTCTCCTGGCTGCTTGGGGGTTGGGGGCTGCGGAGAGACTCACTGGGCGTCACCAGGGGCTTAACTGCAAGGAAGACTGTGTGCCTGAGGAGGGGGTTGAGATGCAGTTTTGAGAGCCAGGAGGTCTGAGCTCTGGTTCGGGTTATTGCCTGGGTGTGACCTTGAACAAGTCACCTCCCTGCCCCACGGTTGTTTGGGCACCTTTAAAACTTTCTCAGGCCCAGCCTTTTCAGCTCCAAGGACTGTGATTTGTCTGTCTTTTCTCCAGGACACTACCTCCTCCACTTAGACATCCTGAGCAAGGGGCGGTTTGTGTTGGAACTGCCTAAAAGTTCCGCTGTGGACTTAGGACTTTGAGTGGCCGTCTTTGTAAGCACCCACCGTGGCTAAACTGGCCACCTGCCTCACCATCTTCTCCGCTCCAAGTCTGGATACTCGCTAGCAAAGGAAAGGCCAGGGGCCCACTCAGTGTCCTGACTCAGGGTGGGGAGGCCATCTGCCCCACGGGACTAACCATTTCTGTGACCACCTCTGCCTTCTGGCCACACTCAGGGTCATGGAACACCGGTTCAGTGGCGGGGAAGCAAAGTTTATGGCCAAGGAGGCCTCTGAACTTGAAGCCTATCTGGGCAGCAAGGTGACTCTGAGGTTGCAGGACTTCCGCCAATCCCAAAAGCCCTAGTCCCCCACCTCCAGCTGCTGTGACCTGCTGTGCCCCCAGCGCGGCTAATCCACGGCTTTCACGACTGCGCGGCCCCAGCAAACCAAGCGGCCTTTACAAACCGTAGTAAACATTTTATTTACAAGTTCATGGCGTCCTAAGTGCAGCTCGTCTTTGCGCCACAACCCCCCGGAGTGCGGGGAGAAGCTGTTTCGTCCGACACTTCACAGTATGAACTGCTCGCTGCCGGGGAGAAGTTTTGGCCGGCGCCGGGTCCTCGGGCGGGGCCCCCTGGGCTCTGGGCACCAGCGCGACAGCGATGGGCAGCTGGGACCTTGGGCAAGGTAGCTCCGCTGCGGCGTCTCCGGTCCCAGCCCCACCGCCAACACAAAGCAGGCGCAAAATCCAGCCCACCCTGGGAGGCTGGGGGCGGCACGCGGGCCCCGGGGCCCTGCCTCGTGCAGTCTACGGGCCGCCCAGCGGTGCCTGGGAGGGCTCGGGGCTCTGCGGAGCGCCGCTGAGGGTGGGCTGGGGCGCCGGCAGCAGCTCCGAGGCGCCGCCGCCCCCGCTCCCCGCGCCACCGCCGCCGCCGCCGCCGCCGCCGAGGCTGGCGAAGCTGAAGCCGCCACTGCCGCCGCCGCTTCCCGCGCTCCCACAGCCGCTGGCCGGGAGGAGGGCGCCCGCTGCCGAGGCCTTGATGACCGTGGTCTGGTGCAGAGACCGCTCGGCCCCGTCAGTCCGCTCCGTGTCGCTGGGGGCCATGTCCAGAGACTCGGAGTCGCTGCTCTCGCTCTCGGCCTCGCCCTCCGAGCGGCTGAGGCTCCGCTCCTCCTGCTCGCCGTCCGCAGCCGCTCCTCCGCCCGACGGCTTCTCGCCCGCCTCTTTGTCCTTGTCCTTCTGGGCCTGGGCCTCCTTGGAGTGCCGCCACTTCATTCGCCGGTTCTGGAACCACACCTTCACCTGCGCCGCAGCACGTGCGAAGACAAGAAGGGACACCGAGATGAGACGTGGGCTCGCGACGCTCGGCTCGCGCGCAGCCTGGAGCCCGGGGCCCCAGTACCTCTGCCACTGGGCACTGGGCTCGGCTCCGGCGCCGGGAGGCAGCCCAGGAAAACAACGACATCGCCGGGGACCCTCGCCTAGGGAACCCACGAGAACTGTTTCTCAAAATGTAGCCCTCCAGACCGGGTCCTGAAATAACTTGGATGCTTTCCGAAAGGCGGAGTCCTGCACCTCGCCCTCAAACGAAGCGATTTCTGTTCTAAATCAATGCTTCTTAACCCCACTTGAGCCAGGACTCCCCAAGAATCTGATTAAGTTATGGACCCTTGGCCCAGAAAAAAAAAAAAAAATACCCAGGATTTTAAGGGTTTGGTGAACCAATGTTAAGAATTCCTGCAAAGCTGGTCCCCTCCTCGACTGCCAGCACCCAAGACAAGTTTCTACAAAAGCAATTCTTAAAGAGAAACCGTGGGAAACACAGAGGGAAAAGTGGGTTCAAAGAGTTAATCCCACTGGGGTGGGGGCATTGCCGGACCATCAGTAGAGGAGCATTTCCTTGGCATGTGTGTACTCAGAAGCTGATAAGGACCCTGCCCCTGGCTGGGATGAACTCCTCCTTCTGCAGCCTTAGAATATGCCCGCATTAAACCTGTGCAAAGTGAAGGAAGGGGGTAGGGATGGGGTGGATAATCTATATAAATATATACAGTCCCCTGGGGGACCCAGTGCTGTTCACACAAGTCCCAGCTTCCCTTTTAAAAATAACATCCACAGCTGGTGGAAAACGGCTGGGCTCTTCCACCGTGTGTTGGGGAGGGGAGCTGTGTAATGGAGGACAGAAAGACAAGGTGGGGGGGGGGGCGAGGGGGACCCTAAAGGAGCTATGAAAAGGTACCTGCCTTTGACTTCTGCCCTACTCAGAACATTGAACCCCCAGGGAGCAAAGGTCACCGCTGTGGGGTTTGGAAGAATGGTGACTCTTCTATTTTCAAACCACCCCCCCAAAAAAGTCCAGTTCTTGGAGAAAAGAAAAAAAATTGAATTCAGAAATTGAACTCCAACACGGCAGATTCGCCATTGTCCTGAAAAAAAAATTCAAGGAGACAGAACCTGCTGAAACGCTCTTGGGTGTTTTAAGAAAATCTTTCTTTCTTTCTTTCTTTCTTTCTCTCTCTCTCCCCCCCCCCCCCCCCCCAGATTTTTCTTGAGAGCTTATGCCGTTAGAAAGTCGGCGGGACTGTGGCTGCTGCTGTGTGCACTCCTGGCCCTGCTGGGGCTAAGTCATTCCGTTTGAAATGATGTTTTCACTTCCTCACAAATGGGGATTTCACAATCCAGCGGCAGCAGCAGGAGGAGGAGGGAGGAAGGACGGGAGGAGAAAAAAAAAAAAAGAAAGAAACCAACAATCTCTTGACTTTGGATTTTTATCTCTTCCGAAATAAACTGCCTCCTACAGCGAATGGCACTACAGTCGAGTACATAATTATCTCCCGCGGCCTATTTGCTTTCTCCGCGGTTCTTTCGCCTGTTGGCCAAAATAAACAGGCTGTACTTGTTGACATACATCTTTGGGGATGGGCTATTCTTTCCGTCCTTCTTTCCCTCCCATCCCCCCCTCTTCCAGACTCAAGTTTCGATGCCTACAATGTCTCCAGAAATCCAAGATCATGCGTTTCCCCGGCAAACGCGGAGTGGGCCGGGGTGGAGGGAGGCCTGGGGCCAGGCCGCGCTGCTGCTGCCCCCCACCCCGCGAGGGGGCTGGGCGCGGGAGCCCGAGCCGGCTTACCTGGGCGTCCGTGAGGCCTAGCATCGCGGCCAGTTGCTTTCGGTCGGGTTTCGTCACGTACTTCTGGATCTCAAACCTCTTCTCCAGGCCTTTCCTCTGCAGGTTGGAGAAGACCGCCCGCGACCAGGAGCGCTTCCTTTTGTAGGTCTGCGGCATGGTGTCCTTCGTAAGCACGGCGTAGGGACCTGCCGCCCGGCGGTAGCGGGAGCAAGAGAAAGACAGGGGGCCCCGTCAGTGCCCCCGTCCGTGCTCTGCGGGCCCGGGACTCGCCGTGCTGCTTTAGACTGTTTTGCGTGAACAGCGGCCCCCATTCAGAGAGCCCTTCACGCAGACCTGGAATGGCCTTTCTAAAAAGGAATCCTACAGCTCTTAAGACTTCAGGCTCAAGGCCGAAAGCGAGGGTGGTGTGGAGAAGTCCCGCGCTTTGTCGATTAATTCCAAAGAAAAAACATAAACCTAACACGTGGCCTTTGGGGCATGCGAAAATGTCCCTTGGGCCTGAAGGATGGGGAGATGACAGCTTTGACTCTCGTGTGTGTACGTGTGTGTATGTACACGTTCTTGCCAACGTGTTCTTGCAAGACGGAACCTCCTTGGACAAAGTGTCCGAGGTCACTCCTAACTCTGTGTATGTTAAAAAGCAACACCTCTTGCTGCATTTTCAAGCCACTCTCTGGCGAAAAGACTAGGGAAAGCCCCTTCACCCCACCCCGCCCGCCCACGCACACACCTTCTCTGCACCCCCAGGCCCCCCACCTCCCTGCCCCCAGGGAGCCGACGGAAGAGCGAGCTAGCTATCTGAGAACTCTTTCGGTTTCTGTCTCCGGACTTGGTAGCCTCCTGCACCAACTCCGGGATTGGGGCACAGACGGGGCCACGTGAGGCGTCACTCCTGAGTCAGTCGACTTGCCCCATTAAGCCGTCGCTTGGGAGGGTTTCCGTACCTGGAAACGTGTCTTGAAACTGATGCTGAACTGAATTCCTCGGGTTCGAGCTTAAGGGACTCAGGATGGCAGAAGCCTCGTTAATGGGATCTAGAGACGCGAAGAACTGCCCGGCGGAGGGCTGCAGGCCGGGGAGGTGCACCCCTGCGGGCCGCCCGCTGGTTAGCAGGGAGGTGAGGTCTGGAGAGGAGGGAAAAGAAGAGCCGGTTACACCTCGGGCAAAATCACACTCTCGGGCTGAGTTGTTCCTCCCATCCCCCTCGACTGGGTTTTCCTGGAGCAAAGTCACGAGAGACCCTTGTCTCCGCGCCAAAACCCCTCTCTCCCGACAGTGGCCAAGGGGCGATGCGCAAAGTGTTCCTGCGTGTAGCCCATAGGTCTACGTCCACAGTCCACACGTACAGCAAGGAAGGGCTTTGCATAAAACGGCCAAAAGGAAGTCACTTCCAGGTGCCTGGCGAGAATTCCACAGACCTGCCCCCTCCCCCGTGAAGGAGCCCCAACTCTGCCTTCTCTTGGGAGCCGAGACTCTATTTTGTTTATCTACATTCCTTGAGTGGAATTTCACTAGAAATCAGATAAATGCAAGAGAAAGTGTTCCCCAAAAGGGCTTTCCCTCTCAAATTAATATAGTTCTCTCTCTCCATACGAGATTCAAGAGACAGATGATAGTCATTTCAGCAAATATTTAGACCAACGATTTTTATGAGTAATGATTCCGGAACGTGCGTTTTTAAAGTATCCCTGGAATCTTTTTTTTTTTTTTTTAACGCGGAGCAGGTGAGTTTTAAACCTATCGTTTCACAGTCTTCTTACAGTTCACTCACTTGTCCCTCATTTTACCCGTTTGTCCTTAATTGTGCAAATACTCGAAGGCATCCCAAATGGCCCTGGGACCGGGGAGTGAGTGCGCCAGGGCCGTGGTAAGAGGCCTGCAGCCTCTCGCCCAAGACCTACCTCTCAGCGTGTTGCCTTCCTTGACTTTGGGGTCAAATTCTGCAGACAAAATGCGATCAATTCCAAATTTGAGGTCCTTACTAGAGGGGGCCGGGGCCGAGCCGCTGTGCGGGGGGTTTGGAGCCACCCGCGCCCCGGAGACCGGTGGCTGCAAGGCGCCAGCCCGGGGTGGAGGCGGAGGCTGCTGCTGCTGAGGCGGCTGTTGCTGCTGCTGTTGCTGCGGGTGATGGTGGTGGTAGGCGGCTGAGAGCGGAGACAGCCGCTGCGGGAAGCCAGCCGGGACTTCGGAGGGCGCCACCACGGGGGTGGGTCGAAGCGGGGATCTGGCGGCCGCTTGGAAAGAGGCGTGCGGGTGAGCCGAGCCCAAATGCGCGGTGAGGGCGGCGGCCGAGGCCCCCGCCAGACCCTCCGCGGCCGCCCCTGGCTCCCCCACGCCGGCGTGCAGGATGTCTGCGATGCAGAAGGAGGGTTTCTTGACCGCGGCGGGGTCCAAGGGGAAGGCGCAGCCGCCCGGGCCGGCCGAGGAGCAGTAGGCGGCCGACCAGAGGCTGAAGTTGGAGGCGTAGAAGGGAGCCAGCCCGGCGGCGAACATTCTGGCTGGGTGCGCCGAGCTGCCGCCGCGGCCGGGCCGGGCCCGGCCGAGTGGGTGGGTGGGTGCGCGGAGGGAGAGCGCTGAGTCCCGGGGCCAGCGGCGGTCCAGCCGGGGACGATCCGCTTTCGCTTCTCTGTCCGCACCGAACACAGGCCAGGGAGCCCTAGCGCCGAGGGAAGAGGCGAGGCCCGGATCCCGGCCGGTCACAGCCGCGGCCCCTGGTCTCACTTTAAAGGCAGCGCGGCGCCCGCGCTCCCCGCGGGCTGGAGGCGAGCGAGGGGCGCTGGAGCGGCTGGGCGGCGGGGGCCGCGGCTCCGCACACGCCGGGGAAGCCGGGGAGACAGGGGCCGGCACCGAAAGAAAACCCAAACAGCTAAGCCCTAAGAGCTAAATTTAAAACAACAACAATAATAATCCGTTAGTTTAAAAAAAAAAAAAAAAAGAAAAAAAAGGAAAAAAAAAAAAAAAAAAACTCCTCTCTAAAAACTCCCAAAGTTTTGGCAGGAGCTTTGGAGTCAGACCCAGGGTAGGACCTCGAACCGAGCGCTCATTGGCCATCCTCGTGACCAATGGGAGCGGGGAGTGGGGGGAATTGGGAAAGGGGGCGTGGCCCACCGCCTCGGCCACGCCCCGGCCACGCCAAAGTGTTTGCTGCTGCTGCGTGGGCTAAGCGCGGTCCCGCGCGTAACGGCCCGGGCGGCGCCTCCAAGGAATTCTGACCCTCCGCTAACGTCTGCAGCTCCAGACCGATATCGGACGTAGAGAGCTGGTCCCAGCGCTAGCTTTTACCCAGAGTGGCTGGTGCTCCCGTGTATTTTCACGGGTGCAAAGCCCGCCTCCTGGAGCACGGGGGCGGCCCCCTAGGTTCCCTCCTCCTGACTTCACTCGGGCCTGATTTGTCTTCGCTCTGCCGTTCTCCGTCCTCTTCCTTCGTGGGCTCCCGCTGCCGAGCGGCTCCGCTCTGAGCTCTGGCGCGGGAAAGCTGGGGTCCGAAGTCCCCGCCCAGTTTAGCCCTGCGGCCGCCTCGCAGCCTCGGAGATCCTCACGGAGGAGGGGAGGGGCGATCGCCAATTAGCTTCAGTGACAATTTGGACGAGTAACTTTTCAAACAAAATAAGATGGATGTCTCCGAACCTCTCCCTTGGACGCAGCCAAACCCTCTCCCGAGCCTCAAGCTACAACCAAACAGGCCGCCCTCCGATACCCGGGAAAGCGGCACGCGCGTCCCCTTCTCTGCTGCACCTTGTGGGAAATGTCACCCTCCCAGCTCCACCACATCCCCAGATCACGTGGGGTCCATTGTTTTGCAAGTGCACATTTCCTTGGGGTTAAATACTACTTTCAATTCAGTGACTGTTTCCCCAGGAACCCCTTGGGCCTGGTCGCAGAAGAAGTTGCAGTGGAGACCAACGCCGTCCATTCGTGCTTTGGGTCTTTAGAGCGCAGAGTGGATGTAGTGGGGTTTTCTGCAACATCAACATCTCTGTTTTAAGAATTCGTTCTCTTTTAAATTACGGTCAGAATGGATTTCCCCACCCCTCTCCCAAACAAACCACAGGCCACCCAGATGAGCTCTTCCTGCACATTTTCAGGAAGAAAATAAAATAATAACAATAATGAAACCACGTAATCTTTTGTTTTCGATTGCCCTAATAAGCATCTCTTAATTGAACTTCTGTGCTTCTGTCGCATGTCTCCCTCCCCCCAAAAGACTTTTAATACAATTGCATTAAAGCTTCTGTGACATTTCTTATTTCACTTCGTCCCAAAGAGGTCTTTCCAAATCAACCCAGGAAGGCAACTGAATTTGCCATACCTAGGTCAAATTCAGGATTTGGGCTGCTTAAATTTATTTCTAGTCATTTCTGGCCTCTTGTGGCAGATGCTGTCATTTTAAGCTTTTGACTTTCTCCAGGAAAGTGATCAATCCCTTCTTCGAGGCAGCCCTGGGACACGCCTGTCCCCTACCTGTGCCTCCATCAGCTCCCTGTCTTTCTCCGTCTCTAGGTCGCTTTTTTACTGAAGGGTTTTCGTGACTTGCAGGGACAAAGATGTTATTTCCAGAGATGATATGAAGTGGTTGGATCGCCTGAGGACACTGGCATCTGGGGCAAGAGATCCAGGAAGACCAGACCCCTTTCTAGCCAGAGGCAAAGGAGTGACAGGTATAAGGCCGCTTGGGGCATTGGATCCTTCTTCAAGTGCCCCAGTGGGGGTGTTGCAGACAGGGGCAGGGACTGTTGGGGGACTCCGCTGGAAGAGTGAGGCCTTCACAGATCCCAGGGACAGTCACCAGCGCCAGTGTGTGTGAGAACGGGCATAAACCCCCTTTTCTTCTTTTTTCTAGTGTCACTTCTAATTCCAGTTTGACTGCAAACATTCAATCAGCAGCGCCTAAGTTCAAACTCAAGGTTCTAAAGGAGGCATATTTAGGCCTCACCCCTGCCTTCAGCCCCCAATAAGACTCTCGGGGTGGGCGCTGCGTGCAGTCTAGGCGGAACGTGGACCCTCTGGGTGTCCCGAGGCATCCACGACCCGCTTCTGTAGCATTTCAAGGCCCGGAGCCAGGGGCAGGCGGGGCGGAGCCGAGACCCTGGAGCAGGGTTCTCCTGCGGACTCCTAGCCCGGCTGCGCGCTCCTCCTCTGTGTCCCCGAAAGGCCGCGGCTTGGTTCTAAATTGCAACTTCTTGCGCGCGCCCCTGCTCTTCCAGGCCCTCGGGTCCTTTGCAACCGTGCCGGCACCACCCGGGCCACCTGGAGGGAAAGGCCAAAAAGGAAACCTGTGGAAGGACCCTCTGCTTCCCCCACCGCCCCTCACCCCCGACACACACCCCTTCCCCAGGATCAGGTCTCAAGGCTGTGGGCCCCTCGCCCTCTTCGGAGCCCGCTGACTCCCCTCCTCCTGACTACCCACCCCCCAGAACCAAGAAAGCAGCAGGAAACCCCGGGCTCGCCGGAGTTCAGGTCATCTCCTGTTTTTTTGATGGGCTCAAACTCGTACTAAATGAGCGGATGTGCCTGCGAGATTGGTCTCAAAATAGAAGCGGCGTTAGTATTTTAGGATACTGCAGAAATCCTTATTTCTTCCGGAGAAAAACTCTATAATGACTCCTAGCACTTCCCCTTTCAATATTTGTGCAACTTTATCTCCACCGACAAGTTGCTCGGGTGACGCAAATCCGCCCTTGTGTATTACAACTACCAAAATAAATGCACGGAAATCAATTCCCTTCTAGCAATGAAAATATAAATATACAGCTGCGACTTTCCCCTTTAATCTTTGCTTTCCGAGCGGCTCCGAGCTGTGGCGAAATGAACTGGTCCAGAGCAATTGAGACGGGCGGGGACGCTCTGGGGGCAGAGAGGCTAGGGCTTCCCGGGGCCTGGTAGCCGCGAGGCTCCCCTCTCCAACAGGAGCCGAGAGCGCCTCACTTCGCCGCATCAACTTGAGCTTAAATGGGGCCGCGCTGTCTTTGAGGAAGCTCATCTGTAAAGACAATTTCGTCAGAGGATGCAAAGCTGTGCTGGCCAATTACAATTGAAAATAGAGCAAAAGAAGTAGTTGTTGATACTAAAAGACCACAAGAGCAGGGGGTTTTGATCAGTTCTGATGGCTGTCTTTAATGCATTCAACTCTCCCCTTCTCTTCTGCTGGGTAGACGCACAGCCAAAAAACAACAACAACAACAACAAAAAACGATTTCACATACTGGGAGTGGACAATGCCAGATAAGGCCCCTTTTGTAATGGAACACTTTTGCTTATAGGGACCTAGGATTGAAAGAAGGGACCTAAATCAGAGGTCAATGCATTGATGGGAGTAAGAGATGGGTCCCCTTACCCTTTAGTTGTCCCTGTCTTTACACCCCCCATATTGAAATCACCAGTGCAAATTCTTGTCCTAAACCCCAGGACGCAAATACACACCAACTGAGCATAGAAGCTCAAAGAGAGTGACTGTTGACCTTTGTTTATTGAAGTAACCTAACTCTGTGAGGGCTTGAGCTGTCCAGATCTGCTATCCCCTTTTGTTTTTCCTTTCTCCTCACCCTCTGCCCCCTCCTCTTCCTCCTCCTCCTCCTTCTCCTTTCCCTTCTTCTTCTTCTTTTTGTACATGCTAGGCAAAATAATGTGCAAGGCAGTTGCTCTGTGGACTTGGGACTCTTCCACACCCCTTTATTTTGAATGTTATTTCAATCACGGTACCTCCTGGTTTCAAAGACAAAGAAGGAAATAATTAAATATTCACAGTCCGGAAAGAGAAGGAAACATAGCTACCCAGCTGAGGATAGAGAGATTACCAGTAATGCGGGAATCTGCTTGTATTCTGCCTTCATTCTTCCAACTCAAGATTTATAGACTGTGGGGCTCAGTGCTCACATTAAGCTGTGGGTATGGGAGCTCTGTTCCTTGTGGATGCTACATACTGGAGATTAGGACTCTAGAGACCACACACACACACACACACACACACACACACACTTTGTATTATTCTAAGCAGCCCCTAATCCCTTTTCCTGGAGACTTTAGTTCTTCCAGAACTAGAGTTCCTGAGTTTTTCTGAAGATAGTTAGACTTTGATATGGGGTAGGAAAGGCAGATAACAATGCAATAGGACCAAAAGGTCCATAACCACTAATTTCTTCCTTTGCCTTTTTCTCATTGCCCAGGTGTGGGAGACTGGTAGATGGCCATCTCTTTATGTAATCATGGCCGTGCCCCTGACCTCCTGCCCACAGATCTGGCTTCAGAGCCTCAGATAACCTTCTGGGCCTGATCATTTGCCATTCCCTCTTACAGAGTTTTTCACACACGTCCTTCCTTCCATCACTAAGAGGTACGACTGCACACATATGTACCACTGCCCCCCACCACATACACAATATACACACACACTTGTGGACTCACTGGCGGTCTTAGAGACTAGGGAGAAGGGCAAGCAAGCAGTTTGGGGTTTTATCCTACTGCAAAGAGCTGTCTCTCCGTCTCTCCAAGTCACCTTCACCAAACCCAGCCAGGAAAGACCTCAGACCTCATAAAACCTAATAGTAGGACCCATTTCAACATGGCACACTGTAACGTAGACTCACATATATTTGCATTGAAATCATGTCCCCATAAGAGTAAACTACGAGAGGCCATCTTTAACACATAAGATTTGGTACTTCATTCAACAGGCTCTGTTTGGTTTCTGAAACAGCGCTTGCCACGCTCAATGCATTAGCCTTGTGAAAGCTGCATTGTTTATCTGAGTTACCGCATCTGAATAGCTGGGGATTGGTTTCCAGTGAGTGAGCTGAATGATAAAGAAGGAGAAGGAAGTGTAGGTGAAAAATCATACATTCAAAACAATTCTGGTGTTGAGAGGGAAAGGGGAAATCACTTCCAAAGTTATGTTTCTGTAAAGAAACAAAACCTTTTGTTCCTTTGACACAAGTTTTCCAAGTGATAGCACACGTCCTGAAGACGGAAGAGGGGCACGGAATTGTCCAATTCAGGAATGGGAGGGACTCCTGGAAGGGAGCCAACCAGAGCTCCGTAGGTAGGGCTGGAGGGTTGTCTCCACCTCTTGGTCCCAGTCTGCCCACCCGCAGCCCAGCAGGATTGGACCGGGCAGACTCCTGCCAGCACTGTCCCAGCCGCCAGGCCCCAGTGTCCCCTCCACCCCTCGGCGAGCCTGCGGAGTACCAAAACTTGGTTCTCTGCTGACACCTGCTGGGCCATCTCTACATCGTGGTCTGCAATGCCTGTCCTGTGCCAGCAAAGTTGTTGTGATGAAGTTGATTCTTCCTTTTGCGAAAACGCGTGTTTCTAAAATTGGCTTGGACCAGCAGCTGTTTCCTTCCATATTGCCAGCAATATGGAAAGATCTTGTATTATGTGTTTAAAATAACTGGACGGGGTGAGGGAAGCTGTCACCCTTCAGTACTAATATCTTACATTTTACAAATCTCAAGGCCAGTTCCCATTTATTATCTCACTCGTTCTTTGAAATAACCAGTCGTACGGATGCAGAGAAGGTATTATTATCCTGATTTGAATCTAGGATGTGGCTCCTCAGAGAGGTTAAGTGGCTTGCCTGAGGTTATGTAGTTAGGAAACGGTGTTGCAGGGATCAGAGGCTACATTTTCTGACTCATTGGTGGGAGACATACCACTCAGCCAATTTCTTTAGGGGAAACCCTTCATTCAGAAGGAAGACTCCTGCCCTCAAGCAGAACGTGCACTGGGTCAGGCAGAGGCTGAAGGATGGAACTGGGTCTAACCCGGAGGCTGGCACGGGAACACTGTTGAGCAAGGGCAGACCGGTGACCGCACCATGAATTTGTGACCACGTGTATCAGGAGGAGCCTAGGTTCACCATGTTTTTCTCCCCTTCCTCTCGAGGTAGCTGAAATTCTGCTCCTGGAGGATTCCTTCTTTGGAGAGGAGGCATTCTATGAATTCATGTGTCTGACCATTCTTATGGTGCTAATACCTGAGGACAAGGAATCATTTTCACCAGAAGGCCGGAGGAGGTTCTGGGCATGAGATTCAAGCAAGGACACAGGCCTTTGCTTGGGGGGCGGGGGGTGCCCAGGGAGCAGCATGGGAGCATTGGACACAGGCTCCTTGCCGGACACTAAAGAGGGGGATGAGAGGATGGCGTTTTGGTTTTTCCAGAGTCTGATCTCTGTCTACAGCTGCTCTAAATGGGTATCCACACACTTTCTCCCACCAGCACCAAATAGTTCTGTAGGATTTCCATGCCCTGTCGAACTACCCAATAAGAATAATCTCTCACTTTCAAAGCTCTCAGTTCTACAAAGAGTGTAACTGCATTATACAGTCATTTCTTTTAGATACAGGCTGAGCCATAGGTATTACAAAGGCTTATAATACTAGCCTTTAGGGGTCTTGAAAGAGAATTGGGGTCTTAGAGAAGCAGAAAGGCGAGCTTGGGTTTACAAAAGACTTCAGTTGACCTGGGATCCTCCTACTAACCGGTGTGGACCTAGCTCAGCCTGGCTGCAGAACTTCGGTCCCACCACACACAGAGATAGCCTAAACTAAAGCGGAGGTGGTAGGTATTGATGGAGATCAGGGGAAGAAGTGACAGATGCTTAGGAGGTAGGAAAAACCATCTTTAATCAGTTCCTGTTACCCGTTGTACTGGAGCACAAACATCATCATGTTTAGTCACAAATTCGGAGAGGAAGAGCCCGAGGCTAATTGAACACCCGCTTTATGGTTTTTCCCTTGAGGGCTGCTTCCTTAATGGGGAACCTCCCACAAAATACTCCTCATTCTTCAACGTGATCCGTTGTGTGTGAGTTTGTCCCTCCGAACTCAGGGCTGATTGTTGTGTTTCTTCGTAATGAGGCACACTTAAATAAGCTCTTAGGTTCCAAAGTATTTACAAAACAGAGAAAGTATTTACGAAACAGAAATATTTACAGAAGCATGGTTTGGTGAGTGGAGAAGGCCATTAGCCTGGTAAGGAAGGCAAAGTTTGGCACATAATAGTATTTCAAGACCCTCACTTGTTAGAAAATAAAACACAAGTAAGGTATTTAATCTAAAACGTTATAGGGGGCGCCTACGTGGCTCAGCCAGTTAAGGGTCTGCATTCTCCTCAGGTCATGATCTCAGGGTCCTGGGATCAAGCCCCACATCAGGCTCCCTATTCAGCAGAGAGCCTGCTTCTCCCTCTGCCCCTCTCCCAGCTTGTGCCCTCTCTCTCTCAAGTTAATAAATAAAATCTTTTTTAAAAAAGAAAACAAGGGACACCTGGGTGGCTCAGTGGGTTAAAGCCTCTGCCTTCAGCTCAGGTCATGATCTCAGGGTCCTGGGATTGAGCCTCGCATTGGGCTCTCTGCTCAGCAGGGAGCCTGCTTCTCCCTCTCCCTCTCTGCCTGCCTCTCTGCCTACTTGTGATCTCTGTCTGTCAAATGAATAAAATCTTTTAAAAAAATCAAATAAAAAAGAAAAGAAAATTATTTTTAAAAAATAATAGATAATAATAAAATAATACTAAATAAAATAATAATAAATAAAAATAATAAAAATAAATAGACCAGCTGCTATTTAGGACATTAGTTCCTTCCCTTCAATCCCCTAATTGGGCCTCAGTGGATTGTTTGTTCATTGTGTCTTTCAAAATCTCCAAAATAAAGAAGTTTTATTTCCAAAATACTAACATCTCAATAAAGACTTACACTGCTAAGTGAGGACTTATCTTAGCTAAGAAATCATGTGAGCAGGAAGCAAAAATTAAGCCGACACACGCAGGTGACTCTTCACACATGGGATAGTATGAATGGTTTGACAATATCCACGTAATTCAAGTCCAAACTCTCAGAAAAAGTTGGTTTGATGTGATGAGTTCACGTGAATGATACCCTGACTTCTCCATGTCTATCTAGCTATCTATTTAAAATTTCCACCTGTCTGTCTCATTTGTACCTCACACTCAACTTATCCTAAGCTGAGCTTACCATTTACTGCTCCGAAATGTTTCTCCTCCAGGATTCTTGGTAAAGGCACTTTTTGTTGTTGTTGTTGTTTTTAAGATTTATTTATTTGCTGGGCATCTGGGTGGCTCAGTGGGTTAAGCCTCTGCCTTCATGATCTCAGGGTCCTGGGACTGAGTCCCACATCAGGCTCTCTGCTCAGCGGGGAGCCTGCTCCCCACCCCCGTTCTCTGCCTCTCTGCCTTCTTGTGATCTCTCTCTCTCTGTGTCAAATAAATAAATAAAATCTTTTTTTTTTTTAAGATTTTATTTGTTTGAGAAAGAGAGAGAGAGCTCGTGTGTGCATGTGCAGCGGGAGAGGGCAGAGGGGGAGAGAGAGAAGCAGATTCTCCATGGAGCTCGAAGCCCAACTCAGGACTCCATCTCACAACCCTGAGATTATGACCTGAGTCAAAATCAAGAGTTGGATGCCAAAAGGTACTTTTTTTTTTTTTTTTTTTTTGGTCTGGTATGGTTTGGCTTTTTTTTTTTTCAGACCAAAACCTGATCATCATCCTGGACTCTTTCTCTCATTCCCTACATCCTTCCAGCTCTCAAGGACATTAAGATCTTTCCATGTTGCTCTATCACCTGGTCACCACCTCAGCCCAGGCCACCATCATCCCTCCTTTGAACCACCCTGGCAGCTTTCCCACCCGCCTCCCTGCAGCCACCCGTGCCTCTCTTCCATAGTTCCATATTCTACAAACCCAGTGTTCTCTTAACAACTCCCTTACAGTCGTATCACTCCTCTGTCCCCAATCCTGCAGTGGCTTCCCACCAGCCTCAGCACACACGCCTTCACCCTACACGTTACCTACAACGTTCTGCATGATTAAGACCTTGTCCCCTTGCCGACCCCCAACCAACTCCAGTCTACACTCTGACACCTGAGTCGGCCTTCTCTAGACTCTGAGCACACCGCCCCTCTCTCTGCCGTGGGGCCCTTGTGGGCACCGTCTCCTGATGCTGGAGCGGCCTCCCCTTCCATTCCCCTTCTGTCTAGCTGACTCCCACTTCTCTTCCAGCTTTTACATGACATGTCCTAAAGAAGCCCCTTTTGGTTCCAACTAAGTGAAGTCTGCACCTTCTTTGCTGCCCCCCGTAGTTCTAAGCACCTTTTTTGAATTAGTCCCCATCACGTTTGCCATCATTTGTTTACTACCTGTCCTCCACCAATCCACAACACACTCTGAACTTTAGAAGGACAGGGCCTATGTCTGTGAAGTTAGTAAAGTGCCAAATACATGTTAGGGGCTCAGGAAACACGTATGGAGCAATTAATGGTTGACATAACGGATTGGCTCATTGCTTTCCTCTCTAGGTTGGTTTGTTTTACTGTCTCCCATCTGATGTCTTCATCTTTGGCTGCCTATCTTCCATGGGCCACATAAACAACCAAATCAACAGAGAGATGGGGAACAATGTTCCCTCCACTCCTTATACTTGTGATTTGACAATGTCCTTAATTCCAACCACTGAATGGGGCTGTTTATTTACTGGGCGAGCCTGCTTTCTCAAACGTGGGTCTTCCCCTTCTCTGAGATGCTTGGTTTTATATAGTAGTATGTAAATATAGTATCAATATGTATCAATATAAAGCAGAAAAATGGAAAGCAGTAAGTAAGATCCCCTTTTCTCCATGCAATCAGTATCATGAAAAATTGAAGGTTAGGAGAAGCTTTATGATCTGTATAGGAATGTGCTTTACACGTTAGAATCTTTTTGTTAACAACGTAAGCTGAATTATGTTTATACACACATGTACATAGAGAAAGGATTAAGCAGATATCGCAGACACCTGTTATCTTTCTGATCTGCTCAGCACCTTCAGCTTTCGGGAACCACTCACCTGCCTTCCCAGAGCTGCAGGTGGTAAATCGTGGGACCCCGCACGGGACTAGTATGCTGCAAGTAGACATGCAACCAGAGGTATGAGCCTGGAGCGCAGCCCGTCATACCCCTTTTCCAAGACTGGTGGATAAGGTGAATGAGAGGATCTCTCTGTCTCCCTGGAAGTATTGGTTCTGAGGAAAACATATGCCTGGATGCCCATCTTACCCTCAAAAGGACAAAGCCTGGGGCGCCTGGGTGGCTCAGTCAGTTAAGCGTCTGCCTTGGGCTCAGGTCATGATCCCAGGGTCCTGGTATGGAGTCCTGCATCAGGCTCCTTACTCAGCGGGAGCCTGCTTCTCCCTCTGCCTGCCGCTCTCCCTGCTTGTGCCTCTCTCTCGCTCTTGCTCTCTCTCTCTGACAAACAACTTGAGTTCCATGACCCTCTGGACCCCAAAATGCCTCTCAGCTTCAAACATGTCCTCCTCTCTCTAAGTGCCCACCTCCCCCACCCCCTACTTCCCCCAACAGCCCGTGGAGAATCCCTCTGGAAAGGTGGCATCTGAGGTGCTCCAGAGGCAGGATCCCAAGAAGTCTGAGTGGAATTTAGGGGGCTTCTCTGGATGCCCAGAAACAGGCGTCCTGGATGGCAAGGAGGCTCCTGGCACCCACTCAGCAGGGAGGTAAAAAGGTTTTAGCTACCGTCTTCTTTCTCCTGCCGTTCTTTCCTGTCCCCTATAACACATACAATTTAGTCTTTAAGGTCCCGGAGACTCTTCTGAAATTTCTCTTAAAAGTTTCCAAACCTTTTGCCAACCTCCTTGGTTCAGAGGCTCCTTGCTTTATGCTTAGATCGATAAAAAATAGTGAGTATGAGGGCTCCACACCCTGCTACGCTCTGAACAACACTATCACAGTTGATTTTAGAAACGACCCTAGAAAGGAGGTTGCTTACTATTTCCATGTACTTGAAAAAGCGGAGTTTTAAAAGGCTAGGTAACTTGCCTGAAAGTCACCGTTAGGAAGTGGTGCCCACTGGACTCGAAATGGCTTTTTCAGCCACTGGGGCGCTGGCTCATCATTTTTCTAGAGATCCCTTGCTCTTGCTCTTTCTTTAGAGAAGGAGCCAGAATTTTCCCTCCCAGGCACCATTGCCCCTTGGACAGTAGTATCCAGAGATCAAGAGTCTATCCTTTCCAGCCTTTTGTATCTGACGTTCTCCGTCTTCATTGACTCAGCCTGATCCCCTCTACCTAATCAAGTCTGCTCTCCGCTCTGCTCCCTCCTGCCTGGCTCTCTGACCTCATTTCCCTTCATTCTCTATGATTCATGGCACTTCAGCCTCCCTGGCCTTCTTCCTGTCCCTACAACAGACTGACTGAGCTCAGGGGCTTTGCACTTGCTTTTCCTTCTGCTTAGAACACCCTTCCCCAAGTTTTGTACGGCTCTCTACTTTGGGTCACTCGGCGTTCAACTGAGATGCCCTTTTTCAAAAGAGACCGTCCCTGAACCCCACCTGTTCCTCTCTATAACACCACCCTATTTCACTTTCTTCAGAGTGTTTATGGATACCTGGAGCTATGGGATTCCTTTTCCAGACGTGACTATTGTCTGTCTGTCCCCACCAGGCTGGGAAGTCTCTGAGACCAAGTCTTTCTCTGCAGGCTCACCACCGTCTCTCCCCTAAACTCCACCAGTCACATAGTAAATGGTCACTGTTGGTTTGATGGAGAACCAGAATTCGTCTTAGCATGTCATTCCTTTTGTCATCCCTGCTGAAATAGTTCTATCCTGCCAAACCCACATCTGCCATTTCTATTTTTTTTCTTTAAAACTAAATTTTACTTTATTAGAAACACATATTTACATTCAATTTTACATAATACAGAGGCATACAATTTTTAGAAAGTCAGTGGTATTCCTCAACCCCTTCAATCCCACTATAACTAAAGTTAACAGGCTGGACTGGTTTTTGTTCCATGGTTTTTCTATATTTTCACTAACATAAAGAATTATATATATACTTATGCAGGATATTTTAATTTTTAATGGAATCATAATTTACATAGTTTTTTTTTTTTTTCACAATTCAAACTGAGCTCACTTACACTGTGAAGGTCATCTCGATGAGCTCCTCCTAGGAACTGATTATCTGTTCAATGTTCTTTTTCTTTTTCTTTTTCAAGATTTATTTATTTATTTATTTATTTGTGTTTATTTAAGAGGGAGAGAGAGCAAGGGGGTGATGGAGAGCAGAGGGAGAGGGACAAGTAGACTCTGCAGGAAGTGTGGAGCTCGAACCAGGGCTCCAACCCAGAACCCTGAGATCATGATCTGAGCCGAAATCAGGAGTTGGACGCCTAACTAACTGAGCCACCCAGGAGCCCCCGGTGTCCCTTTTCTGAAAATCTTACAGAAGCTCTCTCATTTCACACTCATTACTTTCCTTGTGTCTCATTGCTTTTCTGATGGCATTCCATATATGCCGCTGTTTGTCTCATGCATTCTATTTCTGTCAGTGCTTTTTCTCCAATATTCCAAGATGAGTCACATCAGGCAGTGCAACAGGAAAATATTAAGTGTAGTCGTGTAGTCATCAAAGCGGTTTGTCCACAGCTTTGAATCCAAACTTCAAGAAACACTGTCAGCCTTAGCCCTTTATGTGATAGATGAGAGTCACAGGATTTTAGTCTATCCTAATGGCCTGGCCCTCCCCCAGTTCCTATGAAGACTGTGATTCTCCGTCTTTGGTAGAGAATATTCAGGACAAGCAGAAGGCCCCAGTGTCACTGGTCCTACATGGTAACCAGTGTGACTAGCAGGTAATTCCAAAATCTAAGGGATTATATTGAGGTAGTGAAACATGGGGAAGACAGCTGTCCTCCCCTAACCAGCTTTGTTATTTTACCAAGAAGTAGACAACAGTTAAATGAGCTCTCAGTACTTCCTGGGGGAAATCTGTAAGTACAGAGCTGAGAATGAGGGATGATGGGGTAAATGGTAATGCTGAACTTAGGATCCACAGATAAGTCAGGCTCTGTGTCACATACTCCATAGTGTATGCCTCAGCTTGGTTCAGTTATTAATTAGATCATAAATATGAACTAATGAAGTCAGATCTGGTTTTCTCCCTGTATTTGCCCAGAGCCTACTTGAGATTGCCCATGAATCTATGGTGTGTCAGTTCTCTATACTGAGTAATGAATTACCACAAATTTAGTGATTTAAAACAAAACATGGCTTATTAAAGGAAAGATGTTTCTCAAGGCCACTATTTTGATTCTGTATTTGGCCTTGCGTATAATTGACATGTTCACATGGTTTGGATTGTTCTGCATTCCCTTTATCAAAATTACCTCTTCTTAGTCCTCACTTGTTTCTTTCTGAGGAAATTTTCATGTTTTCCTGATAATAGCTATGAACTTTTATATATTGAAGATGTATCATGACTTTGGGTCATACTTCCTTTTTCTCCGTTTATGGCTTGCCTTGACTTGTCTGGGCTCTGTCCCTAAACTTCCAGGAGAACTTGGGGCCTTGCAATACAGGCCTGGATGTCCAAGTGTCCCGTCCTCCTTTCAGCCACTGCTGGACTCCCTACGTCTGGGGGAAAGCCCCTCCCCCCAAGTAAGCCTGTCTCCAGTGACGTCTGATTTCCTGTGCTACCACCAGGAGTCCAAGGTCACAACTTGTGCGTGCAGCAACGGCGGCCTTGTCTACTTGCCCACCTAGCTTTCCTGGCAGCCGAGACTGCCTACTTTCTGTTTCAGTTCTCCTCACTTAACCCTCTCAAGGCTAAACACACCAAGAATTCGAAAAAAGAGAGAGGGGGGCAGTGACACATCACATGTGCCCAAGCAAAAGTCCATAGCCAGTCCTTTTTTTCTTTTCTTCTTAAGATTTTATTTGGGAGAGAGAGAGCACAAGTGGGCAGAGCAGCAGAGAGTGAGGGAGAAGCAAATGCCACAATGAATGGGGACCCCCATGCAGGGCTCAATCTCAGGACCCGGAGAACATGGCCTGAGCCAAAGGTGGACACTTAACCAACTGAACCCCCAAGTGCCCCTCAACAGCAAACCTACGATGAGCAAGGATGAGCAGAATAAGTCACAACTCATTCGAGCTTGCTTTGAAATATGTTTGCTATAATTGTGTAGGGAATTTGGTTGTAACGTTATTCATAATTTTGTTTACCAAATTACTTTCAAGAAATTGCTCTTCTTAATACTTCCACTATAAGTTCCATAGTGCGGGACTATCTGTTTCTTTGTTTGAAGCAGCATTATCTCGGTGCTTTGTTAACTTGGGCATTACCTAATAACTAGAAAAACATGTAGGTGTTTATGGAACTATGGTGTGAGCAATGCAACTTCCATCATATGGAAAGAGACTGTAAGAAGAAATATGTCTCAGAGAGGATAGAAGATTCTCAGATTCCAGACTTAACAACTGTACATAACCCCAGTGGAAGAAAGGAAGGTGTCTGAAGAAGCCAGCATGACTGCACAGAGAAGTGAGGGCTCTCCAATAGGCTTTAATTAAAAAAAAAAAAAAATCATCAAGTCACTAAGATCAAGTCCAAAAGAGTAGCAGGAATATCTAAGAGTAGCTTCGGAATACCTAGAGTCCATGGAAACTTTCTAAAATGCATGATTGATAACAAATAAGACTTCTAAAATCTATGTCTGAAAAGAAGGCTGGAAAAGCATGAGGCTTCAGTGAAAATTGTGTGATATCAGCTGACACCAGACAAATCAGTGATCCAATGCTTTATTCAAGTCTTCTAAGCAAGAATGGTTTTCAAATAGCAAATAATTTTTAAACACCTAATGCAGATTTGGAGTTCTAATAAAATAGGCTCCTCTATATCCCCTTTAATATCAAAGATTCTAAAACAAAAAGTAGTTACTTTAAATAGATTCAGTGTTTGAGATCAGATTCTCTATGTCCCAAAGTGTTGAAAAAACATTCAGGTATAATCTTAGATTAATTGTTAAAGATAATTTTGGGAGGGGAAACTGGGTGGCTCAGTCTGTTAAGCTTCTGTCTTCAGCTCAGGTCATGATCCCAGGGTCCTAGGATCGAGCGCCACATCAGGCTCTCTGCTCAGCGGGGAGTCTGCTTCTCCTTCTCTCCCTCTGCCTGCTGCTCCCCCTACTTGTGTGCTCTCTCTCTGTCAAATAAATACAAATCTTTAAAAAAAAAAAAAAAGGTATTTGGGGGAATTTGTGAGGAATGGGACAGGTTCCAAATGCAAGAGGCCAAAACTAAGCCAAATTGTAAAGGATTTTTAAACTTCAGACTATTAAGTATGATATTATTCTCTAGAAATCCTGGACTGGAATATTAACCAGATAATTTGTCTGATTTTTTGAAAAACATATAGGATTCCTTTAAAATAAATGCATTTTTCTTAATTCTTTATTTAAATTCAATTTAGTTAATATTACTGTATTATTAGTTTCAGGGGTAGAATTTAGTGATTCATCAGTTGCACAGAACACCCAGTGCTCATTACGTCAAGTGCCCTCCTTAAATGCCCATCACCCAGTTACCCCATCCCCCCACCCTACTCCCCTCCAGCAACCCTCAGGTTTATTCCTAGAATTAAGCATCTCGTACAGCTTGCCTGCCTCTCGATTTTCATCTTATTTTTCCTTCCCTTCTGCTATGTTCATCTGTTTCATTTCTTAAATTCCACATGTGAGTGAGATCATATGGTATTTGTCTTTCTCTGACTGACTTATTTTGCTTAGCATAATACCCTCTAGTTCCATCCATGTTGTTGCAAATGGCAAGATTCGCAAATGGATTTTTTAAAGAACAAACTAATGTGTCAAACTAATGACATTTATCTTTCCTAAGCTGATAAATACTTAATTCAATTCATTCACAAATATTTATTAAGTCAGATCCTATGTGTCAGGAACTCTGCTAGACAACAAGATAACTTTAGCACACAACCTGGCAGAACAAAATAGACATGTCCTTGCTTTCTATCTTTTTGTAAGATTTTATTTATTTATTTGTCAGAGAGAGAGAGAGCACACAAGCAGAGGGAGTGGCAGGCGGAGGGAGAAGCAGGTCCCCTGCTGAGCAAGGAGACTGCTGTGGGACTCCACACCAGGACCCTGAGATCATGACCTGAGCCAAAGCCTGACGTTTAGCCGACGGAGCCAGCCGGGCGTCCCATGTCCTTGCTTTCTAGAAGTACACATTGTAGAGGTGAAGCTGGCAAAAAGTAAATAGAACAATGAATATGTTAATGGGGATATACGCTGTGGAGAAAGATAAAGCAGGATAAAGGGATAATAAGTAAGAGGAATAACACTGAAAAACTACATTGTGATATAAGCAAACATTCAGCAGCAGCTGTGTAATATACTTTAGGACAAGACAGTGAAATGTGAATTGCTGATGTGATGCTAGTTGATTGAATTCTCCAACCCTGACACCCAGTGGTTGACATAGACACACACAGGTTGGCTGAGGAATATGCCTCAGACTGTTTCCGGCCCAGTCCTGATCCACACCAGTATCTAGGACTTAGACTGTAGAATGCACCTTACCAAATACGCAGTGCAGGAAAGCTAAAAAGAACAATCAGACAAAACCAATGGAAAAACCAAAAGAGGGCAAAATGATGGTATAAGGACCTCTGAAAATTCACCCCTTTATTTTTTTAAAGATTTGTTTTATTTATTTTAGAGAGAGAGCACGCACAAACTGGAGGAGGAGCAGAGGGAGAGAAAAAATCCTCAAGTAGACTCCCCTGTTGAGTGGGAAGCCCAGTGCGGGGCTCGATCCCAGGACCTGAGATCATGACCTGAGCCGAAATCAAGATTCAGTCTCTTAACTGACTGAGCCACCTAGATGCCCCCAAATCCACCCCTTTATAAAAACAACAAGAACATTGGCAAAAATGGTCAAAATCAATTTTTTTTCAGAATTCTAGAGACTAAGCAAAACCTCACAACAATTTGAGAAGTGTTTATTTGAGAAAACTGACTGAGTCTTAGGTGGAGCTACAGAGTATTATGCTAAGTGAAATAAGTCAGAGAAAGACCAATACTATACGACTTCACTCATATGTGGGATTTAAGAAAGAAAACAAACGAGCAAAGGAAAGAAAAAGGAGAGAGAAAAACCAAGAAAGCCGGCTCATAACTATAGAGAACAAACTGATGGTTACCAGAGGGGAGGTGGATGAGGGGATGAGTGAACTAGGGGATGATGATTAAAGGGTGCATTTGTTGAAACAAGATGGGATTGGGAGGGAGACAAACTATAAGTGACTCTTAATCTCACAAAACAAACTGAGGGTTGATGGGGGGAGGGGGGTTGGGAGAAGGGGGGTGGGGTTATGGACATTGGGGAGGGTATGTGCTATGGTGAGTTCTGTGAAGTGTGTAAACCTGGCGATTCACAGACCTGTACCCCTGGGGATAAAAATATATTATATGTTTATAAAAAAAAATAAAAATAAATATTTTTTTTCTAAAAAGGGTGCATTTGTGGGGGTGCCTGTGTGGCTCAGTGGGTTAAGCCTCTGCCTTGGGCTCAGGTCATGATCTCAGGGTTCTGGGATCGAGCACCACATCGGGCTCTCTGCTCAGCAGGGAGCCTTCTTCCACCCCCTACCTACTGCTCTGCCTCCTTATGATCTCTCTCTCTCTGTTAAATAAATAAATAAAATCTAAAAAAAAAAAAAAAAAGAGTGCATTTGTCGTGAAGAGCACTGGGTGATGTATGGAATTGTTGAATCACCACATTTTATGTCTGAAATTAATATAACACTGTATGTTAACTATACTGGAATTGAAATTTTAAAAAAATAATAAAATAAAATAAAATGGCTGAATCTTGTTAATAACAATGAGCTCTATGGCACTTCAGCTTGCCCCTTTCTGATCCCCCTCTCCTCAGTTATGGAGTAGCCGTGAAAACCGACAACTTCACAATTATAGTACCATGAAAACCAGCAGCCTAGCAGTCATTACAGCAAGCTGATTAACTTTGGATCTGCTCAAAAGTCCCATCCCCAGAGAACGGTCAGAATTTGACCTCTCTGGAAGTTCACTAGAAAATTCCACTTACAGGGATAAACTTTATTTCACCTGATTCAGAGTTTACTCACTGTGAACAGCCTTTTCCTGGGAGCATTTACCAAAACAATCAGCAACAACTGTTTAACATCTCAGCTACCTGAGTCTGCAATAACAGGACAAACAAGAACCTTGACTAAAAAAAAATTTTTTTAAGATTTTATTTATTTGACAGAGAGATCACAAGTAGACAGAGAGGCAGGCAGAGAGAGAGAGAGAGAGGGAAGCAGGCTCCCTGCCAAGCAGAGAGCCCCATGCGGGACTCGATCCCAGGACCCCGAGATCATGACCTGAGCTGAAGGCAGCGGCTTAACCCACTGAGCTACCCAGGCACCCGACTAAAAAATGTTTTAAAAACTTTGGGGAATGAGAGGTTTACCGGGGGCTTTGTAGAACTCTGACAGTCCTGAGAATCCATAAGGTCATGTACTCTCGCAAGGGCTGGCACATGCTCAGGAAAATCTGAGGCCCTAATCTCTCATCTCTGGCTGAACCTTAGGATATGCAAAAGCAGGAAATGAAAGCTAAGATATGATTGTGAATTGCTTGCCACGGCATTGAAGATGCAACCCCAATACGTACACAGAGCCTCTTGGTAAAGGCAGGAAGACTTACTGGTCTAATGCATTAAAGAAATCTCCGTGCAATCATTAGTTGACCATTAAGCTAACCGAGCAGAAACTTCAGTGACTATACATGATGAAGAATAAAGACTTTATATAATTAATCAGGAAAGTCACTAAATACTAACAATTACAACAACAAACATAAAAAGAGCAAAGCCTTTTGAGGAGTGGAATCTGAAATCCAGAGTTGCTACGTTATATCTTCTTTAAATGTCAACTTAAAAAAATTACAAGATATGTGAAGAAAGAGAAAAGTATGTCTCATACTCAAGCAAAACAAGCAGTCAAGAGAAACCGTCTCAGAGAAGCTTCATACTTTGGACTTACTAGACAAAAACTCAAAATGGGCTATTACGAATGTGTTCAAAGAACTAAAGGAAACCATGTTTAAAGGACAGAAGAAAAGTATGAGAATGGGGTGTCACAAAATAAGGAATGTCAATAACAAAATAGAAATTATTTTAAAGAGTTGAATGGAAATTCTGGAGTTGAGGAATAAAATAACTGACATTTTAAAAATTCACTTGAGTTTCGTGGGGTGCCTGGGTGGCTCAGTCAGTTATGCATCTGCCTTTGGCTCATATCATGGTGTCAGGTGTGACAGGTGTCATGTCATGGAATCAAGCCCCACATCAGGCTCCCTGCTCAGCTTATTGCTTTCCCTCTGCTACTCCCCCTACTTGTGCTCTCTGTCTCTCTCTCAAATAAATAAATAAAATCTTGAAGTAAAAAAGAGTTGAATGGAAATTCTAGAATTGAAAAATGAAAGAACTGAAATATTTTTTCAATTCACTACAAAGTTTCATAGGACACATGGGTGGCTCAGTAGGTTAAGTGTCCAACCCTTGATTTCAACTCAGCTCATCACCTCAGAGTCATGGGACTGAGTCCCAGCCTGGGCTCCATGCTAAGCATGAAACCTGATTGGGATTCTCTCTGTCCTTCTCCATCAGCCCCCTCTCCCTCTCACTTGCACTCACTCTCTCTCTCTCAAATACTACTACTAATAATAATAATAATAATAATTAGAAAATAAAATTTACTACAGCATTTCAACAATAGATTTGAGTTGCAAAAATAAAAAAATAGTGAACTTGACAGTAGGTCAATGAGGTTACCTGTCTGAGGAACAGAAACAAAAATGAATGAAGGAAAATGAACAGAAATTCAGAAACTTGTGGGACATCACCAACTGTACTAACATACACATAATGAGAGTCTGAGAAGGAGAAGGAACAGCAGAAAAAATATTTGAAGAAATAATGTCTGAAAATGTTCCAAATTAGCTTTAAAAAAAAACACAACATACATTTATGTACACACCCAAAAAGCTCCACCAGTTCAAAGTAGGATAAATGTAAAGAGATCTATACCCAGACCAATCATAATAAGGATGTTGAAAGACAAAAAAATAAATAAATAAAAATAAATAAATTAATAAATAAATAAATCTGGAAAGCAGCGAGAGAGAAGTATTCAACATACATAAGGAATTTTCAGGATAAACAGCTGATTTCTAATAGAAATCATACTTTCTTTAAACAGACATAAAGAAATACTTTCTTTAAATAGATATTTGACAGTGTCCATTTTATTATATTCAACAGAAGAAATCCCCTCAAAACACAATAGTTTCCTTTTAGAATGATCAAATATGTATTTGCACACTAATATTTCTTTTTTTATTAGCATATTATGTATTATTTGCTTCAGGGATACAGGTCTGTGAATCATCAGTCTTAACACAATTCACAGCCCTCACCATAGCACATACCCTCCCCAATGTCCTTATTTTCTTCTTTTATATTTAACTTTGTGATTATTAGTCCCAAGTTGAATGCTTCATTTTTTAACCTTTTATCTCCTAAAAGTTATACATTTTAAAACTCCAAAGCTTCCCAAGTATTGCTTTAGCCATAAAAAATTTTTTGATAACTTTCATCTTATCATATACTTCCAAATGATTTTGATGTAGTTTTAACCCCCAAAACTTAGAAAGACATTTAAAAATTTCCAAATTTGGAAAAGATTTTTCCAAGTGGAAAAATTAGTATGTGTGTGTGATGGTCATTTTTATTCATTTTTCTTTTTATTGCATTACACACAGCAAATACAACCTATATGATTCCATTTATTTGGGGACATGTTGGTACCTTCTCTGTGGTTCAACATATGATCTCATTTTTGTCATGTTTTAAAAAATAATCCATTGTCATCTCTGGTGAACACCAAGTTTTACACATATCTGTTGGGTATATACATGTTATTCAAAAGCTATTATTATGTCATTACTTATTTTGTGTATTTAAACTGATTTTTTTCTGTATCTTCATCAGTTTCTCTTCCCTTTTCTATTGGTTTTACTTTGTATTTTTTTGAAGTTGTTGTTAGATGCTGAGGTTAACAACTTCTTGATGGACTGTACGTTGGTTCAATATAAATTCCCTTCCTTTTCCTTTTAAACTTTGGTCTTAAAGTCCATTTTATCTCATAGAAAAGCTCTAATTTAAATTTAATTTAAGAAGTTTTAGAGTGTAGGTGCATCTGGGTGGCTCAGTCAGTTAAGCATCCAACTCGATTTTGGCTCAGATCATGATCTTGGGGTTGTGATATCAAGTTCTGCACCAGGCTCCATGCTGGGTGTGGAACTTGCTTAAGATTCTCTCTCTCTCTCTCTCTCTCTCCTTCTTCCTGCCCCAGCTCATCCTCCCTCTCTTAAAAAAAAAATGATAGTGTTATATTCACATATTTCAAACTTGAAAAGAAATAAAAGCATATGCGGAGAAGTTGCCTTTTCACTCTGGTTTTCCCCAGCCACAGAGTTTCCTTCCCCAGACACAAGTGTTATCAGTGTATTAAATATATATCCAGATTTGGGAAGAAGCAGGAAAGGCCAACTCACAAGCTCAAGCTGCCATCTTGATTCAGTCTCTGAATATAATTTCAGTGCTGTGAATGCAGCCCCAGTATTGTCTTGTATCAGTCTGGAATTGTAAATTCTCACATCAGATCCAAAGAGAATTTCTTGTGACCTCTCTACCTCAAGGCTTTCTGGCCTAGAGCACTCTTTCTTTATTCCAGAACCTAGACTGTTCTTTAATCTGTTGGTGGGAGGAGAGAGAGGAAGGGACCATAGGTGTAGAAAAGTTGACATAGGTTTTAGCCTTGACTTAACTCATCTTGAAGAACTTTTTCCAGTTTTTCTTGAAATGCTCACACATGAGCGACTTCCTGACATTTCAAGACTATGGGACTCCGTACTGAACGGATCAATCAACCGGTTTCGACTGATGCTTATTGTCTTGATGTAAATAACCATTATAGACACAAGTTATTTCCTACCCTTGGAGAGCTTAAAATTTACATGGAGCTAAAAATATTCATGAAACAAGTAATAACATGGAAAACATAAAACCAGCTCTCTGCCTCAGGGTGATCCTATTGGTTTGAGAAAAGTGCTATTGGGATAGTTTACATAACTGATAGGTAGATGATAGATAGGTGTTAGATAGATGGACAAACAGATTTAGATATAGTTAATTGCACATAGTTACAGGTACATTCTATATATAATATATACTCTACAGTGTTATAGAACTCCTATGTGTGTGTAGACAGATTTCACAGGACTCCAATGTACATCTTTAAATGGAGTATTATTCCTGGTGGCTGTTCCTTGCACAGAACATTTGAAAAACAACTCCCTGATTTTTATGGGAATCACACCCAAAGCATGATGTCTATTCACCAACTGTACACAGTGGCTGATACTTTGGACCACAGATGGACAACGAACTCTTCTCTCATTCATTTACCACTTTCTTCATTTTCCTCCCATTCTTATAAGACTTGTTCTATCTTTTCTTTCTCTGTCTCCCACTCCCCTTCCTTTCTTTCCCCACTATCCTTCTCCCACCCGGTCTGATGTATTCCCAGAAAGCCCTCTGAACAAACCCTCCTCTGTGGGCCTCCCTCCTGAGAAATTAGGTGGCTGGGTCAATGCCTCTGATGCCTATTTTTACACTCATGTTTGTCCGGAGTCTGACGTGGTTTATCACAGTCTCTCCAAAGGCCCATTGTTCAGCACTTCAAGAAGAATGTTGTTATATTGACTGTTAGTGCGTCAGCCCGGCTCTCTCTGGAGGAGCTTTTGGATGAAATTAGATAATTTCCATTAGAAGACCGTGCATTATTAGTCCCCGGTGCCAAACTGGAGAATGAGCCAAGATGACTATTTCTGGCCAGGCTCACCTCAGGAAGGAACCTTCTCGGCTTTAATGGGATTTTGCTATTGTTGGTTGCCTTCTGTTTGACACCAGGCCAGCCCAGGGTTGGAAATTGTTTAGAAAGCTGCATGAAATATAATAGAACCCCAGCCATTTGCTGAGGCACATTCCTGCACAATGTTTATTTTGAAGAAGGGAAAAAAATATATTGTCCTTGGCAGACAACAATAAAAATTTTTTAAAAAGCTGTAACTTGAATCTCTGACCATATGCTTCTTGTTGCCAGTTGTGTTTAAAAACTCCCTGCTGGTATCAGAGAATTTCACACTGAAGTGATAAATCTCTTGTAATATTTATAAGCATCTTCATTACAGACCCAGAAAGATATTTAAAGTCACCAAGGCCCTCAAGGCTGAATTTGGAATGGGTGGGTGTTGAGGAGGAGATGAGGCCTGAAAGCCAATTCCAGACTCACCCTGATCCTAGTCTGGGCCCAGATATCAAGTCCGCAAAAGTCACTCTGCCCCGATATCTAACCCAGCTGTAGGAACTGAGCCTTTGTGAGCTAAATGTGTTCTCAGCAGACTTAATCCCTGAAGCCAAGGAGGATGGGTAGGAATAACCTCCTCTTCAGTCTTGAGGACATTGGAAGGATCCGCCTTTGGTCAGAATGGTAGGGGTGTTGTTGGGTTTTTGTCTTTGCTTTCATTCAGTAAAAGCTGGCTCACCACCAGAGATGACTTTGGAGCAAAAGTTGTCTCTATTTTGGCAGTACTATTAGGTGAACTGTCTAAGGATATAGAAGCCTTGGACATTTTTAAATGATACTGAAAGCCCTAAATTGCTTTCTTACATATGTGCTTAGTGTCACAGTCTTGGCCTTTTTTTTCATTGTCCAATCCTTTTTAGGCTGAGTGTGTATACGTGAAAATGGTTGAACAAAACAAAATAAATCCAAAACCAAAACAAAACGAAACAGCCTTAAGGTGGGGTCTCAATAGACAGCCCTTGAAAAGGCAATCTGATTTCATTTATAAGAATTCCTTCATTGAATAGCAGTTTCCCAAGACCATTTAAAGATAAAATCTTCAAGTCTAGAAGCTGATTCCATCAATTGACATTTAGATGTCCTCAGACATGTTGTTTCCTTTCGATTATTTGGCCTTAGCCTTGGCCTTTTCCTCTTAAGCTCTTTCAATAAATAGTATGTACAACTAAGTCCTGACTGTTGACAACAATGGGGGAGAGGGGAAGCAGAGATCATTAAAAAGTAATCACCAAAGCTAATCACCAAATCAACTTTAGACATAAATCTTGCTGTTTTCCCATGGAATCTTTCATTGGAAATGCTGACCCACCAAAGTGATGGGTGGTAGGTGAACCCTGCATGAGAGGAAATGGACATGCAGAATTCCAAAGCCCATGCAGCTTACCAAGAGACTCTGCTCTGGCCCTGCCTACATAATGGAATGGATTCTTCTTTTAACCTGAAGGAGGCCAACACAACCTTAGGCACCAGGAATGAGTTCCATGCACCAGGCAGAATTCTAAGATGGCCCCCAAACTTCACTTCCTGGGTGTACTTGTCCAATAATCCCCTCCCCCTGATTTGTGGACAGAAACTGTATGAAGGGTGGGGTATCACTCTTGTGATTAAGGTAAATATCCTGGCAAAGATGAAGAGATTTTGCAAATGTAATTGAGATCTCAAATCAGTCAGTTTCCAGTTAATCAAAAGAGAGATTGTCTTAAGTGGATATGACTTAACAAGAGAATGCCTTTTAAAAAGAAGCCTCCTCCTTCCTCAGAAGAGAGATATGCTCCTCAGCAGATATGCTACTGGCCTTGAAGAAGCAAAAAGCTATACTGTGAACTGCCTGTGGAGAGGGACAGCATCTAGGAGCTGAGGAGGCCTACAACTAGGACGAACTGAATTCTGCCCACAGTCTGAACGAGTTCAAAAGAGGAGCAAGCCTCAGCCTGTAATGTTGTTGCATTGTCCGTGCATTGTCCAATACTTTGAACGTAGCCTTGGGAGACCTTAAGCAGAGGATCCAGCTAACCCGTGTCCAAACTCCTGACACAAAGCAGCTGTGAGGTAGTAATGGGTATTGCTTTAAGCCGCTAAATTTTTGGTAATTTGTTACTCAGCAGTATATGACTAATACAACTGCCCTACAGACAGCTCGGCCAGTTTTTAAATGGTGGAAGTTCTACCTGAAATCTGCTATTGCTATAGTCCTACCAGTGGCAGTTCCTCCATAGGAGGCACCGGTAGTGAGCAGGAGACATGGATGGGGTCCATGCCTGAGATCTCCCGATTGCCTTCAGTGGCATGTAACTGCCTTCCTGGAGCTCCTGAGGCCCTGAGGGAATATTGGCCACTTTTTTTTTTCTCTCGAGGCAGCACTCTGGCTAGTGGGGGGAAATGGCATTTTGTGAGACCACGCTTGCCTGGGTTTAAATGCCCCATTTGGTGTTTATGAGCCACATAACTCAGGCAAGGTATTTAATCTCATTAAGTCTCAGACTTGTAACATAAAGACAATAATATAATTTCCAAGGTTATCATGAGCAGTAAATGAAAGATCTATATGAAACCCCTGGTCCAGAGACTGGACGCCCACATGTGCTAAATAAGTTAATTTTCACCAAGACAGCCTAAGCTCTGTTGGGCTGCCAGCTTTGATCCTGCCTCTGCTGCCTGCTGGTAAGTCAATTAACTTTCTGCTTCCTAATTATCATGAGCAAAATGAAAATAGCATTAGTACTTTTTGTACATGGGTGGTATTGGAAGAATTCAAGAAAATAATCTAAGGGACACACTCATCACTTGCCCGGCACACAGTAATGTTAGTGTTCTTACTCTCACTCTTCTCCTGGTTCCCAAACTGGAGTGCATTGTTTCCTACACCATTATCTCATGAACTCGGACTGATGGCTAAGCTAGCCCTTCTCATATTCTGCAACACATGTAATGTAATAAGTTGTATGCTTTTCTTTCTCTCCCATTCTACCTTCTTTTTTTTCAAGGGCAGGAGCCATGACTAATTCATTTCTGCAATGCACACAAAGCTTTGCCCGTGGCCTTCCACATAGCAGATGATCAAGAAATAGTGACTTGATTGAATTTGCAATAGAATTGAACAGAGCCAGTATCAGATAGGAGCTAATTATGGAAACCAAGAAACAGTGGTGACCTTGTAGGATCATCTGGTCTTTGCTTCTTGGTAATTGAGTCAGCCAAGATCAATGGGTCTCTAGTCTTGGTTGACAGATCCTGACATAAGTAGCTGTCCATACCATTCATTAATCAACCAATCGAGCATTTATTTCTGGGAATATACATCTAGGAGATGCTGTGATGGTGCAAGCCCAGAAGTAGGAGGTAGGAGACAGATCCCTGCCCCCAGAAAGCTTCTTGATGTCACAGAGAACGCTTCTCCCCAAGACTCGAAACTCTCTCCCTATCCGTCCCTCCCTCCCTGCTAACGGTCTGCTCACATCCTCTCCTCTGAACTCAGGAGAGACTCTCAAGACAGCTGCTCCCCATCCTCGGCCACATGACCCTCACATATTTAAGGCCTATTACTGAGTCACTCCTCAACCCTTATTTCACTTAAGCTCTGCTTCCAACGCGGGAATATTGATGACGACCTGCCTAGGAGGACGACTCAGGGAAATAACTCATTAAAATGGCTGCGTGGTGCGACACAGAGGCCAAAGAACAAGGCCGAGCCACTCTCCCGGCACTCCATTCATTTTAAAGGCAAAACAGTTCTGGATCGGAGCTATAAAAAGAATGCCAAAGATAAAGCGTGCCTCTCTCCCCACCTCGAGGTATTTGTTTTCAATGAGGACCTAGGCGCTCACCCACTCACCCACCTCCTTTCTGCCTTTATCACAGCACATTCCTCATCTGTTCTTTTATTCACGCAGGCTCCTTCTCATTGTCTCCTGCTCAGAAACGTTTGATAAGAATCTCACCAAGTGGCATTAGGAAAATCCGCTGTTCAACAAAGGAACCTGTCATTGTGCCCCAGGCACTTCAAAGCTCTCACAAAATCTTATTTTTATTATTTCTCTTTTTTTTCCCAAAAGTACGAACAATGTGTTTTGCATTCCAGACATTCTGTGGGAAAATGTAATTCTCTCATCAGTTGCATCCTGAACTGCTATGACAGACAAAACGATATAGTAATTCATGCTGACATTTGTCAAAATGTTGTAAACTCTATTTTTGTCTACTGTAATATACAATAGCACTGATTAGACCTCACTGAGGGCGTCAGTGGACACCAAGGGTCAGAGGTCTCTCATAAATTAGTCCAGACTTCATGTTAGAACATCTTTGTTTAATTATTAATTCAGTGTAACTGAGCCTTATGTTTGGTGCGAGAAGAGTGGAAAGAGCCTACATTCTCATGGGAGGGCTAGACACGTCCACCAGACTCTAGAGTAATAGCAACAGGGGCAATGAATGGTGGGGGCACAGAGTGTGACGTTCAAGTGGATTTTAGACCCAACTTGGGCCTCATAATTCTGTACGTCATTCTTAACATACATGGGGTTGGTTTTACAGATCAAATTAATAAAAAACAAAAAACAAAAAACAAAAACAAAAACTGATCATACATTGTAGACACCAGGAATTAAGAGAAAATACAGCAGATGGCAAGGAAGCATAAACTGAGAAGGAATGAAAGGTTAGTCCCTGGGATCCATTCACATTTCGCCAAAAACATCGACTTTTGGCTAGTACACACTCAGCCAAAAGTGAATAGTATTTTGCTGTGGATCTCATCCTATTTCTCCTGTCCGGCGATGGTATGTGATACAGATCTAGTCACGTTATTTTACACATGTGTGGATTTTTAATTGACTGCAACATTGTCTTCCATTCTTTGTGTATACATACCATCATCTTAGACTTCCTGTTCCCTTAAGAATGGACGGATGATTGCCTTTTGCTCTCCACTCTTTCAGTTACTCATACTAGCCAACTCTTTCCCCGCTGGCTTTGTTGATAATTTCTAATTCTGACATAATTTCAAGCTTACAGAAAAACTAGAAGAGGAGCACAAGGCCCTCCCAGACAGTCTACCCACATTCACCAATTATTTACATTTTGTCCCATTTGCTTTATCTATTATCTCTATACCTGTGGGGTGTTTTTTTTTTTAAGCATTTAAGATAAGTTTGGACATGTCATCAGGCCCCTTTATCCCTGAGTATTTTAGTATCTTTTTCCTTAAGAGCAAGAACATAATCTTGGGTATCACAGTTCTATGATCAAAATCAGGATATAAACATTGATATCGTGCCATTATCTAATTCAGAGTGCATATTCAAATCTCATTAGTTGTCCTATTAATGGCATAGAGCTATTGCACTTTCCTTATCCAGGGTGATATATTTTGCATCTCTTTAATCTCCTTTAAAAAAAAAGATTTATTTATTTTATTTAAGAGAGAGAGAAAGAGAGAGAGAGAATGTGCACATGAGTGTGAGGTGGGGGGGCAGAGGGAGAGGGAGAGAAAGTCCCAAGCAGACTCTGCACTATTCAAGGATCTGGGGATGAGGGGAGAGCTCAATCCCACTATCCTGACATCACAGCCCTGAGATCACAACCCAAGCCAAAACCAAATGCCATTCACTTAACCAACCTTTTTTTTTTTTTTTCCCTAAAGTCATCTCTACATCCAGCTTTGGGCTCAAACTCAACAACCACCAGATCCAGAGTCTCATGCTCCACCAATGCAGCCGGCCAGGCACCCACTGTTTCATCTCCTTTTATCAGGACTATTTCTTTAGCCCTTTTCTCAACCACCACATTTTCGAAGAATGCAGACTCTTCAAAAGAAGAAGAGGAATTTTGTAGAACGTTCTTCGGTCTGGGCTTGTCTAAGGTTTCTTGATATAAGGTGGTGCCTGCCATATTTCTCCACTGTTTATCAGTAGTATTTTTTTCCTTCATAAAAAATAAGTAATATATTGGAAGATCCCTTAAGACCATGTAAATATTCTGTTCCTCTCCAAACCTTCACATTAGTTTTAATAGCTGTTGAGTATTTTCTAATTCCATTCCATTGTTCCTTCCATTGTAAGAAAGATTTCGCTCTTTATCCCCATGTATTTATTTATTTGTTTGTTTGTTTCTATCAATATGGATTGGTGGATTCTCATCTTATTTAATGAGTTCTATCCTTTAATGTTACTCCTTGTTTGATTACAAAATTGTCACATATTTGGATGCTGACAACCACTTCAAACCAGTGTCAATATCATTTTGACGTAGCCCCATTATTGGGGCTCAAATGCTTCCTGACTTTCTGTCACAATAAGATGCTCTGGACTCGTCTTACATATTTCCTGCCCGAGCCCTGGAATCAGCCTTTCCTTCTGGGGAGTCCTATGTACATCTTTATATATAAATGATATATGTATAATATATACATAATTGTTTATTATATAACTGACAATGGTTTATAATCTAATTACAGAAAATATACTCTGTAAGATTTCAATCTTTTGAAATGTATTCAGACTTATTATATAGCCCAGCATGTAGTCTATCTTAGTAAATGCTTCGTGTGCACTTGCAAAGAATGTGTAATCTACAGATGTTGGTTATAATGTTCTATAAATGTCATTTAGATCAAGGCGTGTTAATAATATTATTCAGATCTTCCATCTCCTTGATGTTATTTTTGTGTAGTTGTTCTATCAATTTCTGAAAGAGATGTAAGAGTATCTTTAATTGTGATTGTGGGATTGCTTCTCCCTTTAGTTCAATCAATTTTTGCCCAATGTATTATGTAGATCTGTTATTACACACATACATGTTTCTGGTTGTTAGGTTTTCCTGATGAATTCACCATTTTATGATTATGAATGCCTCTCTTATCTCTGATACTATGCTTTGAAGTCTATTGTGCCTGATTTTAACACAGTCATTCAAATTTTCTTATGTCTCCTGTTTACATTGTAAATCACTACCTGTTCTTTTACTTTCAATTTACCTGCGTTCTTATATTTAAAGTACCTTTCTTGTAGACAGAAAATAAGTTCAGTCTTGCTTTTTCATCCATTCCTACAAACCCTATGAAATTGATCCAATTACAGTCAATTTAATTATTAATTCTTGGATCCACCTCTACCATTTGCTCTTTGTTTTTTTATTTCTTCCATTTTGTTTTTTATTTCTCTGTTTTTATTTTTCTGTCTTTGTGGTTGAATTTTTTTTAACATTTCAGTCCTCTACTGGCTCTTAAACTTTTTCTCCTTTATTTGTTTTTTTGTTGTTGTTGTTCAGTGGTTGTTTTTAGAGATCCTTAACTAATCACTTAGAGTTAATATGAAAATGTAAGTTAATATAAAATGTAACATGAAATATAAGAACAGCATTAACAATAGGGTTCTATTTACTTAGCCCCAGCCTTTGTGTTATTAGTATATACATATTACATCCTATATATTATACATCCCCAAATACAATATTATAACTTTTGCTTTATATAGTCATATGCTTCCACAAAATTAAAAGGAAAAAAAGGGTACTTTCAACTTAACCACTGAGTTCTCTATTTCAACTATTATTATTTTCAAGTTCAGTATTGCCAAATGGAAATATAGCTAATATTCGTAAGTCTTATTCCTGCTTTATGTTTTCAATTTTCTTCATTAGGGCTTTGAAGATGTTCATTAAGTTTATTTTACATTCCTATTCTTCCCAGTTCATTAATTCTTCTTCCTCTAGTATATGATCTGTTGTTCAGTTGGGGCCCTTCTTTGGTGATACTTGTGTTCCTTGGAGTTCTCATTTTTTTTCTTTCTTCATTTAAGTCCACTGGGCACTCCCAAAGCCTTAGATTTCATGACTTCCAAGTGAGTTGGGAGAGTGAGAATCTCTCCAAGTACTTGAGGAGGACATTACAATTTCACTATAACCACTACCTATGTAATCACCCTCAAGGAAATGCATGGAAGACCTACGCTGGCACTACTCTTTTTCAGAGATGATCTTTCTCTGTGGTAATTACCAAACCCAAAGCATCAGCAGGAATGTTTTGATGAGGGAGTACTCAGAGGAGGCCAGCTAACCTCCACTTACCATCCTAGGAAAAATCTAAGATCATATTCTTCTGCCTCTGCGATGCACACATTTTTTGTTTTTCTATAAGGCCCATGTGGTGGGTGTGATTCATTTAGATAAATATGAAAGAGAGAAAAGAGTCCAAACTGGGAAGAACTTTCCAGGCACAACCTCTGTGCCTTAGGGTTCTCCTGAGATACAGAACCAATGGGAGATAGACCAATCAATCGACTGATAGATTTTAAGGAATCGACTCATGCAATTATGGAAGCTAGTAAGTCCCAACACCTATAGTCAACAAGATGGGGATCCAGGAAAGCCACTGTGTCAATCTAGCCCAAGTCTGAAGGTCTGAGAACCAGAAGAGCTAATGGTGTAAGCTTCAGTCCAAAAGTGGGCAGCTCAAGACCTGAGAAGAACTATATTTCAGTTCAAGTCTAAAGGCCAGAAAAGACTGATGTCCCAGCTCAGCAGTAAGGCAGAAGTAGTCTCCTCCAATTCAGACTTTTTTGTTCTGTTCAGGTCTTTGATTGGGGCCCATTCAATTAGGGAGGGCAATCTGCTTCAATCAGTCTACAGATTCAGATATTAATCTCATCCAGACACCCTCACAGACACACTCAGAGCAATGTTTGACCAAATGTCTGGGCACCCCATGGCCTGGTCAAGTTGACCTCTAAAGGTAATCGTCATGCCCTGTCTGTAACACTTGGCCCCCTCCTGCTATGCATTCCCATCTCCCACCCTCACCACAATCCCTAAAGTTTTTCTCTTAGGTTCCAGGATCCACCAACTCCCTGTTTAAGAGAGTCTCTAAGACTGGGCTCTGGGAGGAAACCAGCACCCTGTGCTCGTTTGCCATCTTCTGTGGAACAGGAAGCTCTCAAAGTGTTTAATTTCCACCTTATTTAAACACCCCTGATTGTGGGTCTGTTCTAAGGCATTTCTTTAAAAGCTGTGAAAGCCTCAAGAGCAACTTTCTTGAAACTTCTCTGATGTTTAATTAACAAACTTGCTCTTAACCAAGGTTTGTTTGGCTGAGTTTCTGTGCTTTGTTTTTAGCGAGTTCTGATAGTTGAAATTTAGTATGTTAGCCATACAGGAAATAGGACAGGTCAGGGGCCAAAAGAAGTTAGCTATAGGAAGTGGAATTTCTGAAAAAGGCAGTGGATGAGAGTTGTTGACTGATATATACAGTACATCTAGCAAGATTCAATCCCAGAGGAAAATGATTTTATAGACTCAACCTTATTGATAGTACCAGATTTCCCTTTCCCCCAAGGAAGCATTTCCTGGCTCTCCATCCAAACCTCCTATTGCTCCCCCATGCTCCTTTTCCTAAGGAAAGGGAACTAGGCTCCAAAGCCCCAGTTAGGGAATGCTTTGCTTCTGGGTGAATGGAGAGGTGCAGAGCTTTGGCCTAAAAAGCCTGAAATCCAAATAAATATGCCAAGTATCGAAGTGTTGTTAAACCCTTGGCCTGGATGCTGGTGTGGCCTGTTTTATGCTGCATTTCAATATGCTTTTTTGTTATGATGTTATGTTAGTTACCATACAGTACATCATTAGTTTTTGATGTAGTGTTCCATGATTTATTGCTTACGTATATCACCCAATGTGCCATGCAAAACTTGCCCTCCTTAAAGCCCCTGGGCTAACCCATCTGCCCACCTCCCTCCCCTCTAAAACCCTCAGTTTCTCAGAGTCCATCGTCTCTCATAGTTCATCTCCCCCTCAGATTGCCCTGCCTTCATTTTTCCCTTCTTTCTCCTAAGGTCCTCCGTGCTATTCCTTATGTTCCACATATGAGTGAAACCATAGGATAGTTGATTTTCTCTGCTTAACTTATTTCACTTAACATAATCTCCTGTCCCAACCATGCTGATGCAAAAGTTGGGTATTCGTCCTTTCTGATGGCTGAGTAATATTCCATTGTATGTATGGACCACATCTTCTTTATCCATTCATCTGCTGAAGGCCATCTCGGCTCCTTCCACAGTTTGGCTATTGTGGAGATTGCTGTTATGAACATTGGGGTGCATATGGACCTTCTTTTCACTACATCTGTATCTTTAGGGTAAATACCCAGTAGAACAAGTGCTGGGTCATAGGGTAGCTCTGTTTTTAATTTTTTGAGGAACCTCCACACTGTTTTTCAAAGTGGCTACACCAGCTTGCATTCCCACCAACAGTGTAAGAGGGTTCCCCTTTCTCCACATCCTCTCCAACATTTGTTGTTTCCTGTCTTGTTAATTTTTGCCATTCTAACTGGTGTAAGGTGGTATCTCAATGTGGTTTTGATTTGAATTTCCCTGGTGGCTAACAATGATGAACATTTTTTCATGTGTCTGTTAGCCATGTGTATGTTTTCTTTTGAGAAGTGTCTGTTCAATGTCTTCTGCCCATTTTTTGACTTGATTATTTGTTTTTTGGGTATTGAGTTTGAGAAGTTCTTTATAGATCTTGGACATCAGCCATTTGTCTGTAGTGTCATTTGTGAATATCTTCTCCCATTCCGTGGGTTGCCTCTTTGTTTTGTTGACTGTTTCCTTTGCTGTGCAGAAGCTTTTTAGCGTGATAAAGTCCCAAAAGTTCATTTTCAACATGTTTGTAACCAGTCTCTTAGTTCTTGAGGAAGAGGGGAGGAGGTGAGATTTCAACTGCTCCATCCCTCGTTCTGTCTTATGAAGAGCAGGACTCTGGCCACTCTCGTAGAGAGAGACATGCTTAGGTTTGCTCTTATTTCTTTTTTTTTTAGAGGGGGAGAGAGGGAGAGAAAAAGAGAAAAGGGGAAAAGGGGCAGAGGGAGAGGGAGAATCTCAAGCAGTCTCTACCCCTAACACAGAGCCTAATGCGGAGATCTGCCCCCCTACCCTGAGATCATGAGCTGAGCCAAAATCAAGTGTCTGGCGCTCACACCGACTGAGCCACCCAGGCAAACCTGCTCATTTTCCTTTATGTTTTCCTTCCACGAAGTCGCCAGGATTCAGGTCAGAAAGAACTCAGGTTGGAAATCCTCTACTCATTTTTCATTTAACCCTGGGGCAGTTGAGGTGGAAGGGTGGGGCGTAGTGGGATGGAGAGGAACCGAGGCCAGATGGAGTCAGCAGTCTGCTCAAGGTCTCTCAGTTGCAGCAGTGGACTAGAAGCTAGGTGATCTGACTCCTAACCAATGGTTTTTCCACTAATACTGATTGTTAAAATCTGCCCTTCAAAGCTCTCATCTGTTAAATGGTTAGGTTTCTCATCCTGAAGGGATGAATGGCCTTGGCTCTCAGAGCTAAAACTTTTATTCTTATTTGTTTCTATGATTTTGCTTCTTCATATTGGAGGGGGACAGCTCAGGGAGTGGGTAAAGGGTAGAAATAAATAAAGTAACCTGATTTGAAACAATTTGACTAGTCTTTTTTTTTTTTTTTTTTTGGACAGAAGTATTTTCTAAAGCTGAGATTGAGAGAGAGATAGGGTACAAGAAGACCCTCCCTTGCTTTCATAGCCCTGAATGACATACAATCAGTGGGCTAGTTTGGGCCCAGCTCAAACTCAAGGTCACACTGTCATTCCTAATTTTCAGTGCATTGTGTCTCAGTTAATCTATGCTCCCTAGCTTCCTATGTAGGTGGGAAATATTTATTTAAATATTTAAATATTATATTTAAAATAAAAATATTTATTTTATTTACTTCTCACCATAGGTGGCAAATATTTATTACATGAATGAATGCACAGGTAAGTATTATAGGGTTTGTAAATATCAGGTGGAATGTATAAAGGACCCAATACTGTGTCTACACACACAAGTAGCAAACCAGCAGCCACAGGTTAAATCTGATCCACAGATTTTTGTCTTTGGCCCATGTCATGATTTGCAGAAATTGAGCCACATTTGACTTAAAAATATCTTAAAAGATCAGCAGAATATCTAGCAATACTGCACACTTATTCCAGAATGAGGCCAACTGGTCAGAGCTGAGTGGAACTTAGATCCCCTTCAACGGAGCATGAGACCAGAGATGTTCGTGTCTCTACCAATCATAATGTGTGGGCTTGTGCACCTCACCTGGCCATCTTCTCTCATTTGTGTTACAGACCAGGATCCTGGAGGCATTTAACTCTTGGTCTGGACAGTCCCAGGGGTGGAGATCCATGTGGGAAACAGCAGGTTTAGCTGGGAAAGCTAAGGAAAGATTTGTGGAGTTCGAAAGGCCTGTAGAAGTGCAGACAGATGGATGTGGAGACAAGGAAAGCTGGAGAGAGGGCGGCTGGCCTGGACAAGAGGAACTCCTGCTTACTTTGGCTCCAGCAAAGTGATCCTTGAAGACAAGGAAGGCCTTGGCTCCAGTTTCCCTCCTGAGAAAGGAGATAGTCAGTCGATTCTGACTTTTCAATATGGAGCCTAGAGCGGCTGGGTGAAATGTCTCTCCATTGTGTTTCTCCCAAGAAACAAGGAATGTTAGGGTTCCGAGTCCTAGGATCCATCCCTGTGTTGTACATTTGAAGAAGCTGAGGTTGAGACAGGGGGAAGTGGGTTAACCAAAGTCACACAGCAAGGTCAAGAGCCAAGACTGAAACCAGCTTCTCTATTTCGCTTCTTACCACACCAGAGAAATAAAGAGGAAAGGAGAGGGAAGAGGCAGGTATGGAGGGACGTGAAAATATGGGGCAAGTGTTGTGCTTCTAGGATAATTGACTTTGAAGTCAGAAGAGGTTTTTTTTTTCTTTTAAGAAAGAAATGTGTTTTTAGAATCTTATTTCATTGGCTGGTGGGAAAAAAAGTCCTTCAAGTCCCCAAGGAATGTTAGAAAAAAAAAAAAACTACATTAAATTCTAGTCTTCAAATCTGAGTCATAATAACTATAATAAACTCTGGGAGTGTGTGTTTTCTTCGGCTTTCTCTTTTGGTCAGTTATGTAAGGGACAGGGAGGGGGCAGCAAAAAGGAATAGCAAGCTTCATGTGTATAATATGAAAATGTACAAATTGGGCTGGTTTTGTAACTAAGCATAGTGTCTCTGTGTCTAATTAAGAAACGACATTTGCGGAGTTCTAGAAGTGTTGAGATGAGAGGCTACAAGTGGGGGAGGGGATAGGCAGACTATATATGGCGTTTTGCCCCTTCTCATGGAAGAAAATGTACATATACATATGTTCCCTTAGCTGGGAAGGCTTGACCCACTTCTGACCCTCATCATCATCACACCCTTCACTGGGTTGAGTTCACTATTCTTCAGGACTCAACTGAAACATTCCCTCAGCACCCCGCACTTCCCCTTCAGAGAACTCATCACACTTGCAATTAATCATTTGTGTCATTAGTTGTGTAACGCCAGGCACAGTAAGCTTAGTTAAGAGCATGTGTCTGTTTTGCTCATGAAGAATGGTGCCTAGCCCATCGTAGGGGCTCTGTAAGCATTTAGTGAATGGCTTTAAGATCTCTTGCCTGCCTCTAAGACCTCACAATCCTTATGGAAAACATTCAAACGCCAGCTAAGCGGTACATGGACTTTCAGCATGGTGGCTCCTGGTTTCCCCTCCTTCTCAACTTGACCCTGGCCCATCTCGTCTCCAACCGGAGGAATGTGTTTGAGGAGGCTGGTCTAGCAGAGGGGGAGTCCATTGGCCTGGGCTTAAACAAGCAATGTAGAAAACTTCTCAAGGCTTCAGCTGCAGTAGAAGTGAGTTGGGAGCAGGCATACCCTCCCTGCTGAGGTGAGCAGGATAGTAATGGTCCAGAGGCAGACTGAGGAAACAGTGGTTTCAGATGCGAGCCCCAAAGAGCCATCCCAAAGCCAGTTCCTCAGAATTACATGACTTGCTTTTCCATTGAACTGTTTCTCTCTTGGGTCACTAGACAGCATGAGCTCTTGGCGAGAGGTAGGGCTTAACAGATTTCACTGGAATCACGATTCTCTCTTAAAGATTCTGTAAAGTAAAAGTTAACCATTTGCAAACTGGAATTCTTTGAGTTCTTGGCAACAAGGCACTCTCCATACATCCCACAACGAGCTGCTTGGCAGTCCATGCCAGAGAGCTAATGTTTAGGCACTCTACACTTTGCAAAGTGGTTTTACATACGTGTTATCAGACCCTTACGTATGTGTGAGGTATTATCATCGTCATATGATGTATGCTGTGTTATCATCATCATACCTACACTACAGATGTCCTACAGAGGTTGGCAAAGCCCTAGTCATCCAGTCAATGGAACCAGAGCGGTGGACAGGCGTGGACAGGTTGCTCTCCCAGCCCCTTGCCTGTTCCCTCTTGCCCATTACATGAGGTCGAAAGTTTTTCCAAGGGAACCAGTTGCTGTTGATGTTGGAACCTGGAGCTTGGCCTTCTAGCAGGCAGCAGACCTGGACCTCAGCACTTAGCCTGGGGCCAATGTGACCATTTCCGGTTGTGCTCCAACAAAAGAGAAACCTCTCCACAGGTCAACAACATTGTTATTAAGCTCTATTGAACTGACCACCTCATAGTGATCCCAGCATTAGGTCTCTCTGGTGTGGGGGAGTGCCGAGGGGGTCCAGCTGGCTGTGTAGCCGTGTGTCCTTTGCACTTTAGAGGTTGGGGCTGGGGTCTGAGCTTGTGTGTGTTGGGGAGGGGTGTGGCTCCGGGAAGCCCGTCCAGCCAGTGGTGTTGAAACTCACTGCAGAGGGGTGGACACGGGGCAAGGAGAGAGGGTCCAGACCTGCTTTTCAAAATCAGTCGCCAGGCTATTGTCCCCAGAAAAGGAGATCCAGGGGACACCACAGTTCCCATCACAAAGTAAAAGAGTCATAAAGGAGAAAGCAAATGAAGTTGCTTATCTCATTTATTTATTTTCCCTTCCCTGTTTCCACATATGCTCCTCCAACCCATGTCCCCCGTGCCTCTCCCCAGCCACTATCTGCTAACAAGCTCCCCCATTAGCATTCCCGGCCCCTCTGCTCCCTGTCATCCCTTCTCCTGGCTTCGCCGAGCGTGGAATTTACCAGCACACAGGATTTCCGTAGGTGATAACTCCGCTCACCCCGGAGTGGTCCCTCCTGTCCTTGCTGGCGACTGTTCACAGCAGGCGGAGAATTCTTTTTTTTTTTTTTTATTTTTTATTTAAATTCAATTTAATTGACATATACTGTATTACTAGTTTCAGGGGTAGAATTTAGTGATTCACCAATTGCATACAATACCCAGTGCTCATTATATCACATGCCCTCCTTAATGCCCATCACCCCATTCACCCCATCCTCCCACCCTCCTCCCTTCCAGCAACCCTCAGTTTCTCCCCTAGAGTTAAGAGTCTTTTATGGTTTGCTTCCCTCTCACTTTTCATCTTATTTTATTTTTCCTTCTCTTTCGTTGCTCATCTGTTTTGTTTCTTAAATTCCACTGACTTATTTCGCTTAGCATAACACCCTCTAGTTCCAACCACGTCATAGCAAAAGGCAAGATGTCATCCTTTAGATGGCTGAGTAAGCAGAGGAGAAACTCCAGTCTCCCGCAGGGATGTGACTGTCCGTAGCTAACTCACCTACACAAACTAGCCCGCCTCTTGGTAAGCAACACCTCTGACCTTGTGTGTGGATGCCCCAGAGGGAGAAACAAGAGATAAGGTAGAAGACAAATTTTCCGAGGTGGGTCACTCACAGAACACTAGTCTGGAGAAGGACCTCCAGGGGCCACCCCATTTGGGCCTCCATGACCTGTGGGGCCAGTCCGGGTCCCATATGGAAGGGAATACAGCGTCTGCTGGTGTCCACGCTCACAGAATACACACCAGGCCTTCTGTATTCACTCCTTCCAGAGCTGTTAGCTTTCCACTCAAAAAAAGTGTGCACCTCTCAGGATGGTTTGAGTTTTGTTTTTTGGTTTGTTTGTTTTTTTTTTAACTTTTTACTGATGTATGAAGGCATTCGGAAAAGTACCCAAGTCAGAAGTTCAATAGCGTTTCACCAAACGGATACACTGAGATCAAGAGCCACCAGATCAATACCAGATTATTCCCCACAGCCCTCTCTGAGGCCCCAACCTGCCCACCCCCTGCCTCCTCCCGACCCCGAGCCCCCCAGCCGCTGTCCTGACTTCCAACATCACACATCAGTTTGCCTCATGGGTTGTACTTTGAAGAAGCTGGATTCCAGAGATGTGCAGAAAAGATTTTATTTTTTCTTAATCAACACTATCTGGGAAGGGGAGGGACTTATCGAACCTGATCTGGGTGTCGTATTTTATTTCCGACCCTCAAGATTCCTAACTCCTTAACGCCTCATAAACTGGGAGGAATTTTAGGGAAAGAGTCATCTTCATGAGCAACCTAGCAGCGGGCAGAAGGCCAAGCGGGGAAGACAGTGGAATGAGATAAGAGAAAGGCATTATGAAGAGACAGGAGCCCCCGGGAGGAAAAGTATTCGGACCTCTCCCGACAGATTTCAGACCCTCTTTGCCTCTTCTAACTTTTTTCTCTGTTTCTAAAGACACTGTTTTCAGCAAAGCCACACACCCCCACCTCTTTACTTTAAACGAGCATTGAAAACACAAGTATAACGTGAGCCACATATGCCATTTTTAAAAAGATTTATTTATTTATCATTAAAGAAAGAGAGAGTGAGAGAGCATGAGCTGGAGGAGGGGCAGAAGGAGAGAGAGAATCCCAAGCAGACCTCCAAGCTGAGCACAGAGCCTGAGGTGGGGCCCCATCCCATGACCCTAACCTAAGATCATGACCTGAGCCAAAATCAAGAATGGGACCCTCAACTGAGCCACCCAGGTGCCCCTGCAATTTTTTATAGTGGTAAGACACACATAACAAAATTTATCATCAGTGACATTTAGTACATTCGTACATAATACTATGCCACCAACCGCCCTGTCTATCCAGAACAGTTCACTACCCCAAAGGGATACCTTGTACCCATTCAGCAGTCACTCTTCTCCCTCAAAACAATGTTTACATGCCACCAAGTAAGTGACACTGCCTTAACTCTATGTGTGTTGTACAGGCCCAAAGGCCTCTGTCCTTGTCAAGGAGAAGGCTAAGCTTCTCTCCTTCATACAGCACCCACGCATGTAATTTTATATTTTCTAGTAGCGGGGCACCTGACTGGCTCAGTTAGTAGAACATTCAACTCCGGATCTTGGGGTTATGAGTTCAAGTCCCACTTTGGGCGTAGAGATGACTTTAAGAAAATATTAATTAATTAGTTAATTAATCTAGTAGCCACATTAAAAAATTAATTCTAATAATTTACTTAACCCTGTTTATCCACACTGTTATCATTTCAACACGTAATCATTGTAAGAATGGTTGCAGGGACACCTGGGTGGCTCAGGTGGTTAAGCATCTGACTTTGACTCAGTTCATGATGGATCGAACCCCATGTGGGCTCCCTGCTCAGCGGGGAGTCTGCTCCTCCCTCTCCCTCTGCCTCGCTCATGCTCTCTCTCTCTCTCTCAAGTAAATAAATAAAATCTTAAAAAAAAAAAAAAAAGAATGCTTGCAGAGACACATTACACTCTTCCATTTTGACTGAGTCTTTGCGATCTCATATGTATTTCACACGCACAGCGTTAACGCCATTTGGACCAACCATATGTCAATTACCCCGAACGGCTACCATCTTGGATAGTGCAGTTCTAAGTAATTTGTAGAATGCTGTTAATATCCTAAATCATCTTCGTAAAAGGCGATTATTAAATACACAATATTCTGAGGCTATAGTTTTATTTTTAATATAAATGTATCAACTCAATGATAAAAAATAATATATTTGGAGACAAAAATTGTCCATAAGTGCCAACACAAGTAAACCTGAAATCACTTCTTAACACTCCCTCCGTTGACTTCTTTGTGGCTCTTTGCTCATGACTGTGTATACCATGCAGAGGCAAGGCCACTCCTTTGAGGGAGGGAAATGAAGGCCAACCTGACCACTGTCCAGAGGCAGACGTGAAGCTTTACGCAGGGTCATGATTATCTGTCCTTACCGAGGCCTGGGGTTGACCCCCAAGGACAGTGGCAGGTTTGTCACGTGACTGACAACCCTGCCATTCCTCTAACTAAGCCAGAGGGCACAGAGGCCTAACCTAGAAACTTGGACTTGAATTTCAAAATTCCTCCCCACCTCCAGATTTGTATGGCTTTCACTCTCCCACACATTCGAACCTAAGTTTGAAAACATGACCTGAGCAACGAGGAGGTTGGTGAACTAGTGTGTTTCTAAGAGCCCTTCCAATGCAAACATTCCAGGGTACTCGGGTGCCATTCATCTTCCCCACTCGACAGCCACACAGACACACACACACACAGACACACACGGCCTGGGTCACCAGCTCCACCCCAGAGAACAGCCTGTAAAGAAGTAAGAATACTTCTACTTAACCTTGCTAACTCACCGGGAAAACAGAGAGACCTAAACAGAAGCACTCTCCGTTAGCATCCATGCGCAGAAAGAAGAAAACCTAGCAGAAACCGGCCTCAGGATCCAAGAATGTAAAAACATTTTTTTTAGATTCCCAGAAGCTTCATGCCACCATGCCCCAAGTTGGGAAAAAAATGTGTGATTTTATAAACACCTCAGTTTATAACAACATCTGATTTAATATTATACAGTTTTGCTTTGTCACAAACCAGAACAAATACTTTCAGATTTATTGCATCCTTCTGTTCAGAGACTTAAGTAATCATAGTTAATAATGCAGCCATTCCACAGCCTGAAGAAGAGCTTTATAATTGGGCGGGGGCGGGGGGGAACAAAGATTCCTGAGAGGCAGGTTATTTTCAAGAAAGATTTAAGGTTTTAGAGTTCTCAATGAAGCTTGAAATTCATCTTTTCCAGCTCACGTGGAGTTTCCTCTGAAGCTTGGCTGGGAGGTATAAATAGAGAAAAACCAGTAGGCTCACAGCTTCTCCCTGAGCCCTCAGAGCATGTAGCAATTACTCATCAGAGGTCCTAATCCTTACCTTGGCTTTAAATATTTTTTTTAGGGGCGCCTGGGTGGCTCAGTGGGTTAAGCCTCTGCCTTTGGCTCGGGTCATGATCTCAGGGTCCTAGGATCGAGCCCGGCATCGGGCTCTCTGCTCAGCGGGGAGTCTGCTTCCTCCTCTCTCTCTGTCTGCCTCTCTGCCTACTTGTGATCTCGCTCTCTGTGTCAAATAAATAAATAAAATTTTTTTAGAAAACTTAAAAAATAAATAAATATTTTTTTAAACCATCCATCAGCTCCCATACTCTTTACGTTATTAACGCTGTATTTGGGGCCTCCTCCTTATTTGTTGATTCAATGAAAGGCACTAGTTGTTTTAAAAAAGAAGCAAATATTTTTACAAATCACTTCCTCATTCGTTCCCCCCACACATACATGCACACACAGGCAAAGCTAAGCCCCAGGTGTTCTCCCTCCTGGAGAATTAATTCAGGATTAGTTAATGATGTAGCCGGCAACTCGGCTGCTTGGATGTTTGTGGGGTAGGTTTGGTGTCTTTCCCGACCCCTGCATCCAGAAGGGGGTGCTGTGGTCCCCTGAGGGCGCCAGGGGCCTCTGTGTGTGTTCACATGAGTGTAAGCCCATCATCCAAAATGTGTGCGTCCGTGGCTAACCATGATGTATTTCTGAGTTCCCTTTTTCAAAGAAAGCCAGGATTTGTCACTCTACCCACCATGAGGGAGCACGCCCACATTAAAACGGGTTAGGATTGTGAGAACTTGGTTTATGGAAAATCAGGGAAGACTTTAGAACAGCTGGGTTTTTATAAAAATGAGACTCCCTAAGCCCGCCTCAGTCCCCCATCAGCATAGCTGGGTGTCAGACGCAGGAGCAGCCCTCGCCTCAAGGTTCCCACAGTCCCATCCACACTGGAACTTACGGACCCTGATCTGAAAGGTCCCTTCGTGACGTCATCAGCAGATGTTTCAAAACAAAACTGTGGGATCAAACCAGTTTCCAGCTGAAGATACTAACACTCTTTGAGATAACCCTTGATAACTGGTTCTTTAGGAGCCCACGACCCAAAGCCAGAAGCCTGGAGTTCTCATTCTAGCCCTCACCTACAACATAGGCAGGTTAGTTCACCTCTTCAAACCTCACCGACAGGACTTAGGCAATTAGGGACAAGTGTGATTATAACACTGCAGCAGCTTCCAAAAAGCTTGCACATCCATCCGAGCTCACTGGAGTGCCAGCGATCAAACAGCGTGTGTGGGCGACAGTGATCTGAAGACTTCGTGACATGCTACAAACGTGAAGGCATAATGAGAATGTGGATGTGGTTTTAGAGCAAAGAAAAATCCTGTTTTACATCAAAATATCTATTGTATTACTGATAAAAGTTAGCTTGGATCCAGGATGTGGTTTAGAAATATAGAAGCAGTGGGATTTCTCATGCAGAATCCCGGAGCTGAACCCCAGGCAGCATGACACAAAACTGTAGGCTTCCCCCAACAAGAGCAGGGTTTTTCTGCCCAGCTCACCACTCAGCTCAAAGAGACCTGGGATCCTGCAGTTAGAAGATGAGCAGAGCCCAAGAAGAAAGATGGAGGAGGAGGCACAGAGCTCAGTGGCTGCCCCCAAATTTACTAGTCAGGTGTCCCCCGAGAAGAAGAGTGTGGAGAGGCAGAGAGGGGCCAAGACGAATTAACGTCCCTTCATGTGGGTATATTAGGGATACGTGCCATCTCAATCCCGAAGCAGTTTATTACAGGGAAGTTACTTACCATCTCTGCCCCAAAATTCCTCAGTATTTTTTGTTGTTGTTGTTCTCTGTTCCCACTGTGTTTACCCATGATGCCTGTGGTCAACCAGCAGTGGTTGTCTTCAACACCCCTAACACCCGCTACAGCTCCATTAGGGACCTTTTGGGACAGGCAGTGGAGATTTTCGCCCCAAAAGTTCCTGAGATGGATCAGTACAGGACATTATGTTCTTCATGGCCTTTCTGTAGTCAAGACAGAAAATGTAGATTCTCTTCTATTTCCTCAAATAGACTGAGATCTATTTCCAGCCTCATTGACCAACATAACCTATTAGAAATTAGGCAATGATCCGATGATATCATAGAGGCACCCCAACAATAAAAGGCCAACCGTAGGCTGTTCTACATTTGAACTTAACTCCTCTCAAAATATCGAACTACCAGGATCTCCAAAGCTCAAAATCCCCTTACAAGCAAAGGTCCGGGGCGCTTGGGGTGGTTGAGTCTGATGAGCATCCAACTCTTGATTTCAGCTCAGGTCATGATCTCAGGGTCATGAGATCGAGACCGACTTCAGGCTCTGTTCTCAGTGGAGTGAGCCTGCTTGAGATTCTTTCTCTCTGTCTCCCTCGGTCCCTCTCCCCACTTGCGCTCGCTCTCTCTAAAATAAATAAATTAATTTGTTGTTTAAAACAACAACAAGAACAAGTTAAGGTCCAAAGAAGTTAAAACAAAACATTAAAGTTTAAAGTTATCTCACCCACGATCAAGGTTAAGTTTAAAGTTATCACATTTCAATTTCTAAGTCTCTTTAGTCTCAGCAAGAGGAGTTCTTGGTATTCTGGGTGGGGGTGGGGTTCTCTCAGGGGCTAGAGTCAGGCTGTTTCCAGAAAAGGGGCCTTGGAGTTTGAATTAAGCTAATGCCAAGTCTCTGATGTGCCCCACTTTTTTTTTATTTTTTATTACTATTTTTTAATTGTGGTAAAATACACATCACTTAAAATGTACTCTCTTAGCCACTTTGAAGTGTACAGTTCAGTGGTATTTTTTTTTGAAGATTTTATTTATTTATTTGTCAGAGAGAGACAAGCAGGGGGAGCAGTAGGCAGAGGGAGAGGGAGAGGCAGGCTCCCCACTGAGCAAGGATCCCAGTACAGGGCTCAATCCCAGAACCCTGAGATCATGACCTGAGCTAAAGGCAGACACTTAACTGACTGAGCCGTGGGTGTCCCTACAGTTCAGTGGAGTTAAATACATTCACACTACTGTGCAACCATCACCACCATCCATATCCAGAACTCTTTCTATCCTACAAAACTGAAACTCTGTTCCCAGTAAACAGTAATTCCCATTCGTCCTCCCCTGGTTCCCAGCAGCCACCATTCTACTGTCTGCTTCTGAGTCTGACTATGCACCATATCTCTTATGACTGGAGTCATACAGTATTGGTCCCTTTGCGACCTACATATTTCAATCAGCATCATGTCCTCAAGTTTCATCCATGTTATCGCATGTGCCAGAATTCCCTTCCTTTTTAAGGCTGAATAACATTCCATTCTATACAGATACAACATTTTCTTTATTCTGTTTAACTCTCATCAAACCCTTGGGTTGCTCCCACCTGTTGGCTAGAGTGAACGGTGCTGCTGTGACCCTGGGTGTATGTGCCTCTCTCTCTAAATTAATCAAAAGGTTTCAACCACAGAGGAGATTATCACAGAACTATCGCCACATCATCAAATTAAGAAAGTAAGTCAACCCCCAATCCCAGAGAGGGTATCCAGGCAAAATCATGACTCCAAAGCCCACTGGGTGATACTAGAGAAGATAACAGCAGATGTGGAAGGAAGGTTCCCCTTAGAAGACTCTTCTAAGGGAAGAATGGAAAATGGTTTTATTTGAAGTGCTCATCAGTCATTGCCAGGTGACCATAAGCCACACAGATTTTCATCATGGGACCATGTCTGCTATATTCAGGGAAGACCAACTCCCCCTGGAAATGGTCTGCTCTGTCAGAGACATTACTGCCTTAAACACATGTTCATGGCTCAGACTAAGCTCACAACTAAAAAGGATTCTAAACAAGCATTTATTTTCTGCCTGAGAAGCTTAAAATGTGGACACCACCAGCAACGGCCAATGCTTCTGAGGGCTGCGTAACAGAGAAGACGACGAGGTGTTCGACCCAGCCTGTGCCCAGCATATAGACTGCAAAATGTCAGCTGTGCATCTGTTGAAAAGGGGATCCTCCTACAGGAAGCAAGCTGGTGGGGCAGGGGGCACTCAAATAATTAAAACTACCAGGCAAAGCGTGGGGTTGAGCAACGCATTTGCTGAGTCTTGAAATCCTTATTTTGTTCCTTTGCAGAAGCACTGTGAGCATAATGAAAAGAATACAGCTTTAAGAACTAAGCTTCACCCCACCAGGCATTAACGGAGTCCAGAAACTATGTGAACAATCTTTCTTGACATCCCCAGGACGTTTATATCTGTCCGACGAGAAACCAGAGGGGGAAACATGTTAATTTTCTCAGCCTTTTGATAGCACGTATACAAGATCTCTTAGCCCCACAAAAAGCTCCAAATATCCTCTAGAACTTCAACTGCCTTAAAATATAGACTTGCATTTATCTTGGCCACATTAACGAGATCTGTTTGACCAATACATTTATATTTATGATGACTAAGGGCAGATTATGGTTGTTAAAATTTGTCCTTGGGACATGAAAACACTCCTCTGTCATTAATACATTTTGTAATATAAACTATGATGTCAGGTCAACGTAAAGGGTAAAAACGTTCCTAAAGTATGCACACATCATTTTTTAAAGCAATTGAGCCTAATGGAATAACAAAGGTCATCATAACAAACCATTACAGCCTTGGTCTTGGCAACTCTGGCCACAGAAGAATCTCCAAGAAACGATCATCATTCCTCCAATGTTATGGCATCCAGACGACAGGGATGGCTTGCAAATGAGTCATACAGGCTCAGATCCGCGGTAGCTATGGGAGCGCGGGACAATCAATTATTCATGTGTTTACAAAGAGCTTTCCCGGTTGATGTTAACCAGAGCTGCTTGCAAAGAAGAGCTCTCCAGCTGTCCTCAGCCATCCCGGGCCTCCAACTAACAAGCTGCTTTAATTGCTGGGCAAGTCATCTGGAAGGTGCCCCTCCCCTAGACCAAGTAAACACCATCCCTTCGAGACTTCATTAGGCATAAAAATGTTAATCGGTAATAATTATGACAATACTTTATTTACAATACTCCCAGCAAATCCCAAAGAGAGAGAGAGAAGTTAGCCTTGACTTACATCCCACAGGGCTGCCCCAGGACTGGAGTCTGGACTACTGGAGATACAGGTCAGGGTTGGTAGACAGCATAGAGCAGGAAATGAAGGGAAGGAATCAGAGGCTGTGGGCTTCAGGAGGGAGGTAGGAGGAAGAGCCGTCTAGAATGTTCTGTGACGGGAAAGGAGCACGACGGAGGACCACCAAGAGTACGTAGATTAGGTTGGTCAACAGCCAAACATGAGTGAGCTTGACGCACCCATCAAAATCAGCCTTGGGAGAAGTTAGATGAGAAGATACTTCTCAGCCCCTGTTGTTACTACAGCCTGTCCAGGAAGACTAATAATAGGATTAGGGCAACTCCTCTTCCTGAGCTAGGCCAAAGAGGACGGGACCAGATGGCCCCACAGTCCCCTATCAGCTGTGTTTTGAGGGAGAACAGAATCATAGTCAAAGCTGTTGCAGGGGCCTCTCCCTCCGAAGACAATGCAGTCAAAGCAAAGGGATACCTCCGGTGCCCTTCTATTATCCCAATTCCAAGAGCCTTTGTTGAATCCTTCAACCAGATTCTTCCCCTTGCTTGACACTGGGCAACTTCAGACCCTATCGTAACTTACTTGTCCACGTCTAAGAAAGTGGTAAAAACAGTGTTCTTGTGGATAGAAGATCATGGGATAAAGTGAGAATATAAGTATGGCCAGGGGCAATAGGATCCCTGGGGTAGTTCTTCTTGATACAGTGGGAGGCAGCTCTAGGTAACAAGATGTGAGGAAAGGTAAAGCTAGCAGGTGGGAAGACAGTGCCCCTCCCTGGTGCATCAAGCATCTTGGAGAACTCGCATGGTATTGTTGTAATGCCAAGACTAGACTCTGTGTTCACCCCCCTCAACCCTGATCCACCCACTCCATCCATGAATGCAGATTTGGAAAATGAGTCCAAAGAAAAGGAATGCATCTCCCCAAGGCCCGTATTAGGAGAGCTGGTCTAAGGTATTCTCTCCATACCTCCTTCAACCTTTTATGCCTCAGTCCGGGGACAAGGGAGAAGACAAGAGGAAGCATCCCACGAGAGGCCTCCTTCATGTGACTGGGGGCTCTTCTAACTTCCTCAGCCTTCTCATGAGTGCACGACTCCCGCTCATCGTGATTCCTTGCTCCTGGCTGGTGCTCCCTCGGGAGAGCTGGAGGTCAGAACGGGTTTCTCAGGAGGGGGTCAGTTAGGAGTTTGGAGGAGGATTGGAGGAGACAGAATTCTTTGATGCAGGTCCCAAGACTCCAGTGAGTTGCTAGGCCTTTGAAGAAATCCTAAAGGAGGCATGCAGGATTTCCCAGAGTTATTGGTCCATGGAATTCTTTCATACGAGCATCCCTCCAGGCAAAGTTCCAGAATTTCATGGGCCAACAAAACCTAGGGAAGTGTAGTGTTAGCTCTAACACAATGCCCTGGTTAGAGCTCCAATTTGTCACACTATCAGAGTTCTGGGGACACAGGCTAGGAGCTCCAGCCTGCCATCACTGCTGGGGACAGCCTCACAGATAGTTTCCCAAAGTCACAAGCTGGCCTGTTCTACCAAAGGGGTAGCCCCCAACACGCACACCTCCTCACCCTGCCCCCCACACCTCCAAGGGCAGAAAGACAGGAGGAGGATCTCTCATTGTCAGACAACTGCCTGGTTTCTATCAGGCCGAACCTGATTCTTTTCTGCCCTTGTGTGGATAAGTCGCTGCTCTGTCTCCTGGTTGTGAAGCTCCGACTTTTTCTCTCGAACAGCCATGAAAGTTAGCCTTCGAGCCGTCTGCCCAGTGGAGCCTTCCCTACCTCTTTGTTTCAGGATCTCCAGCTCTGGGCTAGTAACCCTCTACTGTGACCACAGCACAAAGTCGCCACCCAGAATGAAACACGACCCCCACCAAGAGTGGACATTTCGGCCTGACCTCGAATGTCCATCACCCATAGCTGTTAAGATCTTTCTGAGGGTCTGTGATCGTCTATATTCCCGGTCCGCTATTTCAAGTGGAAACTGTGTGCTAATGTTCAGAATCCAAAATAAACGAGACATCAGCCCAGCCTTTGGCATGAACCAACTCATTAAATATAAAATAAACACAAGTAAATGGCTTTTAAATCTCCCTGACAGAAAGCTTGGCAACTACCCGGAGATTCTGGGGGTCATTGGAACTTCTCTCTCCAAATGGGAATCTTCCTCACACTCTGAGAGGCAGAAGGGGACTCCTGACAAATGATGGTATCCCGGTACCCCCGCCTCCCAATTTGAGACACGCTCTGTACTGCAGACAAGGACAGAGTCTGCGAGAAGCATGGCCTGTGACACAGAACGGGTCACTGGGGAATCGGACATTACTATTTACAAAGGGTTAGGAATTCAGGTTGAAGGCATTCAGCTTGCCGCCAATGATAAATCTCCAGGAACTGCCACCAAACCAACCCTGAGCTTCTCACTGCTGTCTCTCTCTTGGTTGCCCTGAGTTCATACTCACCTGGTTTCCTAAATCCTGTGTGCGTTCTGCCACGGGGTCCCAAGGTCCCCTTGGGAATGTGACTTGCTGAACTCTGATTTTTGCCTCTCTCTGTAGTTTCAGCATAAAGTGGATTTATCGGGGAAGGTGATGGGCCAGATGACCTGATGGATTGTTTTCATTCTCCACATCACGCCAAGTGTGCAAAACACAAACTGCAAGAATTCACCAACCAGAAAACATAGACACATGCACCTGTTTGCTTCTAATGTTACCTCAGAACTAGGCTAGATTCCAATGATTACTAACCTCTTTTACAAAACCGACGTGGAAAATGCACAGCTTTTGGTAAAAAGCATGTTCCCTTGACAGCCCGTCAAAGATGAGTGTTCGCCTGGGGAAGCCGCGTGTGAGCAGGTCCGTTTGTAAGAGACCCAGGTCTGGTCAGGTGGCAGAATTGTTGGCTTTGCCCATTCACATCAGTCAGCTTCAGAGTCTGATTTATGTGCCAAGAAGTTAGTAAGATCCAAAACTAGTCAAAGTAGCTTCCATTTACTTACAGTTTGGGGACATTTTTTCATGATTTGGTCAGCTCCTAAGGACAAAATGCCAGTGAAAGAAATGGTTCACCAACTTAGAGTTAAATCATTGGATCAGTAGAAAGATTAGATTTTTTTTTTGGTTGTTTTTTTTTTTAAGATTTTATTTATTTATTTGATACACAGAGAGAGATCACAAGTAGGCAGAGAGGCAGGCAGACAGAGAGGGGGAAGCAGGCTCCCTGCCGAGCAGAGAGCCCGATACGGGACTCGATCCCAGGACCCTGAGATCATGACCTAAGCCAAAGGCAGAGGCTTAACCCACTGAGCCACCCAGGCGCCCTAGATGTTGTTTTTTTAATGAACTAGAACATCCTTTCTTTTTCTCCTTTGAAAGGTTTTCAGTGGTTTATTTCAAATCACAAAATCACATTTCTTCTCATCCGTGGCCTCCAGAACTTTCTCACCTTGAATTTGAGGACGTGTAGCTGGTCATGAGCTAAGGTGGCGTACCAGTCATGAGTTGATGGGACAAGCAAGGATCCCAGAGGGCTTTGTGACAGCACAGCCATCCTCCTGAGAGCTTTTAAGAAATCAAATATTTACAGCTGAGAAGGAGAGAGCACCTGGAGGGTACCCCCACTTCCTTTAAAAAAAAAAAAAAAGTTCAGAGATGTAAAATTAAAACCCATCCACGGGTATTTTTTCAATGTTTTCCACAGCATGGGCTGAGCTACCATTCACCACCACTAGGTGGCATCCTCTCCTGGCCCCTTCTTTTGGCTCTTCTGCTAATAGGTGACACCATCATTTCCCTGGGCAACATTAAACAGCCTCTCGAACAACATCAAACTAGGGGTCTTTCCCCCTCTAGTGCTACTGTCTACTCTCCTATGTTGGGAAAACTTTGGGATTACTAATGAGATGTATTTGATATTTTGTTGCAAGGCGAGGAAGTTTTTGTCTTGCTTTTCACATGTTCCGTATCAGAGTCTGACAGTAATGCTGCTCTGAGCTGACTTCCTACCCTAACATGCCTGTTGTTCTCCAGCCCAGAGACACCCCATGCTATGAAGGACCCATCAAAGCTGTGCAGACATTGTCTGAGGAGCAAGGTCCAAGATGACCCACGGAAAATTAATATCTCAATTGTTTCCCAAAGGTCAGGCTCTTTCTGCCTTCCCAAAAACTAGTCTAGGGCTTGAGGAGAAAAGCGATGTGACCCTCCAGCCTTATCTGGGGAGCTAGTCTGTGTCCATCGCATTTTTCCAGAACATTCCCCTCACCTGCCCACTCTTCCTCTTGCTCTTCTCTTCTCTTTCTCTACGGACCGGTAATGAGATGATGGAGGTTAGCCCTCTGGATAGATAAATGGAAAAGGAGGAGCACAGATCCCACAGTCACCGTTACAAAAGGGGTTTTCAGAATTTTCTCGTCATTTAAGCTACTTACTGAAGTCCTCTTAAGTTATCATGACTGTGTTTCTTTGCTTTACACAAAGGCACTGGGTGGGGGGCACTGAGGCACCAGGAAGTCCAAAAGACAAAATGCTTGGAAGTCACAGACCTAAAGAAAATGCTGAGGCGTCAGTTCCAGAACTAGGCCTCCGGTGTTGGCAATTTTTGAGGACATTTTTTCAAAGGTATCTGACATTCCAGAACACGATTCCTACTCCTGGCCCAACAGGTACACAGGGTCTCCCACTTTGATGGTCCCTGTGCTTTCCAGAACAAAATACTGCCCGAAGAGAGGTGATTTTCCATACAGCTTCTGCTCAGAAGGGTCACACAGACGATAGCTGCAGTAGGAGAAAGATCGCCATGAGTCACAGCAGAACAGACAGGAGCAAGAGCTCAAACAGCCACGATTCCTTCCCGGCTAAGGTAAGTGTCCACCCCCTACAGGGCCACCAGGGGGCACCATTCCCACCAAAGTCTAACAGAGGAGCACCTCCTGGGGTTGTGCAGGAGCAGCCTGCCCGCGGGCACAAACTACAGAAGAGCCCCCCATGGCCAGACGCCCACATCTTTCCTCCATGGAATGTTCCCGTTTGCAGCATTAAGCGATAAGGTACTTGAGAGGTTTAGACACATGTTACCACCTTTCTTCTTCCTAGACATCCCTCCTCACTAGGACCAGCATCCCCACCAGTGCCCCAGGCTTGGAGCCCTGGAGGCCTGCAGTACCCCCTCCCCCTCACTCTCCACCACTTGTCCACAGTTACCAAGTCCCGCCCCGCATCACTGGATCTGCTCACGGTTTCTCCCACAGCCACCACCTTGCTTCCAGCACGCTCGGACCGCTGTGACAACTTCTGAACCAACCTCTTCTCCTCATTCTCCGCTCCCCGGCTCCCAGTTCACTGTTGGTGCTACACTATATGATGTTCTTAGTTTTGCTCTGGTCTTAATCATGCCTAAGCTCGGACACTTTCGATGGCTCCCCAGCGCCTACAGAATAACATTCCAGCCCTTCAGAAGGGCGTGCAAGGCTCGCAACCTGGCCCCAGCAGCTTTTTCAAACCTGTCACCCTCTGCCCCTTACCTGCACCTGTGCCGCTCTCCACTGGATCCCTCAAAGTCCTTTATCTTGCTTTGTACTTGGCTGGCTCCCGTGAGATGCCCCTCTTTCATTTCCCCGTGTGTTCAAATTCCACCTCGCCCTCCAGGTCCAACTCAAATGCCCCATTTCGTAGAAAGGAAGCCTGGGAGCCCCCAGCCAGGAGTAATTTTCCCATCCTCAGGGTGTCCCTGCCTAGCCCCGGAACACTCCCATGCCCTGTCCTGTAGTCAGGGCACACGTCTATCTGTCTGCAAGACAGAGGGTCCCTGGAGAGCAGCAGCTGTGACAAACTCTGTAGCACTGCTCACACCCAGCGCTGGGCCCCACACGTCCCCAGTGACCCACAACCATTCGTCAATGGATGAATGCGTGAGTGACTAAAAGCCTCTAGCAGAATTAGCACAAACATCTTAGTCCAGCAGAAAACACCAGCAGCCCCAGATACAGTGAGTGGAAACAACATGGCGACATTCATCCCCCCGCCCCACCCCCCAGCCCCCCACCCCCATCCAGGAGAAAGTTTTCCTTCAGTATCTCAAGGAAGCAAGCTCCAACATAATATCATCTTTCTATTTCAAATACTTTTATAGAAAGTCTTCATTTCATTCTACAATGCTTTAAAAGAAAAAAGAAAGAAAAGAAAAGAAAGCTTGTGTGGCATCCGGGTCCTTATTTTGTTCTTCGCATCAGAAACCGGAGCTGATCAAATCCAGAGGCTTCTTCCGGGACCCTTGGCTCCTCGCCAGGATGCAGGTGCCCTGCCAGGTCCCGGTCCCTAGTCCCTGTGGCCTCCCTGAGCCTGCTACAGAGCCTGGCCCACTGTGGCCTCTGCTACAAGGTCAGCTGAACAAACAAATGAGCAATGGGCAGGTGGGTGAGGGCCAGGAGCTGCTGCTCCAGGCTGCCCTGCCTTGCCTGAGTACTCCCCGCTACTCCCCCCTGCCCGCTGCCCCAAGCTCAGGGGTCAGGTCCCTGCAATGACCTTGGATCCCAGGAGCCCAGGTGCCTCCCTCACCTGCCTCTCCCATCAGCACACAACGCCAGCGACATTTTAGGGTCTGTGTCTGTCAGAGAGGATCGGAGTCCTGTAGCCTGATTCCCCAACCCCGATTATCGGGGGAGGGGGTCGGAGGGGGCCCTGAACGTTCTGAAGGACTCACACAGCAATCTCCTAATCCTTACAACAAGCCTAGGTGAGAATGTGATTTCTCTCCATTTCACAGCTGAGTCTCAGAGGAGGAACCAGCATGCCCCAGAGCACAGATCTCAGTGGTCAGGCGGGGTCTGGCCACTGCACCCACAGTCACCGGCTTCTGGCATATTTATATGCCTTATTCTGATCAGGGATGTGATTTATCCCTGGCCATCTCCGTACCACCTGGGGACACGCACAGACCTGAGAAGAACCGAGCAGGTTACTATTAGTTCTTGTACACGGGGGCAGGCCACTCGTGGGTTCCACCTGCCTGTTCCCATCAACCGCTCACAGAGACTCCCCCAGCAGGTGACTGAGAGGGGAGGGCCCCTTCCAGCCCAGCCCCTTAATCAGTGCAAAGTGGGGCGAACAAGTTGGTTTGTAGGAGCGCAGACTTGGTCACCTGGTTCGCAGGTGGCAGGCCATTTCTCGGCCTAGGAAGAGAAACTCTGGTAAGCTCTGTGGCTGCGGGGAGCCAGCTGTCTGCGAGGCCCGCCTTCCCCTACAAGCCTCCCCAGCCCTCGCCCCCTCTGCAGGCTCTCGGAAGGCCCCATTAACGAGATCATCGGTGACCCCTCGTGGGGATAAGCGGGTACTGCGAGGGCTCTGCGAATGCCCGTGCACACCAAGCTCTTTGTTCGACAGACTGCAAACAGTACTATCTTCCCAGGATCATCTACGATTTTGTTCAAAGATAATTAATAAATTACGAACTCATTTAAAATCTACTTTCTTAATGCATTTTCCTTTTCAATGAATAGGAAACATACAACTACTCTAATGAGCAGGAGGTCCCAGCCACTTCGCAGCACTTAAGCAGGGGTCTCCAGCCTGGAAGGGTGCGGTGGGAGCGGAAACACCACCTGTAAAGTCCTGCCCACCAGGAGGGCTGCTCGTCATCTACTCTGCCTGGTCTGCTTGGTTACTGGTCAAAGCCCGAGGCCATGACGACAAGCAGGGTCTCTCTCTGGTCACCGCTGGGTCCCCACCTGGGGGCACAGGCGACTTCTGAGGCCTCACAAACCCACTAACCTGATGGCCAGGTTAAGAATGAAACAGTCCTGTGAAGGCAGCTCAGGGGAGAGAAGCCCTAGAGGCTGAGCAGATCTGGGTTGGGTCTAATTTCAGAAAACAGAGAGAAGTGGCTTCCGGCTTCTCCCTCTCCCAGATGGTATCAAGTTCATAGACCAAGATTATCAACAACCAGAGCCTACGTGGGCATTGTATACAATATTTTATCACCTATTTTTAAAAATCGTATTTATTGCCTTATTCTGATCAGGCAGGAGAGGTATTATTAGCCCAGTGTTTACCATTAAGGAAACTGAAGCATCAAGAAGTTAAGCGGCTTGCTGAGGTCACCCAAGCAGCTGGTGACAGAGCCAGACGGGGCTGGGGGTGTCTGTCTCCTCCCCCAGGAGTACCACTACAGCTTTCTGTCTTTAGCTCAACACAGCCTAACACAAGGGGCCAATGTCCTTCATGTCAAAGTGTTCATGTGTCCAACAAAATTTTTGCATCTACAAAGCAAATGTGCTCTCCTCTTTCTATTAGGAACCAGAAGTTGGGGAAGCAGCAGTGACAGGCTCCCACCACTCCTAAGCCCTAGTGAACAGTGTGGAAATCACTCTCCCTTATTAAGGAAAAGACTGGGGGCGCCTGGGTGGCTCAGTCGGTTGAGCATACAACTCTTGGTTTCAGCTCAGGTCACGATCTCAGGGTCATGGGATTGAGTTCCGTGTCGGGCTCTGCACTCAGAGTGGGGTCTGCTTGGTATTCTCTCTCCCCGTCCTTCTCTCTCCCCCTCTCTAAAATAAAATAAACAAACAAAATCTTGAAAGACAAAAAGGAAGGAGGGAAGGAAGAAAGAAAAGAAGGAGGGAGGGAGGAAGGGAGGGAGGGGGAAAGGAAGGAAAGAAAGAATCATTCCATCTTCCTATTTTCCCAGGAGCCAGCAGGCCTCCCCGGTGCTGCCCACTGCGAGGACCTTACAGACAAAGGCTCCCTGGAGCCTCCCGCCTGCAGACGTTCAGCAATCGCAGACGTTATCACTTTTTCTCTCATTGCTCTGCCTTCCCGCACTTTGCCTGCAAGAGGCTTCAGTGGATAAGGCCGGCAGAGGTCTCTCTTGCGTTCTCGAAGCAGCACAGCCCCGTGGCACCTGAGGACACAGGAAAATGGAAAGCAGTGTGGCCCAGAAGCCCCTTGCCTGAGAGAGGAGAGGTGTTCTGCACACTGTTTGCTTCGCTTCCCATGATTTACGCCGCGAGACCCAGCCTTTCTCTTCCGGATTTAAGGCTACCCGTCCTGGGGAGAGCATAAATCACTACATCTATGGCCATTTCCACCTCCATAAGAGATCGGAGGAGACTCCTAGCCTGGCCGCCCTGTCTCCTGGGCTATTAGGAGCCAGTAAGGCGTGACTGCTGGACGGCGGAAAGCCTGCGGGTTATCGGGGTGCTGTGTTGGCTTCCAGTGACCCCCACCTGCTTGCCTTTGCTCTGTGTTTGGGTCCATGATCCTTGTTCTAGAAACACAGCTTCCCGATGGACGTGAGCACAAAAGATTCAGGGGATGGATCTGAACACCCGAGTGCTTTCAAGGGCGGGTTCCTGCAGAGACACTAAGTCCAGGGTAACCGAGTAGCATTTTGTGGGGAGAAACAGGTCAGGTCCCAAAACCACTCAGCGGGTTTGCACACAGAATCATCTAGATCTGTCCAACCCAGCTTATGTCGGAGGGAAGAACACCCTGGCCTGCGAGAGGGGATGCGGCTGGTGAGCTCGGGGTTCCTGACTCCCAGGACGGGGCTCCCCCCAACCTGCCCTTCTCCCTGCAGCTCCTCTGTGGCAACAGGAGGTAGGAAGGAGGTAGGAAGACCACATTCTGCTTTGTTCCAACGGTGAGTGAGAGCGTTTGAGGAATAGCTCGTCTGTCATCGCCGCTTCTCAAAACCCTGCTCCCCTGACTAATGTTTCAACACACATAGGAGTGTTACAATTCCCAGACACGCGAACAAGTTAGAAGAATTTTATAGCAAACACCCATTTACCAACCCCCTAGACTCTACCCATAATACTTTTTTTTGAAAGATTATTTATTTCTTTATTTATGTGACACAGAGAGAGAGAGAGAGAGAGAGAGAGCACAAGCAGGGGGAGAAGCAGGCTTCCTGCTGAGCCAGGAGCCTGATGTGGGGCTCAGTCCCAGCACCCTGGGAACATGGTCTGAGCTGAAGGCAGTCGCTTAACTGACTGAGCCACCCACGCACCCCACTACCCATAACACTTTACAACACTTCCTTGATCACATTTGTATCCATCCATCAATGCATTATAATTTTTTGGCATTTCCAAATAACTCACAGACATCCGTGGACTTCATCTCTAAACAGTTCAGCTGGTACATCATCCCCCTAGAGTTAAAATTTTCCATACTTTTTTTTTGATGGGGGAGATGTTCATGGAGTGAAATGTACAAAACTCAAATGTTTTATCATAATAAGTTCTTAATATGAAGTAATAAAATTAAGTGAAAACAAGAAAGTGAATTCACATTGTTTTGAGGATTGAGAAATAGACAGCACCCCTGAAAATGATGAGATTTGCCTTGGGCTGGTCTGCACTGTCTCTTGGAATGTTCTGGCAAATCCACGCTGAGTGGTAGGGACCCAAATGGAAAGCAGCCATTTGCTTTTCAGTTCAAGAATGCCTCTCCTTAAGCTCACCCAGCTTGTCTGACTTTACTCCTGACCAGCTTCTCTACCTTGTGGCCTGGCCCTCATGAAGGACACCTGTCTTCCCAGACTATGGGTGCTGGCTTCTAGGGGCAGGCCCAGAGCCTCATGCCTGGGGTGATTTGCTGGCTGGGACAACAGCCATCTACGCCAGGGCTTCAGCCGGCCCAGGAATGGCCAGATAGTAGCTTTTGGAACAGCAAGATTGGCAGAAAAAGATTGGTATTGGGCCAAAGAAGGCTACGAGGTTTGTGAGAGAGGGTGGGGGGCGTGGGGGTGAGTGCTGGGGCGGGGGCAGGCAGCAGGACTCACATTCCAGGGCAGTGAGTCTGGTCACACAAACCCCTCACTGTGCTCTCCCACGACGGTTTTGGAGCCAGATGGCACCAACTGCGTTCCTGTCCCAAGTCTTCTGGGGCTTTGCCTGAAGCAGCCGCCACCGCGCTCTATGCCTTCCCCTCCCCCTCTCTTAGAGCTTCCGGGGACACAGGTCAGGGTCAAAGCGGAGGGGCTCGGGAGCTGCAGAGATGAGACCTGACAGCACCCCTCCAGCCCCACAGTGGGTAGATACCACCACTGCAGCGCTCAGGTCCTGAACTGACATTTTAGCAAAAGTAACACAGTTGACTGCAGAAAGTCTAAAGACTACGTATAAGAATATACAGATTTGCCCATCATTCCATTACCACAAGAGCATCTCCATTAACATTTTGGTTTATAAACTGTCAGACCTATATCACTCATGTGCATTCGTATATTTTAAAAAATAAAATCAGGGGGTGCCTGGGGGCTCAGTCAGTTGAGCATCTGACTCTTGGTTTAGGCTCAGGTCATGATCTCAGGGTCATGGGATCGAGACCTAAGTCCAGCCCCGTGCTAGGCGTGGAGCCTGCTTGAGATTCTCTCTCCCTCTCCTTTTGCCCTGTCCTCTGCTCGCTCGCTCTCTCTCAAATAAATAAGTAAATCTTTAATAAAAAAAAAAACTAAAAAGCAAAATCAAATTAAAAAAATACTATATATGCTATTTTGTAATCAGCTTTTAAAAATCCAAGTTACTGGGACGCCTGGGAGGCTCAGTCAGTTAAGCAGCTGCCTTCAGCTCAGGTCATGATCCCAGCATCCTGGATCGAGTCCTTGCTCAGCAGGGAGCCTGCTTCTCACTCTGCCTCTGCCTGCCACTCTGCCTGCCTGTGCCCTCTCCTTTCTCTCTGACAAATAAATAATTAAAACCCTTTAAAAAATAAATAAATAAAATAAAATAAAAATCCACATTACTTTAACTATCTTTCTATGCAATCTAAACTTGTTCTCTGTAATTGTATCTTTCACTTAAAATTTCTTTTATTTTTTATTATGAGTATTTTAGAGTAAACATAAAAGTAGAAATGCTGCAATGAATCCTCCTGTAATTATCGCCCAGATTCTATTAATCAAGGTTTGACATATTTTTCCACGTGACCTTTGTTTGTTGTTGTTGTTAGAATAATATACAGCACATCCCAGACACTTCCCTACTTATTTCAACACCCCTCCCCAAAATATATGGGGGAAATTCTTCCATCACAATGCCATTATCACACCCAACAGGTTTTTAGTATCATCTAATACTCACTTCATAATATAATTTGCCAAAATATAAACAATGCATTTCTTAATGGGTTCGCTTGAATTGTGAACTCGAAATGAGAAATAAAATGATCTGTGCCAGCAGGCCCTCTAGGAACCACAGCCCCCAGGAATACTGCCCAAGTTACCCAGTCACTGGGACCCCCTGCAGCTTGAAGACTGCATGTTGGTGGGATTTTCACAGCTTCTAGAGAGATCATGCTGCCTACTCCTACCTTTTCAGGGTCTCCAGCGGCTCCTTCCTGCTCATGACGCCGGTGTCTGGGTCCACCGTCGTTAAAATGCACCTGGACACACACACGCACACATAACATCATACAAGGGGCAGAGAGGACTAACCTTGGCCCGCCCCTCCCTCTCCTGGCCAGGGCTGGAGGAGCTTTACCTGGAACAAGCCATTATCCTTTTCATTATCACCTCACCAATAAGCAGCTCATCCCACGAATCCTAGGGGACAAAGCACAAAATTCCTTTGAGCCCTTCTGAGACCTCGCCCTGACCATGTAGGGACTTCACATGACATGCCGCCCAATGGAGTCACGTACACCCAAGATGGCAGACGTTTATGTCAACCCTGAGAAGCCACACACCCTCCTGTCCCCTCTCAGCCTGTGACATGTCTGTTCATCCTCCTGACGTGAAAGGCTCTCTCTGCTCCCACTGGTCACACTGTGATGGAAACGTCTCCCACCCCCGACAGATGCCACTGGGCTCGAGGAGGTGGGAATGGAAGGCTTGGGGCCCCCAGAGGGCATGGGAGACAGAGAGAAAGGGCTTGGAGGGGGATCGCCCTAACCTGTTCTTGTCCTCCTCCTCTGGGGATTTAGACCCTGAGGGCACTGGTAGGTTTACCTTGCATCTCCCCTGGCAGAGGTTTTATGGAAAAGATAGGATTTGAATAGAACCTTCCAGAACAGAGATTTTGGAAGGCACAAAAGAAGGGTCAGGAGACTCAGGGAACGATTAGAAGGAAGACACTGAGGAGACAAAGGACATCTGATCATAGCCCTGAACTTCTTACCCTGGCAGAGAGTCGCAGGCTGCCTGAAGACAAAAATTCCTAAACTAAAACCAACCTGCTCAGGCCTTTATTGGTCACAAGCCAGAAAGAGACTTGCAGACTCAGAATTTTAACTCTAAGAGTGTGTATCATTCTTGCTATTATGTATTACAGTTTTTATTTTTTTTAAGATTTTATTTATTTATTTGTCAGAGAGAGAGAGAGGGAGAGAGAGCGAGCACAGGCAGACAGAATGGCAGGCAGAGGCAGAGGGAGAAGCAGGCTCCCTGATGAGCAAGGAGCCCGATGTGGGACTCGATCCCAGGACACTGGGATCATGACCTGAGCCGAAGGCAGCTGCTTAACCAACTGAGCCACCCAGGCGTCCCCAGTTTTTATTTTTTTTAAGATTTTATTTATTTATTTGACAGAGATCACAAGTAGGCAGAGAGGCAGGCAGAGAGAGAGGAGGAAGCAGGCCCCCTGCTGAGCAGAGAGCCCGATGCGGGGCTTGATCCCAGGACCCCGGGCCCCGGGGATCATGACCCGAGCCAAAGGTAGAGGCTTTAACCCACTGAGCCACCCAGGGGCCCCCTATGTATTACAGTTTTTAATCATAAAGTGGGGCTTTGAACTGTTGGTGTCACAAGGGTCCAAAAAAACCGCACCCGAACTGGAGCAACCCCAGCCTGTTCTGTGTGTGTCTGTCCACCAGGGGGCACTGTGGTTATTAAAAAACATAAAAGATCCAAAAAGAGAAATGTGGGTTCATTTATTACCCATCAAAGAAGTATTTCCTGAGCCCCTTTCAGGTACACCAGAAATGGCTGAGGGCTGAGTCACTGATAAATAAGGTTAAAAAAAAAAAAAGTCCCCCATAAAGAAAGCCAGAGATGTAAATGGGTCTAAGGCCTGAGCCTTGGGATGGTTGGAGCCTGAGCAGACCGTTGGGGGCCAGCATGTCCCATCCAGTCTGGGTCAGTCACACCCCAGGGTCACCTACCACCCTGCACTCACCATCCTCCTGGCCTGCTCACAATCTGTTCACCTGGGACTGTGATCTCCTTGGAAGAAGCAGCGTGTTTCTTCAACCCTGTTTTTCCACGTGTCTATATACAGTGCACCGGACACGGGGGTGCCAGCTCACAGTGTGATGACGGACACACTAGGACAAAATGAGCTCAGCCAGTGTCATGTTAACATCTGACTTAAACTGCGAAATGTTCCCTGTGAGGGAGCGCTCAGAGTTGGAAGGAAATGAAGGCTTCCAGAACAAGATTCAGTTCAAACGAATCCAAACCAGAGGTCCTACTCTGGGCCATCTCCTCCGCACTCAGTTTCATCGACAACTGACCATCTCGGAACTCTGGGGTAGAAAACATCATCAACAAGACCCAGGGCTCAGGGATCGCAGGGGGGAAAGAAGCTTAAGTCGGTCATAGCTCGGGGAACGCCTGAGCCAGGCCCCTTCGCTCTGACTGCTGGACAGAAACCCTCCCCCACCTCTCTGTGACACTCTCTGTGCCTATGAGCTTTTCCGCAGATTTCTGACCTTGATTCTGACAGCAGCCCTCAGGGGACGGGCCAGCTGAAATCATCAGCATTTAACACGTGCAGGAAGCAGAGGCCTCAGCGGTACAAGGACCTGTCCAGGGTCACACCGCCACTTAGTGAAGCAGGTGGATTCACATCTGGTGCCCCAACCTCATGCATACCCCCTGCAATGCTCAGAGTTCCTTTGGCCCCTGGGTTCAGTCTGGGTTCAAGACCCAGCTCCTCCACTTCTTGCCATGGGGTAGCCTGGGGTGAGCCAGCTCACCTCCCCGGGCCTCTCCTCCCCACGCCCCCTAATAAAACGAGAATGATGACTTCAACTCCCTGGGCTGCAAAGCACAGTGTGAGCATTAAATGGAAACCCTCCCTGCTCCCTTCTCTTCCCCGAGAAGGAAAACCCTCCAGAGAAACTGCTTTACTGGCCACAGCTGGGGCGAGATGAGTATCAATGAGATGGTCAAAGGCAGCCCACACTGATTTTTCCCTCTTGCTGAGCCCGGCTGAACTGTGCTGGACGTGAGCAAGGGCCGACGAGCTCCCTCGTCACAGCGGACCACGGAGAGACAGCCCAGTCCCGGCTCCCGGGGGGAGAGCGCGTGTCCGGCCTCACACTAGGAGCTGACCTGCCATCTTTGGAAGACTTGATGTGCTCGGAGCGCTTTACATAAGGACGGGGTCTGGGGGGCCCTCCAATGCCTGACACAGCATTTATACTTTTCATAAGTTACCCTAGTCAAATTAGTCCTTTTTTTTTTTTAAGGTTTTATTTATTTATTTGACACAGAGAGAAAGATCACAAGTAGGCAGAGAGGCAGACAGAGAGAGGAGGAAGCAGGCTCCCCACTGAGCACAGAGCCCGATGCGGGACTCGATCCCAGGATCCTGAGATCATGACGTGAGCTGAAGGCATCATTGAGCCATCCAGGCACCCCCAAATTGGTCCTTTAATAAACCTGCAAGGTAATCCTGGGCAGAAAGGATCACCTCATTCTCCATGCAGTTAAAGGAGCCTTAGAGGGAGCGCATAGGGTCCTACAGAGGCCAGCGAGGAAGCTGATGGCCCACCTCAAAGCCTCGGGTTTGCGTGTGAGCCTCAAATTCCTAGACTGCTTCTTTGAGCAGCACACGTAGCTGCCTCCTCACAACATGACAGAAAGCCAGAATCCGTTCCCTTGAGTAGAAGGGATTAGAACTCAGTCACGTGGATTCGGTTCTGCCCCCTTCCCGTCCCCTCCGCTTTCCATCTAGAAACATGCACCATCCGAACTCTAGAATTCCCATCTGAGAACTAGTGCCTGTCGAGTACCCACAGATGGGTGGTCGTCACTCCCCAAACCCCCAGGCCACCAACCTCTGCCTTCATGGCTGACGAGGGAGAGAACCCAACGAAATGTCCAAAGACAACGACAAAGGTAAGTCTGCCACCAGAATCATGTCACGTGGTGGGAACCCTCCACGCTAAGCCACAGCATAGACATGCGAGCGCAGGTCAACGGTGACACTGGAAGAATTTTAGGGCAGCGCCATCCAGCCTGGGGGCTCTGCTCCCACCCCCCCACCCCCGCAGCAGCCATACTGTAAATGCGGGTCTTCTCCTGGGGCCATCGACTGACAGGAAAGCCAGCTTCGACAAGACATGAACACACCTGCTTCTGATCCATGGCCCACACACGTCATGTATTTTACACCACATAAAGCTGTAGGAAAACTACTCTACCTACCGGGAACTGTCATTAGAGGTCTCAGACCCAGAACAGCCCCCTGACACCAGCATGTCATTTGTACATTTGTATTTCCGCCCTCCCTGCGGAAGTCTGTCCTGATCAGATGCTCCAGAAATCAAAACTCTGAATTGTCTAGCATACAACCAATAATTAATGAATTCTTCAATAATCAAATGCAACGTTAGAGACTCCTATACCCTAAAAAAAAAAAGTTAAATCCAAGGAGAGGGACAAGGAAGGTATCCTGTTACCTCGGCATAGACACCACAGCCTGAAATTACGATATTGGGCCTGAAGTTCATCACTTTAACTTTCTTCTCCAGCCTGGAGTTGAGATCTGCCAACGATGCCTCAGACAGGATCAAGAATGGGCTGGCATCGGAGTACGCAATCTGGTAAGGAAATAGAAATGGTTAGAATGTGGCACACAGAGGTCACATGTGTCCCATGTGCCTAGTTCCTGGAACCCTCTCCTCCCCAGCTCCCCCACCCCGTGTGCACACGCACATCTGCGTGTGCACGCACATGATATTTCTACGTATTTCTTCAGTTCTTTCTGTAGAAAAGTCACAGTGGTTCAGAACTCTTAAGCAGCCTTACAGATAACAGGAATTACAGGATGGAATGAAGAGAACGTGGCCTCGGGATCAAGAGTTGCCACGGGCCAAGTGCCTTTAAGGAAGTCACTCCACCTTTCCAAGCCTCAACTTCCCCAATGTTGATGAGTTTGATGACCTCAACACGGTTGAAAAAAAAAATTAATTGATTCCCTGGATACCTATTTTTTATGCAACCTGCAAATCAACATCAAGTCCATTTTCTATTTATATAATTTTTTTAACAGCCATAATAATTGTGCTACCGTAGCATCGGGCTACCAACCCTCCTTTTGATGAATCCTCGCAGCCTTATTCCTGAAAGGGCCAACCTGGTCACTTTAAGCCTGTGGATCTCCACACCCTCATACGCATTTGCCCAACAGTGATCGGACCGTTGCAATCACACGGTAAAAAGGCTGGACTCCACATACAACTACAGAAACAGAGTGGAAAAGATCCGGATATGGAACAGTTTTGAAACCCTGCTGGCACTGGGATGCTTCCATAGATAGGAAGGGAGATGGCCATTGGAAAAATGCAAGAGTCCCCCAAATCAAGAAACACAGATGAAGCTTCCAAAGGAAGGGCTTTGTTTTGCCTGTCGTTTATAATCTCCAGCCACGGCTCGGGCCAAGCTTGTGGCGGGGGGTGGGGGGGGGGGCCTGCCTGGCAAACCAACAGAGCAGAGCTCAGCAGACAGGCTGCCCCTCCTGATGGGCTCTGCACCCCCGAGGAAGCTGCCTTCCACAGAACACAACAAGGGCCAAAGCCAAGGGATGCTCCTCTGACCTGGTCGGTGGGCCGGAACGCGTCCAATATTTGGTGAGAATTTCTCGGTCGCAGGTGAGGCTCGAAGTGCACCAGGCGGTAGGGCTGCGTCTTCAAGAAGCCCGTAATCCACTGGGCCGCAGCCTCCCCACAGTCCCTACCCTCGATCTCCAGGCCGTGCACTCTGCAGGGGGGACGGGGGGACAGGAGCAGAGAACGGCCATGGGTTTGAAAATCTGGATACCTAGCGTGTCCTACACACATCCGAAAAGCCGGGATGTCACTGTGACGCCTTACTTACCAGGAAACATGATTTTAGCCTGGCCCTGCCTCCAAACCCCTGTGTGAGGCTCAGTGAAGTCCGTTTCAAGCTTTGCTTTCCCCAGTTTCATAACAGAGTGATGCATACCTGTGCCTCCCTATTTGTAAGGCATGCACGGGAAAATAAAATAAGGTCATAGGTTTGAAAAGATATGGTGTTCTCCGGAAGAAAACGAAAGTGTCAGTATAAAGTAAACTTGTCATTAAAGCAAAAGCTGGCTCCCCCAGCTGGAGAGCAACCAAAAATCTCTACTAACAGGCCCAGCTAAACGTTACCAGTTTGAAGATAATGAAACTAGAGGCAGCCATGTATGCGAAATGTCCTATAAAATCTAAAACATTATAGACAACAATAATAATCCAATTTGATTTGACTGCTAGCAATCAGCATACCATTGAAGTCTACCCCTCCCCCACCCCTGTCCCAGCCCCAGACATCCAGGATGCGGGACTGCGTGGGAGCTATAGGATCAATACTACTGTGGGTATTCAAGGTAAGACTGGGACTTGGGTACAACAGGAAAGAAGGGTGAATTGCACAGAGAGAATGTGATTTCTGTTCAGTTTCATGATAGCACGGCTTTAACTTCTAGCAACACATGATATTCATCTCTTTTTAAAAAGAAAGACCTCAGGGGGCGCCTGGGTGGCTCAGTGGGTTAAAGCCTCTGCCTTCGGCTCGGGTCATGGTCCCGGGGTCCTGGGATCGAGCCCCGCATCGGGCTCTCTGCTCAGCGGGGAGCCTGCCTCCTCCTCTCTCTCTCTGCCTGCATCTCTGCCTACTTGTGATCTCTGTCAAATGAATAAATAAAATCTTAAAAAAAAAAAAAAAAAAAGAAAGAAAGACCTCAGGTCCAGAGACCTCTCTGTAGGCAATATTTCTAGCTAGAATTGGGTAACATTCCATTTATAGCATATTTATGATTTCAATTACCTTCTCTACCTGGCAAATTGTTTAGGTACCCATATAACGTTTCCTTATTTTTTTTTTTTTTTAAGTAGGCTCCATGCCCAGAGCAGAATGTGGGGCTTGAACTCACAACCCTGAGATCAAGACCTGAGCTGATATTAAGAGTCGGACACTTAACTGAGTGAGCCACCCAGGAACTTCCCAGGTTTCCTTTTTAAATAAATGCCTTTAAGATTGTCCTTTCTGGGGGCGCCTGGATGGCTCAGTGGGTTAAGCCTCTGCCTTCAGCTTAGGTCATGATCCCAGGATCCTGGGATCGAGCCCCGCATCGGGCTGTCTGCTCAGTGGGAAGCCTGACTACCCCCCCCTCTCTCTGCCTGCCTCTCTGCCTACTTGTGATTTCTGTCTGTCAAATAAATAAATAAAACCTTTAAAAAAAATTGTCCTTTCTGTAAGATGACAGAAAGTAGAGGCAAAATCACCACAAAACAAAATAAAAATCCATTTCAAGCAGCAGAAGCAGCAAAAAGAATAAAGAAAAAAGTATCTCATGCTGAACCCACGCTGCTCCAAAACAGTAAAATTTTACACATCTTAATTTTGAAATAAAAAAATAAAGGATCCTTCCTTTAGGGGTCTGTCCACAGAACAGGAAATTATGCCCAGCCTATATTTTAGGGTAAAATTAGTAGAAATACAGCAACTTCGTTCTTCATCAGTCTCATTTAAAATAGGAACATGTTTCTCAGCTGTCTATGGCACCATTCATTAGAGAAAAAGGAAGAAAATCTAAATTCACCTCTTCACCAAATTAGTTCCTTTCATCAAGTCCTACAAATCACGGATTCCTGTTCAGCAGGGAAGGGAAAAGCACTTTCATCCTCATGACATCAAATTAACTAATTAACTGTACTATAAGTAAATGAACTCAACATTAAAAAAAAAAAAAACCTTTAGGGGCGCCTGGGTGGCTCGGTGGGTTGGGGCCTCTGCCTTCGGCTCAGGTGGTGTTCTCAGGGTCCTGGGATCGAGCCCCGCATCAGGCTCTCTGCCCCACAGGGAGCCTGCTTCCTCCTGCCTCTCTGCCTAGTTGTGATTTCTCTCTGTCAAATAAACAAAATATTAAAAAAAAAAAAAAAAAAAACTTTTAATCTGGGATTAGAATTTTAAATCATGTTCAGAACAGCAAATATATACAAGGCAATAATCTAATTTCTATGAAGAAATAACATGTGTCCATCTGAGAAGAGAAACCCACGGCTAATGAACAGGTACAGAGCTGAAGACCATTTGCAGAGAATAAGAAGCCCCAAGCAGAGAAGGAAAAAAGGAGGAGGGGGCTGTTCCCAGGATTTAGGAGACAGGCACCACTCCGTGGGGAGGGGGCTCAGCCTGGGACAGCCACAGGCACAATAAGCACCACCTGCAGAATTGAAGGAACCAGGGGTTTAGGACCTGCCCGCATGATTACCTGCCAGAATCTACTAAAATCTTCCTTTTTTTTTTTTTTAAAGATCTTATTTATTTATTTGACAGACAGAGATCACAGTAGGCAGAGAGAGGGAGGCAGGCTCCCTGCTGAGCAGAGAGCCCGATGTGGGACTCGATCCCAGGACCCTGAGATCATGACCTGATATGAAGGCAGCGGCTTTAACCCACTGAGCCGAAGGCAGAGGCTTTAACCCACTGAGCCACCCAGGTGTCCCTACTAAAACCTTTCTAAATTTAATATCCTAATGCCTGTTGTTCCCCAGAATTCCAGAATGTGCTTTAGAAAAGCTGATTCAAGTTATGCTGATAGTCTATCTTACGCCTATTAAATCCAGTATTAGTGCATGAGAGGCACGCTTCTTTTTTTTTTTTTTTTTTAAGATTCTATTTATTTATTCGTCAGAGAGAGAAAGAACGAGAGAGAAAGCACACAAGCAGGGGGAGCAGCAGGCAGAGGGAGAAGCAGACTCCCCGCTGAGCAGGAAGCCCGATGTGGGACTCCATCCTAGGACCCGGGATCACAACCTGAGCCTTAAAGGCAGACACTTAACCCACTGATCCCCCAGGCGCCCCGAGATACACATTTCTTATAGAATTAAAAGCCTTTGATAGTTCACTACTGAAGATGTATGTAAATGAACTCACTACATATCCTGTAAAGAAACATATATTATAGATATATTAATATATTACAGATATATAATATATAATATATTACAGATAATATATTAATATATATAATAAATATATTAATATTTAGGAACTCCAAAACATTTGCCACTCCCTTCCTAACTCAGATTTGGAAGGTTCCCAGTCTCCCCAGGCATAACAGGCCAAGTCTGACGGCGATACGCAGGTCTCATCTCACCTCTTCCGGACATCGTCTGCTGTCACTCCCACCCCATCCCTGTCCTTCATCCTCTGGTGGAGTGACTTTCTCTACGCCTTCCTTACCTGCACTTGTACATCGCATTCGTGGCCGGTGTCTTGAGAGGCAACTGCAAGTCCTGCGTGTAGGCTGCACTGAGGGTCAGGGCATCACCCTCACAAGTCAGGGAAATCAGGACCAGCCGAGGCTCCTGCCGGGCCGTCACCATGTTCCCCTTCTCGTTGATCACCAGCCAAAACCTGCCGTGTTCAAAACACAAGATCTGGGGCGCCTGGGTGGCTCAGTGGGTTAAAGCCTCTGCCTTCGGCTCAGGTCATGATCCCAGGGTCCTGGGATCGAGCCCCACATCGGGCTCTCTGCTCAATGGAGAGCCTGCTTCCTCCTCTCTCTCTCTGTCTGCCTCTCCGCTTACTTGTGATATCTCTCTCTCTGTCAAATAAATAAAATAAAATCTTAAAAAAACAAACAAACAAAAAAAACACAAGATCTGCACGTGGGAGCTTCAGGCATACTCTGTCCTCTTGGATTTCCTCCCTGTCAGCCTAGTGTGAGATTCTGTGTGTCTGTGTGTGTGTATCTGTGTGTCCATCCTAAACATCAACTCAGCAGCACAGCACGACTGAGTCTGTCGGTTAATTTCAAAGGGTTTAGGAACCGGTCAAGCATCCGATATCTCTAAGATCTTCAGAACATTCTGAGCTCCAGGATGGCACAGAAATCAAAGATGTTATCATATTTTCATTTCAACTGCCAAAAATTCTGACCCGTTTCATTAAACATGCCCCAAAGAGATGACAACAAACTATTTCCCAGAGAGAGGCTAACGGCACCAGGAGGTACCGTGCCTGGCACACACTAGGCCCCAGGCTCCAGCAGCGCCTAACAGGACGGTTGCTCTCTTGTTCTCAGAGCATGGAGTCCGGCAGGGGGGCGCATAAGACACCACTTACACCTTGGCAAATCCACCCCTACCTTCTTAAAAAAATTAATGTTTCAGTATTCAGGGAGGTGAATTCTGCAGTTTGCTCCAAGGTTTATTGATACCATGGACAAAATTTTTTCTGGCACAAAACTCCTGATCTAGAGGTACCTGCCAGAAAAAAGATAAAAGAAGAAGAGCAATTAGAAACTGTTCTGGGGTGGGCGGTGGGGAGTCCTTTGTACAGGTCACTCCTCAGCTGCACGTATGGGAGCTAAACATACGGACACGCTGATAATTTCAGTTCACGCTGGATCAAGCGATCACAGTTACAAAAGTCCGCTTGTGCCTGCGGAATCCATAAACAGAACTTGCTAGTAAATAGGGGAGGTTGTTAAGAGCTTCCTTGCATCACTTTAGTGGGTCATCATGGTTGAGATCCTTCAGCTACACGAGAAAACAAGGTGAGTGGGAGCCCTTTCCTGAACTGCCCATTTACGGGTCCTCATCCTGGACCCAGCTGGAGTTCTGCCCTGTTCCAATCCTTCGTACCAGCACATGAATATTCTTCTGATGTCATAATTCTTCCAGGTAACGATGGCAGCCTGATCTTTCCTTTCTTTTTACTATTTTGAAGTAATCTCTATGCCCAACGGGGGGGCCTGAACTCACAACCCCAAGATCAAGGGCCTGAGGCTCCTCCCACGGAGCCAGCCGGGCATCCTGCAATCTGATCTTTCCCAACCACCAATCTAATCGTGTCACCCCCTCGTGAAAAGTCCCTTCATGGCTCCCGCTTTCAGGATAAAACCCGAACTCTTTGGCCAGGCAAGCAAGGCCCTATGTAACCCAGCTGCCCCCTCAGCCATTCACAACTCGCTGTGCCCTCACGCAGGCCAGCCTTTTCCTTTTTTTTTTATTGTAAAGTATATATAACATAAAATGCCCGGCATGCTCTTGGGTATGTCCAAAAGGATTGAAAACAGGGCCTCACACCGATCCTTGCACACTGATGTTCACAGCAGCATTACCCACAACATTGAAACGTTGAAACAACCCAAGACAGAAAATGGGTATTTTTTTTAATGTGTTTTTAACCATTTTAGGTGCACAATTCTGGGGCATTAAGCACCTTCACAATGTTATGCAACCATCACCATCAATTTCAAAAACTTTTCATCATCCCAAATAGAAACTTTAACCCCATTAAGCAATAACTCCCCATTCCCCCCTCCCCCTGAGCCCCTAGTAAACTCGAATCCACTTCCTGTCTCTGGGAATTTGCCCACTTCAGCTATTTCATATAATTAGGATCATGCATCTGTCCTTTTGTGTTTGGTTTATTTCACTTAACATAATGTTTTCAAGATTTATCTACGCTGGGGGCACGTGGGTGACTCAGTGCCTTAAGCCTCTGCCTTCAGCTCAGGTCATGATCTCAGGGTCCTAGGATCAAGCCCCACCTCTGGCTCTCTGCTCAGCGGGGAGCCTGCTTCCCCCTCTCTGCCTGCTTCTCTGCCTACTTGTGATTTCTCTGTCAAATAAGTAAATAAAATCTTTAAAAAAAAAAAAAAGATTTATCTACGTTGTAGAGTATATCAGAACTCCATTCCTTTCTGTGGCCAAACAATATTCCATTGTGCAGAGATGTTGTTTATCCACTCATCTGCGGGTGGGTATTTGGGTTGATTCCACCTTTTGGCCACGTGGTGTAGACATATCTGCCCGGTTTCAATTCCTTCCGATAATCCTCTAAAAACTCACTCACCTTTCCCCCAGCATACTTTCCCTCCAAATCCGGGTCTTTACCCAGCTTCCTCGGTGTCTCTCTCTCTAGAATGTTCCTCTCCCAATTTACTTGCCTGGAAAGTTCATAATTATTTGAAAATTCGTAAATTTTCAGTTCAAGTGACGAAGTCATTCCTGCCCACCGCAGGCGGTTTCTGGCGCTCCCTGGCACTTGTCACACTGAGTACAGTAAGCCTTTGTTGACCTCTCCCGATCATACTTGGTGGTAGTGGGTGGACAAAAATAGGGTCGGCCACAATGCAGGCTCTGATTGTTACTTATTAATATATGAGCTCAGTAACTATTCCCAGTCCATACAGTAAAATAATGCCCTTTGCCTCTGGGGCCTACAAAACGAATTCAATAAATTCGACCATCTTGCAGAGTTGGGGAGCTCCGTACAAACCATGAAATATCTAGGACTCTTGGCTTCCTTCCTGTAGCAAAGCCGCAGAGCTCACCCTTCACTGATGCTGTGAGTTGCCTCTGTCAGGGGGGCCGCAAGGCGGGAAGGCTACAGCCCCGCTCCGCTCTGCGCTCCCTGCAGGAGCTGGGAGGGCTGGGCTGGGAGGACCGCGCTTGAAGCGCAGCCTCACAACGAGGCTCGCGGCTGGCCTGACGCCCAGCCCAGAGGAGAAGAAAGCCGCTCGTTCGGGGCCTCTGCAGCCTTCCCTGCACCCCGAGGCTTCACGCAGATCGTGAGCACCCACACAGGGCTTTACTAACAGGACCTCACAAAGCACCCGCGTGCTCAAGAGAAGGAGAGTCCTGGTTCCCCGGCTCGGGGGGCGCGGGAGCTCGGTTTCTTCATCACTGCAGGAGGCCTTGCGAGAATTCGGGAAAAGGCAGCGCAACAGCACTTCTAAAGCTTAAACTGCAACAGCTGTCATCTGGACTATGCGCCCCACCTGGGTGCGCTGCAGGAGGGCTGGGCTTCGCGGCCCCAAGTCTCCCCAAGTTCTCCAGAGACAATGAATAAAACTAATGTGGCGGGACCAATCCCTGGACGCTCGTCGCCTCCGCTAGACGGAGCTGAAGTCCGCTTGCACACTGGCAGCCACCTGGGCGCCAAAACCAGTCCCGGGCAGGAGCGCAGAAGGAAAAGCGCAGGGGGGAGGCGGAGAGACAGCTGTCTCCGTGAACTAGGTCGGGACACAGAGGCCCAGGGTCCCGGGCTGCCGGGGTCCGCTGTCGGGAGGTAGTGCCCCTCGCTCTTTGTCCTTGCCCCATTGTAAGGGAAGGAAGGACCTGCCGGCAGACTCTGCAGACCACCCGCTCCCGCCCGTGGCGGAAGCCCACCCCGCGCAGCCCCGGCCCAGCCTTACCTGTCCCGAAGGTGGCCGCAGCGCAGCCCCAAGGCCGTGCACTCCGCCGCGCTCACCGGCACCCCCTTGCACGACTTGACCGGGTAGATCCAGAGCTGCGCCACGGTGCCCACCTGCTGCAGCCGCCGGCGCCGCCTGCAGCGCCCGCGGCGCCAGGCGACCGTCCCCAGCGCCACGGCGGCCAGTCCCAGCGCGGCCACCCCGAGCCAGGCGGGCCGGGACGGCGCAGGGAGGCCGAGGCGGCCCAGAGCCGACGAACCCGCGGCGCCCATGGCCGAGCGGGCGGGAGCGCGGGCGGTGGCAGCAGCTCCGGCGGGGCCCTCCGCGGACGCCCAGCGGTCACCCGGTCAGAGCGCGGCCGCCGCTGGGGCTGGGAGGGAGGCGCGGCCCTTGGCCCGGAGCCGAAAGGGCAGGCCGCTCCCGAACCCCTTCCGGGCGCTCCGGGTACCGCGGCCTTCGCCTGAGGAGTGGCCCCTGGGGCGCCGGCGGTGGGAGGTGGTGGCTCCGCTTCGGCGGGTGCTCGGCCCGCAGCCTCTTCCGCCTTCCGCGGCCCGCGTGGCCCTCCCCCACGATCGCGGCAAGCGACCACTTTCTTTAGGTGTTGGTGCGGTTTTACGAAACGTCAAGTGGTCCGAGATACCAAACTTGCGGGACAAAGCGTGATTTCTAAGTCAGAAATCCGGCGGCCTGGGGGTCCCTGCCGTGCGGAGAATGGGGCGCCAATGGGCACAACGCGGCCGGCACGGAGCGTCCCGCTGCCCTCCGCCGCCCTCCCACCCGCCACGCGGGACCAGGGAGCTTGCGGGAGTGGGAATCCGGGCGGACGGACGCAGCCGCCCAGGGCCAGCGAACCGAGCCTGGAGGGGAGCCAGCGGCCGCCGGGGCTCCAGGGTCTGAGCAGCACTGAGCGGCGAAAAGCGCCCTCTGCTGGGTTTGGGGCATAGGGCGCGCCCGGCCGCCTTCCCCGCACTCGGGATTTGGGAGGTGGGTCCTGGCCCCAAGTCCCGAGGTTTCTTCAGGGCAGAAGGGAACGTCCACCAAAGCGGCAGGCACTGACCTCAGTCACGTGTCTCTTTCAATCGGGTCATGTTTTAAAGAACAGGGTCAACCATCAGGATCAGGGTGGTTTAAGAGTCTTGGGCTCCGGTTTCATGGGCCAGACTTAAAAAATTACTCGGACACTTGTTAAAATGTAAGGAAGACTTCTCTTGAGACTACTGCTCATCTAAGATTAGGAGCAAGACGAGGATGTCCACCCTCTCACTTTACTCGACAGGGTGCTGGAAGCCCTAGCAGAGCAATTAGGAAAGAAAAAAAATAAAAGGCATCCAAATCAGAAAGGAAGAAGGAAATCTCTGTGTTGCAGATAACATGATCATATATTTGGAAAACCCAAAAGATACCACCAAAAACTATTAGAATAACTGAAGTCAGTAAAAAAAATATACAAAAATCAGTTGCATTTCTATACAGAACAACAAACCATCAGAAGGGGAAATTAAGAAAAATAATCCCATATATATAAAAAAGAAGAAAATATCTGGGAATAAATTCAACCAAGGAGATGATGGATCTGTACACTGAAAATTAGAAGATATTAATCAAAGGAATTAAAGAACACAGAAATAAATGCAAAATTGTTCCGTGCTCATGGATTGGAAGAATTAATATTGTTAAAATAGCCACAGAACACAAAGAAAGCTACAGAGTCAATGCAATTTCTATCAAAATTCCAATGGCATTTTTCAAAGAAATAGGAAAAAACAATCTTAGGTTATCCGGCTGGCTTAGTTGGTGGAACGTGTGTGACTCTTGATCTTGGAGCTGTGAGTTCAAGCCCATGTTGGGTGTGGAGATCACTTAAAAATAAAATCTTTAAAAATTAAAAAAAAGGAAGAAAAAATTTCCTAAAATTTGTATGGAACCGTGAATAGTGTTGGGGAGGATGTGGAGAAAAGGGAACCCTTGTACACTGTTGGTGGGAATGTAAATTGGTGCAGCCACTATGGAAAACAGTATGGAGGTTCCTCAAAAATTTAAAAACAGCGCCTGGGTGGCTCAGTGGGTTAAGCCGCTGCCTTCAGCTCAGGTCATGATCTCAGGGTCCTGGGATCGAGTCCCGCATCGGGCTCCCTGCTTAGCAGGGAGCCTGCTTCCCTCTCTCTCTCTCTCTGCCTGCCTCTCTGCCTACTTGTGATCTCTCTCTGTCAAATAAATAAATAAAATATTTAAAAAAGAAAAATTTAAAAACAAGGGCGCCTGGGTGGCTCAGTCAGCTAAGCATCTGCCTTCGGCTCTGGTCATAATCCCAGGGTCCTGGCATTGAGCACCACATTGGGCTCCCTGCTCAGCAGAGAGCCTGCTTCTCCCTCTCCCTCTGCCGCTCTGCCTGCTTGTACTCTCTATCTCTCTGTCAAATAAATAAATAAAATCTTTAAAATAAAAAAATTAAAAACAGAACTGCCATAGGATTCAGCAATTCCACTTCTGGGTATTTATCCAAAGAAAAACACTCACTTAAAAAGATTTATGCACCCCATGTTCACTGAAGCATTATTTCCAACAGCCAAGACATGGAGACAACCTCAGCGTCCACTGGACAGATGAACAGATAAAGAAAATGTGGTGTCTACCTACAATGTAATATTATTCAGCTTTATTTAAGAAAAAAAATGAAATCCTGACATTCAAGATAAAGTGGATAGATCTTGAGGGCATTATGCTAAGTGACATAAGTCAGAGAAAGATAAATACTGTATGATCTCATTTATATGCGGAATCTAGAACAAAAATGGAAGTACAAACAACCCATAGATACAGAGAAGAGACAAGTTTGCCAGGGGCAGTAGGTGAGTGGTGAGCAAAATAAATAAAGGTGGTCAAAAGACCCAAACTTCCAGTTGTAAGAGAAAAAGTTTCTAGGGACGTAATGTACAGCATGTTGACTATAGTTAACATGTGTTAACTATGTGCTGTGTTGTGAATGTATAGAATATATATATATTATGTGTTTTATATATATATATATAATATATAATATAATATATATGTGTGATTTTTATATATATATATATATATATATATATGTATATATAATCTGTTCTATTCTCTCATCCAACCCCAGGTCCCCCTTTCCCTGCCCCTGTCCTGTGAAAGCCAAGAACTGTGTTCAGAACACAGGGGTCAAGGTTACTTCCACTGTCCTAGTACATCAGTGACCCCCTCTTTCAGGAATAAGCTGGAGAGAGAAGGGGCTTGGGTAAATCTAGCTTCTCACAGGTGAAACAGGAGAAACCTAGCTTCTCACAGACAAACGTTGATCGATGGTGATGTGTGCCCTGGGAACAGAGCAGAGAGCGATACACCTCAGCAGGACAGAGGACTTGAGCTACGTATTCTCCATGTTCTCCACAGAAAGACAGCTCCTGGGCTCTCGGTCTTTGTGTTTATCTCCTTCTGTAATTTCTCTTCAGAAATTTAGTTTTTATTTATTCATTTATGTCATCTCGACACCCAGCGTGGGACTTGAACTCACGACCCCGATATCGAGAGTCGCATGCTCTTCTAAGCCAGCCAGGAGCTGCTCTCTTCAGAAATTTAAAAGGAAAGAATCTGCTTCTCTATTTCAATGGCTGACTTCAAAGTTTCCTTTGACAGTCTCCTCAAGGTCACTGGCCATCCTGTCTCAGTGGGCCTTCTGTGTCGTGCATGATGCCCACCCCCGCCACCCACCCACCAGGGGAGGTAATGTTTTCGGAGTCCACTCCTAACTCTGGAAGGAAGCCCTCTTGCTAGGCTACTAGAAAAGAGTAAAGAAAAATAAATGCCAGTAACAACATTCTAATATAAAATGAGAGAAGCCCTAAAGCACACTCATAAATACCAGAGAAAAAGTACAACTAAGATTCACATTTATTAATATTAAAGAAACCACAAAATTATAAGTTGGTTAATTTGTTCACATATTTCTTCGGTGAGGATTTTTGGTTAGTCATACCAAAATAGTTCATTTCTCTGTTACAAAAAAAATGATTTGCACCTAAAAAAAACCTGCTCATGCTTTCCTCCTCTCTCTCCTGCTCTCAAAATTCCATTCTTTTTAAAATCCCATCTTTTCTTCATCATACTTGGAATTCCAGGCAGTGTATCTGGCAGTTACACACACATTACTTCCAGATGGCTTCACAGAGGCTTAATTGAAAATAAAAACAAGATCTATAAATTAACTTCCATACTCACGTACAACCCGATTCCAAAACCCGTGAGCAAAAGGCTGACAGGATTCAACAGCCACGTAAAGACCGACAACAGGAATTTGTGTTAACATGTAAAAGGCACCTCAGAAAACGGTGATCTCATTTCCCATTCCCCCTAAAACACGATTCTTCGAGCTTTCTTAAACACTCATCAATATTAACATCAGGGATCCAGAAGCGTAATCACCATAGTAACATTCAAAACAATTCCACAGACCGTGTGATTTATTTCAAAAGTCCTCATTACGTTAAATCTACTTATCTTCTTATTTCTGAATCGGCCTTTAATACTTTTCCTGCATTCACTCAGAGCACGCGTAACTTCAAAAAGCTGAAAATGGGGATTCATTTCCAGCTGAGGATGGCCCGGGGCGGTGCTGTCGCTGCTGTGGGTGAAATCCTATGGAGGCCTCCCGGACCCTGAAACCTGAATCAACGACAAGGACCTCTGATTATTTGGTTATTTCTCCTACAGGTCATAAATACCTCCAACACTCACAAAACGGTGCCTCGATGAGGATAAAATGCAGGACACATAAACTACGTCCTGCGCCAAATTACCTCCACGGGAAAAAGCAGCCCATCAAGACTGAGAGGCCCACCCAGGTCTGGCAAGAGCCCAGAGCCAGGATCTCTCCCACGGGGCATGAGGGGGGCCCAGGGGAAGAACGCTTGGAAAGCCGTTGGTCAAGATGCTGAAATATATGTCTTTATCCCGCACATCAATAATTCCACTTTAGCGATCTAACTGACAGAAAACACTTTATTGTAAAACGGCCCTGGGAGCACCTGGGTGGCTCCATCTGTTAAAGGTCTGACTTCAGCTGGGGTTGTGATCTCGGGGTCCCGGGATCGAGCCCCACCACGGGCTCCCCACTCGGCAGGAAGGCTGCCTGTTCCTTTCCCTGTGCCCCTCCCCCTGCCTGTGCGTGTGTGCTCTCTCTCTCTCAAATGAATAAATAAAATCTTTAAAAAATAATAAAATAACATGATTCTGCATACAAAGATATATGTTATACTATTATTTGCAACAAAATTGGATATATTCCAAGTGTCAAATACTATAAAATGGTGTTTAGAACACGGTGTGTATTTCTACATGTGATGTTATGAAGCTATCCCATCAGAAATGACGTTTGAGAAGCCGGGAGGGCTACAAAAGTGTGTATGATACATACTTCTGCGTATATGTATCTGATATATAGATGACACAGATCCCATATATATCACATGATACACAACATCTATCTGGATATGGTACATATGATATACACATGTACATATTACATATGTCACACAGATCATGGCTACATTAAGCAAACAAAAAAGCAACCAGAATACAATCTTTAACAGTGACAGTGGGTAATTTCTTTCCCCAACCTCGCTGGTATTTTCTAAACTCACCGTGAGGAACGTGTACTGCATCAACAGTGGAACAGATGAACTCTTACAGAATGAAATTTAAACGAATAAGTGACCCCCGTGCAAATATTAACTGCTACCTTTGCACGGCTTTAACCAACCTGATATAGAGAATCCAGAATGCAGAAACCAGACTAGGCTCACAATGGAGATGAGTAACATCACCGTGATTTTTAAAGCCCAGCAGCAATGCGGGCCAGAAAGGAAACTTCTCCATGCTTCTAGGGGGTGGGCCTCGGGGCAAGCGTCCTGGGTTTGGATGGGGGACTTCTGGATGATAAGGCTAAGAGTTGCTCCGGGCCCAGTGGCCAACAGCATCTCAGCCACGTGCACCGTCTGGGCACTCAGGCATCCCTCGCCGTGCCACAGCTGGCACCTCGCTTAAGACCCGTGTTGCCACCCGCACCTGGCCTCTCACGGCCCCTCCCAGCTCCAGTATCCCATGCAGGTGTGACCTAATTGACTTTATTAACCAGTTCATGAGTCACACGGCATCCCTTCTAGCAAGGACAGGGGAGCTCCACTGAGCTAAACAAAAGTTTTTCAAGGCAGAGAAAAGACATAAAAAGAAGAACGGACTTCATTAGCAAGGAACGCACTGTTGAGGCAAGGCTGCCCTCGGGAGAATGGTCTGCTAGTGGGCTTCCTACTTTCTCACCAGAAAGCTCCATGTTGCCTGGTCAAAGGGTACATTCTAGGGGAACGGGAACCGCAGTCAGGTCAGATAGGAAGTCTTGGTTTACTGGCTTGAAGCCTTAACTGAGTGAAGACACTTTTCTTGTTAGTAATTCCTCCCTCTGGACCAGACTCTCAGCTAAACAGAGTTGTGCTCAAAATCGAAGGCACTGGCATCAGTCTCAGCTCTGCTGTGTGGGGCTTGCAGCTTCTCCTGATCGTCTGTGTGGCATTCCCAGGTCCTGCTGCTTCTGCTTTATCTCTGTGAAATTCACAGGTTACGACTCAAGGTCTGCATTCGCTAAGTCTGTTCTCTGTTCCTTTTCTCCTTTCATCGTCGTCTTAGGGAGATCATGTGCTTGGTGGCTAGTGGTTAGGATCAGACATTTAAAGTTTTTCAAAGGATACAGGGGCACCTGGGTGGCTCAGTCGGTTAAGTGCCTGCCTTCAGCTCAGGTCACGATCCCGGGGTCCCGGGATCGAGCCCCACATCAGGCGCCCTGCTCAGCAGGGACTCTGCTTCTCCCTCTCCCTCTGCTCCTCCCTCACTTTCCCTCTCTCACTCTCTCTCAAATAAAAATCTAAAAAAAAAAAAAAAGAAAAAAGAAAAGAAAGAAAGAAATAGAAAAAGGTTTTGAGAGGATACAAAGCAGTAGGAAGATTATTATAATCACTATAAGCAGGATAATCCCCGGTGTCTGGAGTTCACTTTGAAGCCTTGGTACCCAAGACCCAAACCAATCAAGTCAAATTGATCAAAGACAGACCTCTCCACGGAAGGGGTCATCCTTTAGGCCAAGTGGCTTGCTCAGTGATCTTAGGTGAGTTTTAGTTTCCCCAGAAGTGTCAATCCAGGTACAACAGGTGGTGTTGGCCACAGCACAAATACCTCCTTGCTCAGCTCAAAGGTAATCAAGAGGGGTCCTTTTATCAAGAACTACTCTGGCAGAGACTCTGCGGATCTGCCCTGAGCAGCTACTGCTTCAGCAGCAGCCTCTGTAATCATTATAAGAATTCAGAAATTAGGGGCGCCTGGGTGGCTCAGTGGGTTAAAGCCTCTGCCTTCGGCTCAGGTCATGATCTCAGGGTCCTGGGATGGAGCCCTGCATTGGGCTCTCTGCTCAGCAGGGAGCCTGCCTCCCCCTCTCTCTCTGCCTGCCTCTCTGCCTACTTGTGATTTCTGTCAAATAAATAAATAAAATATTTAAAAAAAAAATTCAGAAATTAGCCCCATTTTTTTTTTAGAGACAGAAAGTGTGTTTGTCTCTGTGCATGAACCCAGGGTGTGGTGGGGCGCAGAGGGAGAGAATCCCAAGCAGGGTCCACGCTCAGCACAGAGCCGGACACAGGGCTCAATCTCACAATGCAGAGATCATGACATGAGCTGAAATCAAGAATCAGATGCTTAACTGACCAAGCCGCCCAGGCGCCCCGAAAATTAGCCTCATCAACATTTATTCCTAACTGGGGAAATAGGGAATCTGTCAAAAGGAGTGAATCCCCACACTGGTAGGTCCCTTTTAACTCAACAAGGTAAATTTAGCCTTAGCAATGGCCTGCAACATAGAACGAGTGTGTTGTCTTTCCAAGCTAAGACCAGAGTAGAGTAAAGGAAAGGAAAAGAAGGAAAAGGAGAAGGATGTACATAGTATAAAGTCTTGATTTGGTCTTGGGTGGAAGCAGCTGACATCAAGTCCATGATTTCTCTTCCCCCTCAATTTAATTTCTAGGTCTTCACGGTCTGCATAGGACCAGGTGTCATGGACAGCCCTTCTCCTGCTTTGTGATGTGTACCCAGACTTAACACCTTCTAGATTTGCAGCAGTGTCCATGGTCAGGAGCACCAGGAAACGTCTCTTTTGATGGGGCTAGAATGGCTGTCTTCCTCTGATGACACTTCCAGGGTACCTAGTCACCAGGCTCTACGCTGCGACCCACAGGATTCTTCGAACTGGGATCTTGTAAGCATCTTCAACCTCATGACGATCAGAAGAAGGTTGCTTCGGGGCGCCTGGGTGGCTCAATGGGTTAATCCTCTGCCTTCGGCTCAGGTCATGATCTCAGGGTCCTGGGATCAAGCCCCATATCGGGGGGGGGGTCTCTGCTCAGCGGGGAGTCTGCTCCCCACCCCCCACCTGCCTTTCTGCCTACTTGTAATCTCTGTCTGTCAAATAAATAAATAAAATCTTTATTAAAAAATAAAAGAAGAAGGTTGTTTCATTCTCTGCCACTAGAATTCTAAAAATTTTTCAAGGTTATTGTTAAGGCTCGTATGGTCTGTCTAGTGACGTGGTGCTTGATCACTGGAAATCATGAAGGTAGACCCCAAGTGGGAAACACACTCTTTAACAGGGTCTTTGCTACTATGGGGGGGCATCAGCCTTGCAGTAGGGAAAGGCTTCAGCCCATCGGGAAAGTAGGCTACAACCACAGGAACATACTGAGAACCAGTACTAACTGCCATTGAATGAATTCCAGGTGTAGGTGATCAAAGGGTCTAGGGAGAGGGAGGTCTGAGGACTCTGGGCATAAAAACAGTTTTATTTTGTTTTGTTTTGTCTCGGGATTATGGACCTGACACGTCAGGCGTTGCTGGTAGACTGTTTCAGCGATCTTACAAACGTCTCTCTGTCTGTGTCTGTTCGTAACTTGAGTCATCTTAAGTGTACCGTGGTGCGTGAAAAAAGGCAAAACCTGAAAAATGGGGTTCGCCAGGGAGAACCAGGTGGCTTTCTTGGGGTTCCTCTAACCCCGGCGGTTCATTTCGTTTACAGGACTTGTTCACCCACCTGCGTGACTGTGGCCACGGTGGGAGGACATCCATATGGCAAAGGCCTGGCAACGAGCAGCCTTTTTTTTTTTCTCAGAAGAATGGACTTAATCCACTTGCCACAATTTTACAACGCAACAAAAAGAAGGCTTGGTATTACCCCTTGTCTGACGATGCTTCTCATGTAATTTGATATACCGAATAAGCCTAATGAGTTCAACAAATCTTTTGGAATGTTCAAGGTCAAAAAGAGTTAACAGACCAAAAGTGCAAGAAAAACAAAAACAAGAAAACCCACTTTGTCTTTTTAATAGAGAAACCCAAATTATAATTTTCACCAGCTTACTTTTGATATTAAAACTTATTTTTAATTCTATTCATTTTAATCTTAGCCAGCTCGACCACACATTAAAATTCCTTTTCAAGGATTCTTTTCCACAAACCTTCTACAACTTATTATTCTTTTTTAAAGATTTGATTTATTTACTTGAGAGAGAGAGAAAGAGTATGAGCAGGGGGGAGGCAGTGGGAGAGGGAGAAGCAGACACCCCACTGAGCAGGGAGCCCAAGGTGAGGCTCGATGCCAGGACCCTGGGATCATGATCTGAGCCAAAGGCAGATGCTTAACTGACTGAGCCACCCAGGTGCCCGAAGTCAAGAATTTTCTGATGGGCACCAATGAGATGGCCACCGGGGCCTTCTCCATCTCCCAAAGGAAGATGGTGTAATCTGCATGGTGAGACGCCCCCCCCCCCCTTCCCTAAAGGAAGGTGATCCTGCCTGGAACAATCCTTTTCTTTTGCTGACAACCTTCTTGCCCACCCTTATTTCTAGAAAAACCTCGTACAACTCCTCAAAGCTCCCCGCTACTGGCTGGCTGGTTTGCTGCCAGATTCAGGAACTGCTAACTAGAGCCAGTTATATCTTCAAATTTATTTGAATTTTGTGTTTTAACAGCTCCCAACAATGATGTATAGATTAACCAAAAAAACTGTGAGAACTTAGGCAGAGTCATTCTCCCAAGCTATTATTTTTTTCTTAGAAGGGGGCACCTGGATGGCTCAGCCAGTTGGGCATCCAACTCCTGATCTTGGCTCCGGTCTTGATCTCAGTGAGCTCAAACCCCACACGGGGCTCCACACTGGGTGTGTAGTCTACATATATACATATGTGTGTGTGTGTGTGTGTGTGTGTGTGTATGTGTGTGCGTGCGTGTGTGTGTGTGTGGAGCATATATATAAATTGCAAGAGATAGCAAATACTTATTTGCTAGTAAACTCAAGTAGAATAAAAGTTTTACGTTTAATATTGATAACTCTAAAGATGTTGTAAGGGCCTATTTAGCCAGAGCAGCCCCACCTCGGTTGAACAGCCATTTTGTTGTTTATGCAGTAGAACTTAAATTGACCCTGCCCGCCCCCCACGGGAACTTGCTTAAAATCAAGTCCAGGAAACCAGTCCCAGGTAACAAAGCCCAAATACAAGGGTGGGTCAGGCCAGGGGGAGACATCCAATCAGTGGGGGGGGGCGCATACTGTCTCCCTAGCTACCAAGGAGTGTGGGCCCCGCCCTTTGGATGCCTTTTGGGCCCCAATTCTGGCCAAGGTGATAGGCTAGTTCAAATATCTACTAGGGTGAATTGTAATTCAATTGGTCACTTACGTGTGACCTAACGTGACTGTGCAGCTTTCTCTGTGTGCTACAATCTCATTGGCCACTTGTGTGTGGCCAGGCCCAGCCACATGGCCTTTGCCTTTAAAGGCTGGTCTGTGGGGCAGGGAGGGGTGGCCCTCTCTGTAAGGAGCGGCCCCGACTGGTCTGTTTGACGATCGGTTTGATTCTTGATGCTTGGCACAAAATAAAGCTTTGCTTGACCTTCGCTTTGTATCAGTCTCGTTCCTTTGACCATGGACCCATTATTGGGGGGCCCAACAATGTGTCTATTTTAATTAAACTAACAAACTTTTTTCTAAGATTTTATATATTTACTTGAAAGAGAGTGAGGGAGAGAGAGCACGCGCACAGGCTGGGGAAGGGAGAGAGGGAGAGGGAGAAGCGGACTCCCTGCTCCACGCCAGATTCAATCCAGGACTCCAGGATCAAGACCTGATAAGGTAGATGCTTAACTGACTGAGCCACCCAGACGCCCTAAATCAACGAACTTAAATTAGCTTTAACACAAAACATTTCCTCAGATCTCATGAAGCTGGAAAACATTTGGGTTAATTTCTATCTTTTCCAGAGTTCTAGAATGTCCAAGCCTTACAAATGTTTGTCTTCCGGGGCGCCTGGGTGGCTCAGTGCGTTCAGTCTCTGCCTTTGGCTCAGGTCATGATCCCAGAGTCCTGGGATCAAGCCCTGCATCAGGCTCTCTGCTCAGCAGGGAGCCTGCTTCCCCCCCTCTCTCTGCCGGTCTCTCTGCCTATAAATAAATAAAATCTTAAAAAAGAAATTAGAAAAAAAAATTTTTTTTTAAAAACCCACAAATGCTTGTCTTCCAACCAACTAAACAGAGCTCTTTCACGAATTACTTTTAGCAATACCATCCAGAGTGAGAAAAATGCCTCACACTTCTAACAAACACATAAACACACAGATGTGAAAACCTTATAGTTACTCGTATTGCTGGAGAAGATTTTGAAGACTTGCATTTGTCTCTGGAATGAAGAAGACTTGCAGGCAGGTGGCTGGGCACAAATGCCCTTAACAGTAGTTCGTATTTTTAAAAGCCTCTTTTCCTTTTTTCCCTTAGTCTCAGATACTGGATTGTGAGCTGTGTTGAAACTTCAAAGACATGATAAGATGCACAACTAAGGGACACAGAAAGAATGGAAGCTCCTCCCAGAAGGGCTTTTGTTTCCTAAGGCCAATCAAGCCTTTGCAGACAGATAAGGGAAGTTTGGTGTTTGCTAAAGGAACAGATGAGTTGTGAATTGCCTCAAGAGCTGACTTTTGTTTTGCAAAAAATCTGTCAGATAAGGACAGTAGTTCTACATTCTTCAAAAAATTTAGATTCTGGGTTGACCCACCCGTCCAAAGGTATTATCCTCAATTTGCTTCTTTCCCTCCTGGTATATGGTTCAAATTTTAAATGTTTCTCTTTTTTAAAAAAGATCTTATTATTTATTTTATTTTAGAGCGAAAATGCATGAGCAGGGGCAGGGAGGAGGGCCACTGTGGAGACACAGAGGGAAAGAGAATCTCAAGTAGACTCTGAGCTCAGCACAGAGCCCGTAGAGGGCCTCCATTCCAGGACCCAGGGATCGTGACCTGAGCCAAAATTAACAGACGCTCAACCAACTGAGCCATCCAGGCACCCCCGATTTTAAATATTTTTGGCAATACTGAATAACCTCCCCTTGGACATAAGACAGGTCCTCAACGAGGGTGCAAAGGATCTTAACGTCCTCAAGGCTGGTGTCACTCCCGAAGACAGCCAGAAGAACAAGCCAGAAGAATGAACCAAGAACCTGTGAGTTCCAGACAGCCGGAAAGCCAAGCCCAGTTATGCAAAATGAGACAAGCAAAAGCAACAGCTCCCTCTGGGAAAGAAAGAATCCGTAAGTAATGCATTTGGATTTGGAAAGGAAGGGACGACGTGGACTTCCATTTTTCTCTCTCAACTGGGTACGACAGCCAGAGATTTGCAAGAGTTGATTCTGGTAAGAATGTTTACCTTTTGCTGGTTTCCACCAGTTTTCCTAGGAGCCACTCTGCAATGGTGACAACAAAAATCGTGGCCAATATTTACTGAGCATTTTCTGTGTTGGTTGTAGAGGCTGTTCTTAGGCAATAGGCTTGAGCTACGGAAGCTTGGGCAAGACAAAATGGCCCACAGTGACCAGAGAGCTGAGCGCAAACAGGCTCATTAATCCACAGGCCCTACCTAATCAGTGGGCTACTTATAACCAGGGAGAGTTCTAATATTACCAAAAATGGGAAAATTCCCCAAGTCTCCATAAGCCCCTCACTCTGCCCTATAACTATAGCCCCTCACCACCGCCTCCTAACAGACAGTCTCTCTTCTCTGTGCTGCCCACTGCTCCCCGGCAGTGTAGTCAATAAACCACCTCCTTTGCTCTGCCCTGGGTGAATTCTTTCTCCGCCCATGCTTCCCGCCCCCACCCAATCGGGACACCTCACATTTCTCTGGCAATGCGGCAACTTTATCTAAATTAATCCTCAAAATAACTACGATGACTGTTTTGTTGAGTACCGCCGTATTTCTACTTTGTAGAGAGGGTACTAGGCTGAGAGGTTAAATAACTCAACCAAGTTAGGAAAAGGATCTGCTAGGATTGGGACCCATGTCCCAGGTGCTGGATCTAGGCAGTCTGGACTGGTATCCCATGTTGTCCTCAAGGCTGCTCAAGTGAGAAGGTGAAGAAAGAAGTCAGTCAAGAATTTGACATGAGGTGACTTTCGGAACTGGGTTATAGATTTTATGAAAAGAGTTGCTTAAGGGTCGCCTGGGTGGCTCAGTGGTTAAGTGTCCGCCTTCAGCTCAAGTCATGATCCCAAGGTCCTGGGATCGAGCCCCGCAGTGGGCTCCCTGCTCAGTGGGAAGCCTGCTTCTTCCTCTCCAACCCCCCTGCTTGTGTTCCCTCTCTCGCTGCGTCTCTCTCTGTCAAATAAATAAATAAAATCTTAAAAAAAAAAAAAAAAGAGTTGCTTAAAAACCTCAGTTCGAAGTCTTCCAAATGATTTTATTTCTATAATTTGGGGGGTGGACATTATGCTCCAAGTGTCAGGTTGCATTTGGCCGATGAAATCAGGTAAGAGCATTATTTTCTACCTTATTATTCAGAATCCAGGCACCCTGATGCACTAATATTTTTCAAACTTTAAATCACATTTTAAAAATAAATTTTATAAAAAGTATTTAACGTTTTCTTCAAGTTGATTTTGCATAACTTAAACATTTCCCCTCACTTTTCTTTTTTCTTTTTTTTTTTTTTAAGATTTATTTATTTATTTGACAGAGAAAGATCACAAGTAGGCAGAGAGGCAGGCAGAGAGAAAGGAGGAAGCAGGCTCCCTGCTGAGCAGAGAGCCCAATGCGGGGCTTGATCCCAGGACCCTGGGATCATGACCTGAGCCGAAGGCAGAGGCTTTAACCCACTGAGCCACCCAGGCGCCCCTCCCCTCACTTTTCTATCAGAGACAGAAAAAAATCAACCTAGAACTCGAGACCTGCTCACCTTCATTTCCTTATTCCTTCCACGATCTGAGAACACCTCCCTGTCTTTTGCTGGGGCCCCTGCATCAGCATTTTATAACCGCCCGGGGAAGTGGGAGAGCCGCCTGGGCGAAATAAATCAGATTGTGGAGGGAAGAAAAATAAAAGCCATTTTCCAACTTCAAAGAACAGAACACAAACCACTCTTTCTCCCAAGAGTTAAAGCAGCAAAACGTAAAAACATCTCAACACAAGAAAATGTGGCCCTAGTCTCGAGGCAATGCATTCCAGCGCCAAAGCTGGCCCTTCACCTACCATGTCACTGAACCAGCTGGTACACGGGGTCACCGACTTTCAGGCTGCCAATTTTCTCCACTGAATAATAGACCCCCAAAAGTGGGGACGACTTGTATGTTGGCTTCTCGGAAGGATCACACAGACGGTAGCTGAAAGAAGCAAAAATTCATCATCAGGTACAAAAAGGAAGTCAGAATCTAGGTGCTCTCGAGAGAATTCAAGGGGCGCCTGGGTGGCTCGGTGGGTCAAGCCTCTGCCTTCAGCTCAGGTCATGATCTCAGGATCCTGGGATCGAGCCCTGCATCGGGCTTTCTGCTCAATGGGGAGCCTGCTCCCCACTCCCCCATCTCCGTGTCAAATAAATAAATGAATAAAATCTTTAAAATTTTTCAAAAAAAAGGGAATTCAAGTTTTCATTCCCAGATGACCTATACATAAGTAGCAAGCCTCTTCCGCAGCGTGGACAGAGAAGTCTGTGGGCCAGGAGCCTGTTTCCCTTGAAGCATCCTGAGGGTCTATACAATTTTTCCATGGTTTTAGTTTGAAAAAACTTTGTTACTCAAAATAAGTGGTATGTTTAAAAAAGATAGTAAGTGGTATGTTCGCATGTGCAGCTCGGACTTCACAACTCCCGGAAACAAATGCCCACACGGTCTCGAAATGGAACTGCCTGTACTCGCCAAGTTCTTTTTTCTTTAATCAGTTAATTGATTTATTTGGGGGCAGGAGAGAAGCAGGCTCCCTGCTGAGTGCAGAGCCCAATGCGGGACTTGATCCCAGGACCCTGAGATGGCGACCTGAGCTGAAATAGAGTCAGATGCTTAACTCACTAAGCCACTCAGGCGCCCTCCAAACCTTCTGTTCAATGCTTGTAGATAATACGCTTCCCCCCCCCAGGTTTATCAGCCCAAAGCTGAGGCTCTTTGGTGAACAAAAATAAAGATACAGATGCAACAGGCATGAAGCAGGACGACTGACGAAGTTAATCTTTTTTTAGAAGCCCTGTCTAAACAGAAAAAAATTAACTTCACCTCATCTCAAAAGTCAAAAAACAAAACACAATTGCATATCTGAAGGCTTCAAGAAATAACCTCGGGACACCTGGGTGGCTCAGTGGGTTAAAGCCTCTGCCTTCGGCTCAGGTCATGATCTTAGGGTCCTGGGACCGAGCCCCATATCAGGCTCTGCTCAGCAAGCAGCCTGCTTCCCTTCCTCTCTCTCTGCCTGCCTCTCTGCCTACTTGTGATCTCTCTGTCGAATAAACAAATAAAATCTTAAAAGAAAAAAAAAAAAAAGAAAGAAAGAAATAACCTCTTCTCTAACTCAAAACCACGGGAGACCAATAACAAGACAGAGAAAAAGAAAATAAAATAGAATTATCTCCCAAAAATGTTGACTTCGTGTTAAAAACACATTCTCTATTGATAACTAAAGTCAGCTAATAAGAAAACACAACACCCGGGCCCAAAAGGTGGTCCCAGATAAACTCTGACAACTCGTTCCATTTCTGCTTTTCTCATATTTCATTATGCAACTTCAATTAGCCTCATAATCCTTGATGTTGCATCTAATAAAGAGATCCAAGGTACAATAAAAATAACCACAGCATTTGGGGTCTTCATTTGGACATGCCCACGTGACGTACTGAAAATTGACATGAGAGATCTGAAAATTTCCAAACACAGCATTAGACAATGAAAAATCTGTCAAAAGCACTCGAAGATCCATCCACAAAAAAAGAGGAAGCAATTAACCCACACACATGCCAACCAGAAGGCAGAGGGAAAGGTGCTCAGGAGGGGCACCTACCCCCACAGGTAGCTCTGGGATGGGGATAATATTATAAACACAGCGGACACATGGCTGTTTACCTCTTCAGGGTTTCCAGTGGCTCCTTCCTGTCTATCACTCCGGTATCTGGGTCTACAGTGGTCAAAATGCACCTGTTATTCAAGAACCAACGATTAGGCGGTGGTTAGGAACCATCGAACGGGCCACCTCCCCCCACCCCCCAAAAGGCTGACTCTCACAGAATCCTTACCTGGGACAAGACAAAACCTTTTTCATTTCTACGTTGCCAATCAGGAGTTCATCCCAAGTATCCTAGGAGGAAAGAAGTTACCTTTTGAATCAAGGCTTCATTCATCTCTAAAGCAGTTTACTCTTCAGCTAGTCCTAACTATGAAGCTAGCATAGGAAAGCAGAGACAGTCACCCAGAAGCATCTCCCAAAGGGACCAAAGGGAGATGGCACATGGGCGAGGCCAGGATCCAGCCACTCTTGATGCAGTGTCTCCAAAACCCACGTCCCGTCAGCACATCAAGAACAGACTTCCTCTGCGGGGCCGTTTGTCGTGAGAATCATACATTAACTACGAGGCCAATTTATTGACATATAATGAGAAACGCACAGCTTGCAAGACAAGCCCACTTTGTCCTTAGAGCTAAGTTACAATGGAAGCCAAGTTCAAATCTGATAGTTCTTTGTTGAATGTCTTCACCCACGGGGAAGTCAGGTATGAGATAGACACATTCAACAATCACTCCCAGCTCCACAGAGAGGCAGCCTGGGGCAGGGGGCGGGGGGAGTGACCTCGCGTGCCAGAGCCACTGAACCTGATCTCAACTCAAGTGAGGTTTGGAGGCCGAGGGTCTAAGGGGTTTGAGGAGTAGTCAGTCCCCAAGAGAGGAAATGAAACATCTACTCCTCTCACGTGGTCCTGGACTCCCCCCTCCCACCACCACTTCGGGGACAGGAGAGGGAGGCAGGATTGGGGGGGGGAAGGAGGGGGGACACTAACACATCATGTTTCCCCTTCCACCTCCGATGACCAGCCCCACTTCTCTTCCAGGGGTGCCCGAACCCCCAGGGCCTACAGCGGTGACTTAACAAACACAGGAAAGGTACTCCCGTTCCTAACTGGGTCTTCCCAGCTCACAAATCTGCTCCGGAACAGGCGCATAGCCGCAGTAAAGGTCTCTGTGGATGCCCGGGGTTCCCAGCCACCACTTAGGAGAACACTGCTCTTTCCAAACAGCCAGTTGACAGACAAATCACGTTGTCCTTGCAAAAGGCAAGGACCCCCATGTAACAAGTGGGATTTCTATATCCCAGCCAGAACTTATTACAAGCTTTGTGCAAACAGGAAAAATATGCAAGATAACCAGAGCAGGTGGCTCAGCTGGCGGAATGTAACTGGGATCCCGCAAGGGGAAGTGACAGGTCGGCCACCTGCAGCCTTGGCCTGGGGCCGGCAGAAAAGGCTGATGCATTTTGCCACACGAGGGCGCTGCGGCCACAGGAATGTGAGCCCATCAGCGCCCCGCCGCTCTCCAACTCCCTTCCTTTCACGGTCTTTGCGCAAATGATGATGAATTTCATACTTCAAAGCCACAGATCTGTGAAAATGCTGCCTTGTGACTGTGGCATGAAGCAGGAAAGTCTGAAAAGTTCAATTAGGTGTCCTAGCTTAACAACACAGATTTATTCTGTAGACAAGTTTGTTTCTCTAAACTGGATACTGCCGTTCTCTGGACAGCACCCAGTTTAGAGAAACAAATTGTCTGCGTACATAGAAATTGTCTCAAGCTCCCCAAATGGCAGCTCTAATGACCTCCGAAAATATTAATCACTTTATATAATAATGTCACTCACCCTAATCTGATCACAGTTGGCATTTTGGTGCAGAGTGTTATTGGCAGCAAAAACAAAAACAAAAACAAAAAACCACTACATGAATATGAATTACGTTTAAATGTAATTATTAATTCAGTTATTAGAAGAAAATAATAAAATACCTTAAGTTATTAAAAGTTCATTTGAATTAAGAAAGCACGAAATTAAATTTTCCACTAGGTTCTATCAGACACACGTGAAGTTCCAGAGCCTTCCGTAAACCCAGGAAACAGCGGAAGAGCTGACTGCTCCCCCTGCTGGCCCGCAGCCGCTCTGCAGTCGGGCAAAATCCAGGCCCCCAAGACCTACATTTACCGCGATGGGATAAAACCATGCAGTTTTTGAGGGGCAGGAAGAAAGCAAAGCAACAAGAAAGGAGACAGCATTGTACACAATGGGCTCAACTCTACGGAATCAGCCTGAGAAATTACGATGAATTTACCATTTATATTGGCAAACATTACATTAAGATTACGTTGTTTCACGTGACAAGGAGCGTCCAAAGACAGACATAAATTAAGAGTCTGGGGCAATTATTGTGGAGCACACAGCACAGTGCAGACGAAGGTGTCTGCTTCTTTGAGACCGTCACTAGAGTCCAGAGAGGCAACAAATTAAATGCATGACAGGAGATTCCCCCCCCACCACCGTCCCCTTCTCTCTCGCTCTCTGTACACACACACACACTGAGGGGATGAACAGGTAAATAAACAAGTTTGTTGCTTAGAAATCCTTTGCTATTTTTCTGGTTTGGCATCAATGATGCCATAAGATTCCAGTGAGTGTGAGAAGCCATGAACTAGGGCTGGTAACTACACGTGGCCCATACAGAGAGGGATTACTGTTCAAGCAGCAGAAAGGAGGATGTGAGTCTTTATTTATCGACTGAATAAGGTTCAAGATGTTGCTAAGTGAAGAAAGCACATCTATATATACACGATATGTAGGATAAGGCTGTTCATGTAAAAAAAATAAAAAAACCAACGACCTGTACATGCAACTCTGTGTATATATTGAGAGCAATATATTTGGAAGGCTCCTCAAGTTTAAACAGTATTTTTATAATAATTTTATTTTTTTGTTTTCCTTTTTTGTGTATCTTTTTTTTTAATCAGAAGCATATCATCTCGGGGCACCTGGGTAGCTTAGTTGGTTGGGCAGCTACCTTCGGCTCGGGTTATGGTCCCGGAGTCTCAGGATGGAGTCCTGCATCGGGCTCCCAGCTCCGTGGGGAATCTGCTTCTCCCTCTGACCTTCTCCCCTCTCATGTTCTCTCTCTCTCTCTCAAATAAATAATAAAATCTTTCAAAAAAAAAAAAGAAGAAGAAGAAGAAGAAACATATCATGTCAACAACACATTTTTAAGATCATCTTGGTCTAGGAAATTTCTCAGATGCTTTCCAACAGCAAACACATGGTGTGTTTCCAACACCAGTTCTGCAATTCCCTGACACCAGGAGAGGTCTTGTGATTTTTTTTTTTTTTTAAGATTTTATTTATTTATTTGACAGACAGAGATCATAAGCAGGCAGAGAGGCAGGCAGAAAGAGAGAGGAGGAAGCAGGCTCCCCGCTGAGCAGAGAGCCCGATGCGGGGCCCAATCCCAGGACCCTGAGATCATGACCCAAGCCGAAGGCAGCGGCTCAACCCACTGAGCCACCCAGGCGCCCCGGGGTCTTGTGATTTAACCCGGTTCTGACGCTAACCAGCCATAGTTCGTGAGCACAGACCCCTTGGGTTAAGGGGCTCGGCCCCACAGACTTTCCCTCGCTCCTCACTTCAGATGCCAAGGGTACAGCCCTCCCACACTTCTGGTCGACCAGCTATAAATCGAGGATTCCCGGGACCCCTCCGCAGGGTGGGTATTTTGCCAGGAGAGCTCACAGAACTCAGGAAATTACTATTACCAGTTCATTATAAAGGATACAACTCGGGGCAGTCAGGTGGAAGAGATGCAGGGGAAAGGTAAGGGGGAAGGAGCACAGAGCTGCCAAACCACGGTCCCAGCTCCCCCTCCTCCATGTCTTCACCAACCCGGGAGCGCTCCAAAACCAGAAGTTTAAGAGGGGTTTCTTGGGGGTTTTTTTGTTTTGTTTTTTTTAAAAGATTTTATTTATTTATTTGACAGAGATCACAAGTAGACATAGAGGCAAGCAGAGAGAGGAAGGGAAGCAGGCTCCCCACTGAGCAGAAAGCCCGATGAGGGGCTTGATCCCAGGACCCTGGAATCATGACCTGAGCTGAAGGCAGAGGCGTTAACCCACTGAGCCACCCAGGCGCCCCCATTAAAGGGTTTTTAGTGGAGGTTTTATTATCGGAAGATCACATCACTGTCTACTTGCAACTGAACTCAACCTCCAGCCCCTCTCCCCTCCCTGGAGCCCAGGGAGTGGGGCTAAAAGTTCCAAATTTCCCGTCAAGGCACGGTCTTGCTGGTGACCTACCTCCAACCTGAAACTACTTACCCCACCCCACCCCCAACCACTGGCCTCATCAGCATAACTCATGCTATGAAAGGAGCCTGTTATTAATAATAAAAAGTGTCCCTATCGCTCCTGTCACTCAGGAAACTCCAAGGGTTTTTGGAGCTGTTTTAAGGGACAAACACCAAATATGTATTTCCCATGACACCACACAGTTCAACTATCTCAGATCAAAAACTTTTTCTGTTTTTAAGATATACATGCAAAATTCCAAAATTTAAATGTGCTCCCTTTCTAGAAACCCGTGGCATTCTTCCCAAAGACACACACATACCCTGTGCTAAGTGTTCCTTTCTCCAGGCTCCCACCAGTGAGGTTACGTCCCTCAACCCTCTGGCTACTGAGCCCTTGGTCCTGCTTCATCCTGGGACGTTTGCAGGCGGACACAGCGAGTTCATTTCTGTAAGTCCAGCACCCAGAAAACTCGCAATAAACATCTGTTGCAAGCGTGAGTGTTCTAGAACCTTGCTGATACGCTGCAATTAAGTTTCCTTAACCGAAGTAAAACTCTACCTGAGGCCAAACTTCCCTCACAGATCAACTAACGCAAGATTCCTTACATTAAGAATTACCAACTTACAGGAGACAGGACTCTGCACTTATCAGACTGAGGAAAGATTATGGGCATCAATGCTGTCCGGGGTCGGAGAGGAAGGGCGCACTTCTGCTCAACTCATGGGAACACAAATTGGTACAAGATTTCTGCAAATCCATTTGACAATATGAAAAGCCCTTAAAATTCTGACTTTGCATTTCTTAAGAATAAGTTGAGAAATGTAGATAAAGACTGTTTTACAAAGCTGTTCATTACTTATGTAAGGGAAAATGGAAAATAGCCTACACGCTCAATTATAAGGAAATGGCTAAGTAAGTAAAGGCACAGCTCAAAGATGGACGAATACGGACCATAAAAACTATGCTAATGAAGAATCTGTACAGACAGAGCTGTGTGCCATCTACCATTAAGTGAAAATGGAGGAATTCAATACTACCTGTACAACATCACATAAATAATACGGGAAACACAATAAAATGTTACCACAGGCTACTTTTTGATGGTAGGATAGGGAAGGAGTTTTATTCCTTCAAGTTTTTCTTCACACAGAAGTGGTACTTTAAAAAAATTACTTTTGGGGCACCTGGGTAGCTCAGTGCGTTAAAGCCTCTGCCTTCAGCTTGGGTCATGATTCCAGCGTCTTGGGATCAAGCTCCCGCATTGGGCTCTCTGCTCAGCGGGGAGCCTGCTTCCTCCTCTCTCTCTGCCTACTTGTGATCTCTGTCTGTCAAGTAAATAAATAAAATCTTTAAAAAAAAATTACTTTTAGTGGTGCCTAGGTGGCTCAGTTGGTTAAGCATCTGCCTTTGGCTCAGGTTAGGATCTCAGCCCCCTGGGGTGGAGTCTCCCATCGGGTTCCCCGATCAACAGGGAATCTACTTCTCCCTCTGCCTCTCCCCTGAGCCCCAGCCACTGCCGGCTTGTGCACGCTCTCGCTCTCTCTCTCTCTTGCTCTCTCACTCTCTCTCTTAAATAAATAAAATCTTTTCTTAAAAATTACTTTTATAATAAAAAATGAACTATCTGAAAGATTCTTGAATTGAATCATTAAAAAGCTTGCCATATCCCTGAGCCCTGGTCCCAGATTCTCTCTTGAGTCTTTCTCTTGCTTCTGTGCTAACAGCACTGTGTGGAGACGCTGTATACTTCCTCTGTAAAGCCGAAGTCTCGTCCCATTACACAGTGGCTGGTGTATGTTTCTACAGAATCACAGGAGACTTGTTTCTGTAAACCTAAGTGCATAATAAATGTGCCAGGAGGAATTGGGTGTTTGGGGAAAATCAGGCAGAAGGGAAGGACAGAAACCTTGGGCTTTCTGCAAAGCTGCTTCCGGTCCCTGGAGGCCACCTGCGGTGAAGAACTCCAGGATCAGGCTACAAAAAGGGTAAAAAGAGACCTTGAACCATTTCTCCCATTTCTCCATCTCTGATGTGTATTCACGGAGCTGGGTTCTTTGTGGGGCTGAGGTGGCTGAATTTCTCCCGGGCTACTCACAGGGAAGTTGGAGCCACGAGGAATCTGGAGCCTCGTGAACAGAGATCCCAGGCTCCCCTGGGCGTCAGCTCCTGACTGAGATGCGAAGGAGTCCCACACCCACCAAGGCCAGAGTCTGGGAGAAGCAGCCGTCAAGTCAGTTCCCAAAGGCAGCAGTCTGGGTTGCTCTGGGCTGCTCTCCGGTACCCTTGGCTGAGAATCACAGTCCTCCAGAAGACAATGAGAGAGCTGGGGGTGGGGTGGGGGGTTTCCCCACACACGACTCCTATCTCTGCTACTCTTCCATCAAGATTTCAACATCTTTATCTGATGTGCTAATCCCTAGGGCAGCTTTGGAAAGCAAAAGGCCACTCTTCCAGGACGTGAGAAAAAGGAACACACCTGCACCACTGGTGGGAAAGCAAACGGGTGCAGCCACCGTGGAAAGCAATATGGAGATCCCTTTAAAAATTCAAATAGAATTACCATACGATCCCCTAATCACACTCCTGTGTATCGACCCAAAGAATACGAAAACACTAATTCAAGAAGACATAAGTACCCCGTGTTTGTTGCCGCATGATTTACGATAGCCAAGATATGGAAGCCGCCCAAATGCCCATCCACGAATGGGAAAGAGGACAGAGAAGACATGGTACACATCCACAACGGGATACCACCCAGTCATAAAAAAGAATGAGATCTTGCCATTTGCCACACCATGGATGGACCTACAGGGTATTATGCTAAGCGAGGTAAGTCAAACAGAGAAAGACAAATACATACGATTTTACTTACATGTGGAATCTAAAAAACAAAATAAGTGAACAAACAAAAAAACAGACTCTTAAATACAGAGAACAAACTGGTAGTTGGCAGAAGGGAGGTGGGGGGCGCGGGAGATGGAGGAAACAGGTGAAGGCAGTTAAGAGGTACAAACTCCAGTTATGAAGTGATTACAGTAAGGCATAGGCAATACAGTCAAGAAGATGGTCATAATGCGGGCGCCTGGGGGGCTCAGTTGGATAAGCTTCTGCCTTTCAGCTCAGGTCATGTGGGGATAGAGCCCCACATCGGGCTCCCTGCTCAGTGAGGAGTCTACTTCTCCCTCTGCTTCTCCCTCTGCCTCCCCCCCGTTCATACTCACTCTCTCTCTCAAATAAATAAAGTCTTAAAAAAAAAAAAAAGATAGTCATAGTGCTGTATGGTGACCGATGGTGATCCCGCTTCTCACGGTGAGCACAGAGGATGACAAGAACTGCTGAAGCCACGAGCCCACAGAGCAAGCCTTCACCATATTACCTATAGTCTATTCTAGTACTTTTTATTCCAGTTTGTTTTGTTTTGTTTTGTTTTTTAATGCTGGTCAGGACCCACAGAACTGAAATTCTAACCCCATAATGGGTTACGAGCTGCAGCTGGGAAAGGGTGAGTAGGAGGATAAAGTCAGATCCTGCACAAGAAATGCCTGGCACAGTGCCTGGGATATAACGCACATTCATCAACCAGGAGCCCCGGCTGTTACTGTTACTTTGTTATTGTTTTATATGCTGTTGTTGGCCCTGCTTCTTCAGAAGTCCCTGCAGCCCGGCAGAGATGATGTTCTTATTCTAGGACAGAGACTTCTACTCATGTATACACCCAAGTAAAATCCGAACTCGTCCCCACTCCAATTTGGGGGACTGAGACCATGGTGATAATGGTTTGCAAAAACTTTGCTTCTCGAAAGGTGCAAAGGATAGGACTGAAAGGATCCAGTTCACCCAGCCAGTTAGTGATGGGCCTGGGAGTCCAACCACAGCTGCCTGGCTTCAAGACCCACCATCACTTCCTGAGTGAGGGACAGATAACACACCCAAGGTGTTCTGCAAGCTTCTCCACATACTTCTTCTTTCATACTGTGGAGTGAGAAACGATACAAACAAGATATGCCCAGAAAAAAAAAAAAGAAGAAGTCAAGTCCTGCGTACCAGGAAAATGAGCAAAATTCGGGAAACACCAGATCCCTGACTCCTGCAACGCCAAGCACACTGACAAGAAGCATTGTCAACTGGATTATTTTTAAACTCCACTGCTCTGCGCTCCCCGAACTCACACACACCACACCGGCCCGAGGGAAACCAGCTTTTAAAACTTGCTTAACATTCTGGGTTACCTGGAAAAAGGACCGAGTACTCTGGTCACAAAGAGCAAACGTGACACAAGGCGTTCTACTATCGCTCCACATTTTTGCAATAAACAGATGGCCTCTCTGCACCATGCTTAGATTTGCTATTTTTTTTATTATTAGTGGGTCTATTAAATATTTACATACATTAGCATTTTACATCAATATTTAATAAAGTCCCACTAATTGAAAAGGTCAAAGTTGGGCAACAATGCCAGGCAGACAGGTTCATAGTATCAAGCCCTTAACGACTGGCCGTCCCAAGTTCAAGGAGGATAAATCAGCAACATTAGCATCGTTTTATAGAAGGATTTTTTTTTTAATGTATACAAACAGGGGACTTTTCTAGAAAAATAAGAGCATTCTGCCTTACTTACATTACTATTTCATTAAGCCCATCATGATGCAGGAATTAAAACAGAGAGCTCAAGGTGACTGAACATTTTTCAATTAAAAAAAAAAAGACTCCACCCACTCAAATTACCTAAGAGAATACAATTCAGCTCACCTTAGCCTCAGGTTCACTTTGGCAAGTTACAGGGGAGCAAAAACTTGTACTCGGCAAATTCCAGGAAAGCAAAAATTCTTTTGCCAGGAATCTGGTTAAGGAGTAGCTTTTCTTCTTACTCCTCTTGGCTCAAAATCTTATTAAATTAGGCCCTTCCATGGAGACAAATCAAGAAAAACTGTATTTCCTAAAAGAAAATTATTCAGAAAATACTGGAGCAGTTACAGGATTCCTGTGAAGTGTATTTGCTTCACGGACTAATTTCTAATCCGAATCTCAACCACTTGCATCAGTAACACAAAGTATCGATTTCTTCTGTCTTTAGCGAGTGTCTGAGGACTGCACGCTTATGCACACTAGTAGACCACACGGTGGGGGGACAGGATAGTCCCCTCTCTTCCACCCGACCCCTTCTAGGCCCTGCACCTGACTGTGTTACTGTCTTTTCTGAAGGAGCCCTTGCAACCTTGTATAAACGCTAAGTCCCACCAAATCTGGATTTATTCCTGGGGAGAAAAATCGAGCCTTTTCCTCAAGGTGCTGACTGCCTGAGAATGTCAGGGCCCCTGCCTGTGCTGCCCCCTCCTCAGTCAGTGCTCCTTCAGGCACGGCCAGCATGCGGGGCTCAATTCCACGACCCCAAGGTCACAACCTGAGCTGATGCTTAACTGACTAAGCCACACAGGGGGCCCCCGCAAAGGTTTCCTCTAAAGGATGACACTTCTCTGCAAATAGGGGCACATTTTACTCACACAAAAGGAAATGTGGCCACACGAGGGAGCAAAGAATGGGGAGATTCTCCCCTCGGCCTTAGCTACTTGGAATTTCTAAATTGGAGGCATATCCTCACCCCCTCAGAAGCTGGAGGTTCTAATCCCACAAACGGCCAATCATATGTCCAACAGGTGCGTAAGCCTCCCCCCTCTCCAGCTTCAATTTCCTTTCAAAAAGGAGACAGTCATACAAGAATTCACAGGGTTGTCATCGGGATCAAATAGAACAATCTGTATGAAGTAATACATTAGTTCGGTGCCTGATGCCCAGCAAACACGCGTCCATGGATTTGCTGTGGTTGCTTCCAGGGCTCATAGAGTTTAACCCACCCCCAACGTTCACTAGAGCTCTCCATGTTTCTTAGCACAAAGCAACGCCCAGTTATGTCTTTCTATACAGATCGCAGGACAACTGGGGTTTAATGTGGGTGTCCTGTTAGGGCTACCGGGGGCTGTGGCTGGAGAGGGTGGAAATCCCAGCCACTGGTCACACAGGAGAGCACGTGGGTCCTCCGGGACAGAACTCGGCCACAGCAGGGACTGTCTCTGGGGCCCTGTTCACAGGCAGAGCTCCTGTACCTCTAGGCCACCGCTTTAGGGTCTGGGCCTTCCAGAAGTCTCAAATCCTTATGCACACGTGGCTGTTCTCTCCATTTCCCTTCAGTTATCTCTGAGCCAGAAGGACAGTCTGGCCTAGTTCCAGACTTGATGGAAAGGGTGAGCGGCGCCCTCCTGGGGCCAGCGAGGGGACGGCGGCCACACCAAGCAGCCTGCTCCGCCAGCTTAAGGGGACTCGGGGAAGACAAGTGTCCCTCACAGCTGACAGTAGCGGGTCTGAGCTGGGGCTGGGTAAGGGGGCAGCCGTCAGTGAGCACCTTGAACAGCACATCTGAGCTTCGAGCACAAAAGCGGGGAGCCTCTTACCTCCTCAAAAGCATCGCAGCCTGTCACCACGATATTGGGTCTGAACTGGTCCATTTTCACTTTCTTCTCCAGCCTGGTATTCAGGTCCGCCAGCGAGGCTTCCGACAGGATCATGATCGGGCAGCAGTCCGGGTAGGCCACCTGCACCAGGAACGTGGCACCCTCAGTCCTCCCTGCCCCGTGAGACGCCCTGGCCCAGCTGGAAGGGAAGCAAAGGCCAGAAGGGCTGTGCGGGGAGGGCCAGGGGTGTCATCCCCGCATTCAAACAGCTTGTGGCTCGGGGAGGAAAGAGAGAGCTGCCCAAGGAGCTTGCACTTTGTTGTTGATTTTTTTTTTTTTTATATATTTTTTTCAATTGATTTATTTATTTGACAGAGACCTAGCAAGAGGGAACACAAGCAGGGGGAGTGGGGGAGGGAGAAGCAGGCTTCCCGCCGAGCAGGGAGCCCTACATGGGGCTGGATCCCAGGACCCTGGGATCATGACCTGAGCCGCAGGCAGACACTTAACAACCGGGCCAGCCAGGCGCCCCAGGAGCCTGCATCTTAAACCCTAGCTCGCTACGGAATCCAAGGCTCTGGCCTTTGGGCTGCAGCCGGCTCGCTCCAAAGGTGGCTTTTTGGTGCCTGGAATAACCACACCAGCGAGACGGCCAGGGGAACCCCAGGAGAAAGTCGGCCTCGGTAATTTTAGGAACGTTCGTTCGGTCCCAAACGAACTTTTCACTTCCCTTCCCAACGTGTCTCCTGAGTCCCCATCTCACCGGGGGTCACCCCGGCTTCTGCCTCCACAGTACGGGACACGATCCATCCTCCACGAGTGCTGGAGAGCCAGCTCAGCTCGGAGCCGCTTCCCCTCCACCCCCATACCTGCCCGGGACGCACCCTCAGACCCCCTCACCTGGGCATTCCTACACTTTCCTAACCGGGGCCCCAAAAAAGGCGGTCCTGGGGGGTAAGAAGGACGCCGGACACAGAGGGGGGGACTGGTGGAAGGAAAGGGCCGTTCCCTGAAAGCTCACCTGGAAATCCGGCACTGAAGTAGAGAAAATGTCCTTGGACGGTCTTCCCTTCATGTGCTTCTCAAACTGGACCAGCCGGAAAGCCTCTGTTTTCAAGAAGCTGGTGAACCACTGAGCCGCCTGGTCGCCGCAGTCCCTGCCCTTGATGTCCATACCAAAAAGCCTGGAAGGGTCACCAGAGAGCCAAGGTCACCGTCTTGCCGCAGCACGCTGAGAGATGGCCTCAACGATGGGACCGCCGGACCACTGCGACCTGCCCATCCTGGAGCGCCAGGACGTGGTCCTCAGGCCGAGAGCGTGAGGCCGACAGAAACAGAAGGGGAGGCAGCAGAACGTGCCCCAGGGAAAGGCCTTGCAAACCCTAACATGCCTACCAATGACTGAGATCTGGGTAAAATGCAGACTCTGCTTCAGAAGCAGTATTTGCTACACAGTAACCATTCATCAAAAAGTATTTTGGGGGCACCTGGGTGGCTCAGCCAGTTAAGAGTCCAACTCTTGGTCTCAGCTCTGGTCTTGATCTCAGGGTCATGAGTTCAGGCCCCACACTGGGCTCCATCTTAGGCATGGAGTCTACTTTGAAAAAAAAAGTAATTATGAACAAGAATTTGATTAGCATAAAAAGTAAAATTTTGTTTAAAATTAATTTCTTAATAATTCCTATAGTATATGAATATGTCTGTGCATGACTCTTACTTATTGCCGGAATAAGATAAGGTTCAGCATCAACTTTATTCCTTGTGAGTGACAGTCTGATCAGTGGCCCCTTCGCTGTAGCGTGTGGAACCCCCGACTCGTAGAATGATCGTCCCTGTCATTAGAGTCCTTCTCTTCATCAGCACCAACGCTCCCCATTATTTGGGCCCACAGGTTTCCTCCCCCAGAGCAATGCTCCCCATTAAGACGCGGGTGGACAAGCCTTTTGTGCGTACAGAGGGGAGGTGGGAGAGGAGGAGGCTTGCACTGTGGGTGCAACTCAGACTGCAGTGAGAGACAAGCATTTATGGGATTGGAGGATCTGATTCTCTCCAAGCATCCTGCCCGCAGAGACCCTCACATACCATGAGAGGGTCTGCACCTCCTCTAGTGCTACCCCAGTTTGAGACCTCCCGGGGCGACATATGGGAGGGAATCGATGTGCGCTTACGAGGTACTCTGGACCAGATGAAGCCCTGGGCTCCCCGATGCCCCCAGGCCCGCTCTGACCCTTAGACTCGCCTCCTTTGGGGATGGCCTCTCCCATCTCCTGTCAAATCTCAACACTGCCCTCAAGTGTCTTGGGCCTCTTCCTTCTCTCTAAACCCTCTTTGTGGAGCCCCTGCTTAACCCCTGACTTATTCCCTGCTCAGTCCCAAAGCCTCCCCATGGTCCCTCCTGGCCTTCAGCTTTTCCTCTAGGAGTCTCGTCACACAACCGACTACTTGGGACAGACTCGACCCCACTGTTCACGAGTTCCTGAAGCACCCGCTCCCGGGTCCAGAACATTCCTCAACCCCTCACAACAACACCCGTTCTAGGGCACACACTTCTGCTCCCAGCTTCCGTCTGCCAGGTGAGCCTCCTGTTGGCACTCTGAAAACCAGAAAGCAGCCAGTGGGTAAGGGAATGCTAAGTCTGCAGCGCCCTTCCCACTCCTGGACGCCGCCCCCCGACTAGTCCTTACTCCCTCATCCCGGCAACAGGGGCCACCTTCCCCTCCACCACCCCAGCTTCTTCCACTCTCTCAGAATGTTATGCAAAACCCACCTTTTCCCACATTTTTAAAAAGATTTTATTTCATTTATTTGACAGAGTGATGCACACGAGCAGGGGGAACAGCAGGGAGACAGGGAGAATCAGAAGCCCTGCTGAGCAAGGAGCCCCACATGGGGCTCGATCCCAGGACCCTGAGATCATGACCTGAGCCAAAGGCAGAGGCTTTAACCCACTGAGCCACCCAGGTGCCCCTGTTTCCCACATTCTTTTTTTTGGGGGGGGGGTGTTTCCCACATTCTTTTTTTTTTAAAGATTTTATTTATTTATTTATTTGACAGAGAGAGATACAAGTAGACAGAGAAGCAGGCAGAGAGAGAGAGAGAGAGAGGGAAGCAGGCTCCCCGCTGAGCAGAGAGCCCGATGCAGGACTCGATCCCAGGATCCTGAGATCAAGACCTGAGCCGAAGGCAGCGGCCTAACCCACTGAGCCACCCAGGCGCCCCTGTTTCCCACATTCTTAATGCTTTGTATCCTGGGGCCTTGCTGATGTGGAAGGAACCACCCCACCCCCCCAGGGCTAGTTGACAGGTAGGAAACTTACCTTTCCCATGGTGCCAACCAGTCCAACCACCTCCACTCTGGGCTCTTTCAGCCCAGGCCACTGTCCCCCGGCCCTAGCCACCCAGGGCCAGGTACCAGCCACCCACAGACAGTCTCTAGGCCCCAGAGCCCACTGAAATGACTCAAATAGCCGACCCCGAGGCTCTTTACCTCGCCTCGCCTGGTACTTCCTGTCTCCTAGGGACACGTGGGTGGCTCAGTCCGTTAAGTATTTGCCTTCAGCTCAGGTCATGATATTGGGGTCCTGGGATCGAGTCTCCCATCGGCCCGCCCCCAGTTCAGCAGGGAGTCCACTTCTCCCTCTCCCTCTGCCCCTCCCCACTGCACATGTGCATGTGCTCTCTCTCCCTGCTCGCTCTCAAATAAATAAATCAAATCAGCCCCCTCCTGACTAACACCGCCACTCCTCTGGGCAGCCCCGCATGACAGGCCAAGCCTCCTGTTCCCAAGGACCCCTGACCACGGGAAAGGTCTTTCTTCATCACAGTCATTTGCACCTCTGCCTGCCTCACTACACCGGAGGAAAAGAAATCCCAGGGACCTGAAAACAGTACTCTGCCTCGCCCACTAGCCCTGACCACTGGATCGATCCCAGCCCTGGCCGGACTTCTCTTCAGTATTTCCTTCAGCAAACTCATCACCTACTATGCACACTGCGGCTGGACAGGTGCAGGGAGGAGCCTACAGAAAACCCCAGAAAGAGCACCTGCAGTCCCGGAGCTTGTTTGAGGAAGGCAGCTTGCTCGGCAAAGCCAGCTGGTCCATGCCAGGGGCCTTGAGGATCAGGCGGTCGCCCTCATAGGTGATGGACACCAGCACCAGGCGAGGCTCCTGCCGGGCAGTGACCATGTGCCCATCTTCCTTAATCACCAGCCAAAACCTGCCAAGGAACACACAGGAACAAGTCAGAAAAACCTCTTCCCCTCTCCATGTGCATCTTCTGATGCAGAGCAGGAAGCCCCCCACAAACCAGGGGCTGGGTCAGAAGCCACTTACCTCCGCTGTTCTAGGCTCTGCCTTCACACCACATCACATCTAGGGGGAGAACTAAGCCTTCCTGGGAAGGGGAAGGGAGCCTGGCCTGGGGAAGTCCGCTACGCTTTTATCTACATTCCGGAGTTACACCACACAAAGGATCTGATGACTAAAAGATATTTAAAAAGCGTTGCTCCCCCTGGAGAAAGTAAGTTCCAACGCCATCGACACAGAGCACAGGGCAGTGCATGAGGAAGGCACTGGCTTCCGAGCAGCTGCTGAAAACAAGGGCTTTCCAAACCTCCATCCCCGAGAAGCCATCTTTTTCCTTCCCAGCGTCTTGGGCTCCCGGGGTTGTCTGGCCTGCTCACTATGGGGTTCTGCGACCAAGGGCATTCCTGCTACTTTGCTTCATTCCCTTAGGGCTGGGCCCTGTTCCTATTTGCAGCCTCATCCCGCGTGCAGAGTTCTGGATGACCCTGCTTTGGCTAATCCTGCCAAAGCCTGCACCCTCAACTTCCGACATGCCCCAGCACCCGACAGGACTCCCTCGGAGATCTGCACCCAGCCAGACGCACGTGCCAGCAGGAGTCCGCATGTTGAGTTCTGACATGTCAGTCCCTCCCTGAGCTGAGTCTCCTTGTCCCCTGTCCACCTCCGCCTCAGCCCTTCACTGGGGCTCACACGCCCTGCCCAGGGGTTAGGGGTCACAGCCTTTGTCCTCTCTTGCATACAAACGATGCCCAGTGAATGAATAATTATCTCTGTCCTGCCAGATCTGAAAGAAAGTTATTCACGACCAAGGGGTCCCCAAACTAACACCTTCTTTTACGCCTAAAGCAGGAGTGTGCAGTGTGAGGATGGGTGCAGAAGCCAGAGCTCAGATTCTCCAAAAGAACAACAGTGACCGGGGTGATCACAGGGGTGGCGGAGCAGAGCCCAAGGCAGCTGGAAAACCTCATGTCTAAACTTCGAAACTGGTCTGGCGAGCAGAAGTGCCTGAGCCTGAAGGGAGGTGGGGGAGGGGGAGCAGGGCCCAGCCACAGACAGTCACAGGGCGGTGACGCTCAGGATGATAAACTCAGAGAACTCGTTTTTCCAGGAGGTCACAGTCTGTGCAGAGAGCATCAAGGGCTAGCTTCGGAAGGGTAGGGCAGATTTAGGACCGATGGAGTCATATACACCCACTACGGAGAGCAGGATTTACAAAGTCAAGGAGGGCAGCCAACCCTCCCACTTTCTGTGCCAATCAGGCAATCAGTTCGTTCTGCTAGACGGACTCTGAACCAGCTCAAAGTCCAGGGTGCCCAAACCAAACATTCACAAATTTGTCAAGAGCTTTGAACAAAATAGTTCTAGAAATCTGAGGACAGAACCCTTATGGAGGAAGAGCCCAGCTTCTAAGAATGGTTCAAAATGGAATTAACTCCAAGAGGCCTAGGGGCGCCCGGGCGGCTCGGATGGTTGGGTGTCTGCCTGCAGCTCACGTCATGATCTCCACGTCCTGCGATCGAGCCCCACATCGGGCTCCTGGCTGGCTCAGAAGAAAGCCTGCTTCTCCCTCTCTCTCTGCCTTTCCCCCTGCCTGTGTACTCTCTCTGTGTCTCTGTCAAATGAATAAAACCTTAAAATAAATAAATAAATCTGAAAGGGCTTTTCCTGCATTCCAGGCTGTTTTCAGTTTCGTTATCATTGAGAGACTAGCAGTCATTCAGCAGAGTTCTTTCTAGTTTGTTTCCGAGTTTCAACTATCCTTTAATAAATAAAACCTAGACTAAATAGTGTCTTTGAGCTCACCAAGTCCAAGCCCTTCCTTCGGTAAATAAGAACAAAAAATGAGGCTCAGAAAGTTTCGATGACCATGCGCAGGTCTCCCCATCCGTGCAATCCTCGCCCTTGCAAATCACACTGGCTTCACAGAAAGTGCATGACTGCTGGACCCACAGGGATCCGCGTTCACACCCCAGCACACAGCTGCTTTAGGTGAGACACTCACCCTTTCTGATCCTGCTGGGTTTTATTTGCAAAGTGGAGATAACGTCTAGGCCACAGGACGGTGCTGAAGCACTTGTGTAAGGTCACTGTGTATGAGGCACACGTGGCACCGAACCCACGGTCATCCCACTGCCTCTCCCTGCCTCCTCCAAGTCTCCTCACCCCACCCCCCACCAAGCATGTGTTGTTCAACACAAGGGGAAGTGGACACAGTTCCATTTCTGTTCTGATACCCACTGAAGCAGAAAAGCAAAGGACACATCCTTTCTTCCCACAAAAGCAATAATCACAGCAAAGTAGTGACAATGAGAAGCAGGAAAATAGTCATTCAGATGATCTGAAGAGACACAGGTAAGAACTGGAAATCTCTCTGTTTGCTTCTCCCCGTTTGGGGAGGGTGTCTAGTACTCCTACACCTAAAGTTTTCCCAGCAGTAGGAAGGCTTTTCTAATCCTTCATACTTGAATAAGCTCTAAACATGCTCTTTTCCTTCTTAATGCCCCAGATACCACCCTTTAATGATAGCATCAGGTTCACCCGGGGAGATCTTAACACTACATGAGGTGGCTTCCCTCTGGGTGTCTCTGATTCCACAGGTCTGGGATAGGACTCTCAGGAAATTAAAGTTTTTAAAAAATCTCTCTAGTGGCTCATTAAATGTTACAGTTCCTCTGGTCACTCACTCCTCTCCTAAAACAAGTCAGTCAAAGAAAGACAAATTCCACATGATTTACTCATATGTGGGATTGAAGAAACAAAACAAATGAGCAAAGAGAAAAAGAGACAGACAAACCAAGAAACAGAAATTTTTTTAAAGATTTTATTTATTTTGTTTATTCATTTGCCACAGACAGAGAGAGAACATGCACAGACAGGGGCAGGGGTGTGGCAGGCAGAGAGGGAGAAGCAGGCTCCCTGCTGAGCAGGGAGCCTGATGTGGGGCTTGATCCCAGGACCCCTGGATCATGACCCTAGCCAAAGGCAGATGCCTAACTGACTGAATCACCAAGGCACCCCAAGAAACAGACTCTTAACTATAGAGAACTGATGGTCACCAGAGGGGAGGGGGGAAGTTGGATGGGTTATATAGGTGATGGGGATTAAGGAGAACACTTGTTGTGATGACCACGGGATGTCCCCATGGAAGTGTTCAATCACTATATTGTACACCTGAAACTAATATTCCACTGTATGTTAACTAACTGGAATGTAAATAAAAACTTAAAAGTTCTGTTGATAAGTTGTGTACCCTTGATATACAAGGAGAATGGAACTTTACTTCTGTGCTCTTCCTCCTAAAAATCCATAATCCCTGTCAACCATAAGGAAAATACCACACAAACCCAAACTCAAAGACACTCTACAAAATGCCCACTCAGGAGTCCTCGAAACTCTCAAGATCATCAAAAAACAGTAGGAGCTTGAGAAACTATTACAGTCTAGAGAAGCCCAAGAAGTCACAACATCCAAATGTAATTATAAATGTATCCTGGTGGGGATCTTAGGATAGAAAAAGAAGGCTGTTACGGGAAAACCATGAAAATCTGAATAAAGTACAGGTATCAATCCATCCATCCATCCATCCATCCTCTCTAGGATTAGGGGTGCCTGGCTGGCTTCATTGGTTGAGCATGGGACTCTTGATGTCAGGGTCCTGAGTTCTAGCCCCACGGCGGGGGGGGGGGGGGGGGCGGGTAGAGATTACTAAAAACAAACACAAAACATGAAAGTCTCTCCAGGATTAGAAATCCGGAGTGGAGGAGGATGGAAAATCCCCAACAGTTACATAGTCTGCATACACAACATTTCTCTAAAACAAGCTGAAGTTTTTCAAAGCTGTGAGAGTCCACATTTTTAAAAGAAGACAGCCGAGAAGAGCGAATGCATGTGTCCCAGAGTGAACTCAGGGCAGCAGATAGCCTCCTAGAAGATTCTTTGAATGACCAACTTGCAAACGTCCCCACCCTCTGTATACAGAGGACCACAGCAAGAGCCCCCTAGCCGGACAGGAAGGCAAAGAAGGGGATTCTGTTCTTCCTTGCTCACTCTTCTGCAGTGTTGCCGGCCGCACCACCAAGTGAGCCTTCCAGACACCCAGCTGCATCATTCTGAGAGTGTCTGCCGCCTCAGACTGGGATGAGTTCAACGACAGGACACCCATTCTTCTCTAAGGGAAGTGAATGGAACTTCCATATGCTGGTCCTTATGTGAGTACAGACTTTATTTACCCAGAATTCTTCATCGAGGACCACTCTGCCTTTGGGGAGAGGGGCACAGTATTCTCTTCACAGCGAATACTACATTTGTAATGCCCTAGATACCCCCTCTTCCCAACAGAAACCTTCACCGGCTCATTACTTATGAAAGTGGATCAAGTCTCCCCCGCTCCCTTCCCGGGTCTCCCAGGCACTTGCTCCAGGACGGGCGACGTGGGAGGGGCAAACTTCAGGAGACCAAAGCCAGTGTCCTTGAAGGAGATTTGGTTTCAGCGTTGCCGCCTTCTGCCCACGTGTGCTCCTCCACAGCATTTTATTTTCTACTATTGTGCCGTAGACTAAGAATCAGAAAGTGTAGAACTAGCAGGAGACTTGGCGATAACCCGGTCAGACCCCGTCCTTCACCCTACCTACCTTTCCAAATAGCAACCAGACACGAACTGACCTTCCCAGCTAAAGGATCAAAGGCAAAGCGTCCAACCAACAACCCAGGAAACGCAACATGCAAACCTACTCCTTCCCGCGAGCACCCCCCCACACCCCGTCCCGGTCAGGTCCCGCGCAGCCCCGGCCGGGCCCTACCTGTCCCGCAGGTGGCCGCAGCGCAGCCCCAAGGCCGTGCACTCCGCCGCGCTCACCGGCACCCCCTTGCACGACTTGACCGGGTAGATCCAGAGCTGCGCCACGGTGCCCACCTGCTGCAGCCGCCGGCGCCGCCTGCAGCGCCCGCGGCGCCAGGCGACCGTCCCCAGCGCCACGGCGGCCAGTCCCAGCGCGGCCGCCCCGAGCCAGGCGGGCCGGGACGGCGCGGGGAGGCGCGGCGTGGGGAGGCCGAGGCGGTCCAGAGCGGACGAGCCGGCGGCGCCCATGGCCCAGCCGGCGGAGACGAGGGCGGCGGCGGCAGCCCCCGCGTGGCGGCCCGGGCGGCGGGGGGCGCGGGGGCGCGGGGGCGCTCAAGGCTGGCGGCGGGCGGGAAGAGGCGCGGCGGCTCGGGGCTGACCCTGTCGTCCCTGCGGCCCTGCCCTCCCTGCGGCCCGCGCGCGCAAGGCCTACGGCCACGCGGTCACCGGATGTGGGGCGGAGAGCGCCCGGGCCCACCGCCCCCGCACCGCCCGCCTTCTCCCGGTTGGTCGTGGGCCCCGCGCCGGCATCCCCCTCGCGGGACCACCCTCTGCCCCCCACATCTCCCCCGCCGCTCCCCCTACGCCCCGATTCTGACGCAGCCCCCCCGGCTGCCGGATCGCGCGTTCCGAACCGAACCGGGAAGCGGATCACGGGCTGCAGGGTGGGAGGTGTTCGGGAACTCCTCGCTCCGGCAGATCCCGCTGAGACCCGCAGCACTGGGGGCCCATAAGCCGCGCGATGGAAACATCTGCACTAAGAGAAGACCCAAGGCCAGCGTCGCTTCTGGCCGGGTCCCCGGGATGACCGCAGCCCCTCTCCCACCCCCGCCACAACTCCCCTGAAACACCTGCCTGGGCGAGCTCGCCGCTGCCGGGACACTTCAGGGCTTGCTCCTGCCATCATCTGGGGCTTGAGCCCCCGACCTCCTCTTAGAGCATGCTCTCAGCAGGGCTCACGATTACCAGCCTTCCTCTGGAACCTCTGAGATGTGTTTATGTATCTTCGGCGACTAGAACTAGTTCCAGGACAGTTCTAGTTCAAGGACCTGAGAGCCGTTCCTTCAAGGAGGAAAAGGGCTTGTGTCCTTGTCTCTGCGGGAGGATGGGATCCTACCTTCCGTAATTGCCCCTAGCAGGTTCAAGGGCCTGACCACGTTTCCACCGGCCAACTTTGGTCATTTTTCACTTGAGCTCCCCACCGGCACACCATTGTCCCTTTAACGGGTCCAGTCACCTCTGCACAAATGGGACTGGAGCTTAGCTCTTTCCCTTCCTGTCACTAGTTACTAAATAAAATTTGTTTTCACCGCTTCAATTTGCAGCTTTGTTCATCTGGACCGGCTGGCTCCATTCACATAGGCTTTGTGGTGAACAGGGCATTTTCTTAGACAAGTTCAGGTTTAAAGTTTATTTTGCAAAAGAAAAAAAAAAGACAAAAAGAAAAGAAAAAAGAAAAGTTCTTTAAATCGGGGCACTGTTCTGGGAACGTTAAGGCAACCAGTGGGCCACCGCCCAAATATGAATCAATCACCCTCTGGAGAGGAGGGTCACCCTCCAGGGCCGGAAGGGCCTGGAGGAAGGAGCCAGAAGAGGCAAGCTCCCTTCCAGGGCTCCTTGTGAAAAAGTGAAAGTCAAAACCCACCTGAATTCCAACCCCCCCCCCCCCCCCCCCCCCCCCCCCCCCCCCCCCCCGCCAACCACCACCACAAACAGCCCCTGCTGGAAACCCGACAGCAGAATTAGCCTCTTCAGGAACTACACAGTCTCATCACGCTCAGCAGCAAGTCTTGGATATCTGTGTCGAGCACGCTGTTGTGAATGAGGAGTGCCCTGATTCCTTTTCCTCCCCAGACTCTAGAAGACAGCCAGAGCCCTTCCCCAACCGGAGCCTGCTGTCAGGTGGAGGTTGTCTGTGAGTCCATCCTCCTCGCTAGATGGGAGCTCCCCGACAGGGAAAAGGTTCCTTATTAAAACATCTGTTCCTTAACGCACATTTATAGGTCATTCGCCAGGCTTTGCCCTAGACTGGCACTGACCATGTAAAGTTTCGAAGAAGCTGCCCATCCAGGAGCTTAGGGAGCCCCTGGCAGACTGCTCAGAAGAGGAGGCATGGACAAGATGCAGTGGAGACAGAAAAGGAGTTCTACCTCCCGACAGTGGTGTCTTCAGAGGAGGGAGCTTTTGGGCTGAGCCTGGAACACATGAAGGGTTGGGAGGGGACAGAAGAGGGGATTCTGGGCCAGAGCAGAAGCTCGCACCACGCTCGGAGAAATGCAAGGGTCGTGAGGATGTGGCGATGAGCAGCTGTTCAACAACTTGAGCAGGTACCTCCCATGCAGCTGGGGCTGGGAGTTGAGGCAGGACAGCTGGGCAGGGGCCAAATCGAGATGCTCCGTGTCTCACCTTCATATGGAGACACATCGGAATTCTGAACAGCAGGAGACATGGTCAGACGTGGGTGCTGGAAGGCGACACTGACCACTTCGAGAAGGGGTAACCCCAAAGGTGAGTTGATGAGAAGCAAAGGCTGTAGTTTGGGCCAAAATGATCCTGAATTGGGGGAAATAACAGTGGAGATGAGATGGGGGTGCAGACATGAGAGATGGTGGGGAGACACTTAGCAAGAGGTGGTGACAGACGGAGGGAGAGAGGGAGAGAGGGAGGGAGAGAAGGAGGGAAGGAGTCTGCCATGAATCCCAGCTCTCCCGCTTGGCTGGGGACAGGTAGGGTGTGTCATTCTCTGAGATAAAAAAAATACTCAAGGGAAGGAGATGATCCGGGGAGAAAGATGATGAGGTCTGTTGTGCACACTGACCTTGAGCCAAGATCAAGAGTCAGACGCTTTTAGGGGCACACCCAGGTGCCCCTAAGATTTTACTTATTTTTAAGTATTCACTACACCTAAATGTGAGGCTCAGACTTATAAGCCGAGGGGCACCTGAGTGGCTCAGTAGGTTGGGCCTCTGCCTTCAGCTCGGGTCACGGTCTCAGGGTCCTGGGATCGAGCCCTGCATTGGGCTCTCTGCTCGGTGGGAAGCCTGCTTCCCCCACTCTTTCTACCTGCTGCTCTGCCTACTTGTGATCTCTCTCTCTGTCAAATGAATAAATAAAACTTAAAAAAAAAAAAAAACTTATAACCCGAGAGTAAGAGTCACATACTCTACTGACTGAGCAAGCGAGGCGCCCCTAAAAGAATAGAATAATGGGGGGCGCCTGGGTGGCTCAGTGGGTTAAGCCTTTGTTTTCTGCTCAGGTCATGATCTCAGGGTCCTGGGATCGAGCCCCACATTGGGATCCCTGCTCAGCGGGGAGCCAGCTTCCCCCCCACCTCTGCCTGCCTCTCTGCCTACTTGTGATCTCTCTTTCTGTCAAATAAATAAATAAAATCTTAAAAAAAAAAAAAGAATAGAATAATGGAATGAAGCAGTATACTGACGGCTTGAGCTCAGCCAAGCCCTGTGACAACCTGGCTGAAACTGCAAAATCATCAGTAGTAAGAATGAGCTATTACAGACCTTGAACCCTGTGGAATAAGGGAGAGGCTACCCCAGTAATAAGACGTGGACTTGAAGTTCTTTATTGGCATAATAGCTGGTAAAAAGGGCTCCCTCCACCTGCTAGTCCAGGGGTAAGAAAAATCTTTTGGAGTGTCCATAGCTCCAGAGCGCCGATCTCAAGCAAAATATTTGTCCAACGTTTTTTTTTTTTTTTTTTTTTTTAAGTTTTTAAAAAAACTTAAAAATGACTCAGTTACCTGCCTTCAGCTCAGGTCATGATTCCAGGGTCCTGGGATGGAGCTTCCCAACTGCTTCTCCCTCTCTCCCTCCCTCTGCCTGCTGCTGCCCTGCTGCCGCTGCTTCTACTGTGTCTCTCTCTCTCCCTCTATCAAATAAATAAATAAAATCCAAAAAAATAAAAGAAGGGGTGCCTGGGTGGCTCAGTGGGTTAAAGCCTCTGCCTTCGGCTCAGGTCCTGATCCCAGCATCCTGGGATCGAGCCCCGCATCAGGCTCTCTGCTCAGCGGGGAGCCTTCTCCCCCACCCCCCGCCTGCCTCTGCCTAATTGTGATTTCTGTCTGTCAAATAAATAAATAAAATCTTAAAAATAAAAAAATAAAAGAAGAAGAAGAAACTATGTAAAATGAGTATAAAAGGAGATTTTTTAAGGGTGCCTAGCTGGCTCAGAGGAGGAAACGTGACTTTTTTTTTTAAGTTTTATTTATTTATTTTGAGAGAGAGAAAGAGCACAAATGTGAGGGGAGACAGGGGAACTGCAGAGGGAGAGGGAGAGAGAGAAAAACTCCTGTAGACTCCCCACTGAGCACAGAGCCTAAGGGCAGGGGTGGTTTGGCCTGAGATCACAATCTGAGCCTAAACCGATAGTCTTGACACTCAACCCACTGAGACACCCAGGCACCCCTGTGACTCTTGATCTCCGAGTTGTGAGTTCAAGCCCCACATTGGATATAGGGATTACTTAAAAGTAAAAAATCTTGGGGCACCTGGGGGGCTTGGTTGAGCGTCTGCCTTTGGCTCAGGTCCTCATCCCAGGGTCCTGGGATCAGGCTGTGCATCAGGCTCCCCACTCAGTGGAGAGCCTGCTTCTCTCTCTGCCTGTGTTGCTCCCCACTGCTCGTGCTCTATCTCTCTATCTTGCTCCCTCTACCTCTATCTTGCTCTATCTCAAAATAGATGAATAAAATCTTTAAAAAAAAAAAAAAGAAAGTAAAATCTTCTAAAAAGTTTAAGGAGATTTTTGAACTTGAAACTTAAGTAAATAAAATGATTTAAAAAAAGTAGGGGTGCCTGGGTGGCTGAGTCAGTTAAGCATTTGCTTCAGCTCAGGTCATGATCCCGGGGTCCTGGGATGGAGCTCCCCCGCAATCAGGCTCCCTGCTCAGCGGGGAGCCTGCTTCTCCCTCTCTCTGCCATTCCCATGGCTTGTGCTCTCTCTATCAAATAAATAAAATCTTTAAAAAAAAAAAAAAGTAGCCTCTTTTAGGGCCTTTGGGTTCTTGTTCAAGATACATACATAGTGGGCATTTGTGACACCCTGGAGTCACTATATGTGAATTTTGTGTCAGTAAGAATCTGAGTAATAATTATAAAAATGCTAATGTTTACAACACCTTGCATTTTATAGGACTTCACGATTTACAGAATGATTTGGCATCCAGTGAGGTAGGGGCTGAAGTCTGAGAGACAGCGGCACGTGGCCCTGGGAGGGCCGGGGGGGGGGGGGGGCGGCGAAGAGTCCAGGCGTAGGTAGGGGCCGGTGGTCTATAAAGCCCCGCTGAGAGGACGGATCAAGGCAAATTCATCATGGTTCAGAATCGACCTTTAAGGGTTTAGAGGAGAAAATCTAGCTTTTCAGTGTCTGCGTGTTGACTGGACTCAGGGACACTAACCTCTGCTAGTAAAAGTCACAGGAGACTGATAATGAAATGAAACAAAAATGCTGTTTCACTCATTCATAGTAAGAAATACCGCCTCACACCCACAAGCGTGCACACCAGTGTGACCAACCGTGCCCAGGGAGAATGGAAGGAGGGGAACCACCAGCTCCAGGGGTAATTTGTGTGTGAGCCGAGCACCTCCTTCAGGCTGCCAGGAGGAGACACGTCCCCTTTGTTAGAGGTGGGGTTGGGGACGCATACCAGGAAGGTGAAGCCTCAGTTTCCAATCACCAGTCCCAGGACTTCCTGAGGCTGCAGTTTCGAGAACAAGGACAATGGCCAAGTGTTGTCCAGGAGACAGCAGCTTTCATCCAGCCCTGCTGTGTGTTGGCCTCTGGTCTTTAGCCTTTAATGATGATTAAGGAGCCTCAGATCTCCGGGAAGCGGGAGCCTACTAGGACTGTACCTCAGGAATGGGGCGATCAGGAGAACGGGGGGCGGGGTGGGATGGAGGGCTCTTGGAGCCTCTGGACAGCGGGTCCCCACTGCGACAGAGAAGCTGGGGCCGGACTGACCAGAAACATTCTGCTAACTGATGAAAGGGTAGCAGGAGCGGGTCACAGAACACAGCATTCTGAGCAGCTAAATTTAGTACAGGCTGGAAAGTAAAGGGCAAAGGCAAAGTGTGGGGAGAGGTCTGGGAAGATAAACAAGTCCAGGTCATAGAAAGATTTCACTGTGTAAAAGAACGTGAACTTCATCCAGAGGATATCTAAAAATTAGTATTTACTGATAAGAGAAACTGAGTGGTTGGAAACAAGGAAGAGACAGAAACTTCACGTATATGTACATTTATATCTTCCACATTCTGAACCATGAAAATCAATACTTACTCAAAAAAGCTCCAAAAATTCAAAAATAAAAGTATTTTTACAGTATATTTTTAAATTATCCTACTTACATGAGTCTGGTTGTGTACCAAACTCTGGGGGAGCAAAACAGACCGAAAACCTATCCTACCAGCTTCTAACCTATGAGGTGTTTTCAATGCTTTATGCCTCATCAGAGACACAGCCCACCTTTGGGTAGACTTCCAATGTCAGAAGATGTATGACCTGTTCATCCATTTCTGCATCTGAAGGCCTGCGGAGACATGGTGTAATCTGGGTGTTGGTGGGTGGCAACATGTAAACTGGATTTTGAAGAATGCATAGGAGCTTTAAAAAATAGAAAAGATGGCACCTGGGTGGCTCAGTTGGTTAAGCAACTGCCTTCTGCTCAGGTCAGGATCCTGGAGGCCCCAGGATCGAGTCCCACATCAGGATTCCTGCTCAGCTTGGAGTCGGCTTTTCCCTTTGACCTCTCCCCTCTCATTCTCTCTCTTTCTCTCTCTCAAATAAATAAGTAAAATCTTAAAAAAAAATTAGAAAAAAATAAAAATAAGAGAAAAGAGAAGACCTCAAAGAGAAAGAAAGCTTCTCAAAAAACCCTGAAGTGGTTTTGGAGGAAAAGTTTTGCATGATGATCAGAGCAGCACAGGAAATAGTAGCAGGTGAAGCCATCAGGCAGGATGAGGCCAAATTGTGCAAAAATTGCACGTTGTATGAATTTCTTTCCTAAAAAAGTTCGAATAAACCCACACAGACCTTGGTATTCTGGAAGCTGGCGAATATGTACCTTTAGGATGAATTGTTTTTTTCTTCCCAAATGGCAGGGAAAAAATAACTTATAAATTTTGTTTTCTATTTTGTATTTTTCCTCCCATAATTTTTATTGAAACTTCCTAGTTTCTGTTGGTTAATATAAGAAGTTTAAAAAAATGGCATAACAAGCAAATGTAGGGGAAAATTCAGAAGCAAGTGAATAAGCTTGCTTCTTTTTTTCTCCTTGTCAAATATGTTCATAGTGGTGATTTTTATATTTTATGAAAAATATTTCCATTACCAAGAGTGTTCTTTGTTTATGTGTTGGAATTCACTGTTATCAGTGTTTGGTCTCTTCTACAAAAATCAAGCTTTCCTGTTGGTTTGCAGCCCAAACCTCCCAATGCTTGTTTTCTTTGGCTTGTGGAATCAGTTTTCAGTTTTGGTTTTGGTTTTTCAATAGGGCAGTTTCTAGCTTGTCCTGAAACATCAAAATATCAGGTAATGAGAAGTCTGTGTTCTGCATGACAGCAGCCGGGGACACCTGACTGGAACCTGTCTCTGTAGGCAGCATCCCCCGGTCCCTGCGCTCCCCAGTCCAACCTGAGCCCTCTGGGTCTTTGGGGTTGCCCTGGGTCCGCCAGAGGTTCCACCAGGGAGCGCTGTGATCAGCGTCTTGGAGAGCAGCGCGGGGAGGAAGTGCTGGGAGCAGGTTCTACGGGCCTCGGAAGGAGGCCCTCCTTTCCTTCCTGGAGAGTAAGTCCTAAGGCTCAGCCTCCCTTGGCCCAACCCAGGCAAGGGTCAGGACTAAGAGCCAGTTGCAGGCCAAGTATTTCGAAATAGAAGGGGAGAAACAGACCCACACTCTGTATTACCCCAGACATTTGAATACTGCTTTGCAGTCCATAAACCTTTGTCGGACACAGAATGCTATTGGGTCCTTATAGCGTTCCTGGTCAAAAGTAGGAAAAGGGCTCTATTCCTGCATTAGCCAAGACGCTCAGGGTCTCTTGTCTCCCTCCCCTAAGAGCACCCACCCAGCAAGAAAGAAGCAGGTCCCCATGGTGGTGGTTTCCGCACACTTTCCTTGGTGGAGAGGAAGAGGAGGACAGACTTCCAGTCCGCAGGAAGATAGGGTGCCACGAACATGTGCCCCCACCATTCCTGCCCACAAGAAAGGTGGGGCCTCAGGAAAGAAGCTGAGATGTGCCTGTCTCAGCAGAAGTCCTCCTGATGTAGTTCTGGAACATAAGTGAGGTTTGGTGGAGCGCGTCCAGAGCCACGGCCAAGAAAAATTCTTGAGACGTCTTCGGTGCAAAATGGCGGTGATTTCATTAAGCCATGGGGACGGGACCTGAGGACAGAAAAGAGCTGTTGCCTTCTGCTCCCTGCGGCTCCCCGCCGTCCCCAGCATTGTGGGGGCAACTGATTCTGTACTTTGGGGTGTGGGGGGGGGAGTAAAGACAAGGGAAGTTCCAAAAGGATTTTCCTCTTTTAAAGAAGACTCACTGGATGCGGGAGGCCTTGCTGTTGTCAAACGAAGGTTGGTTTTCCCTCTAGCAAGGCATTAACGCTGAGACAGTTAGGAGCTTCCTGGAGGAAGGTTACACTCTGTCTGCCTCCAGTATTTGTCAACGGGCCGCAGGTTAAACGGACGTCTAATGTTTCCCACATCGCTTCTAGTGAGGTGGCCTTCCCCCAGCTGGGACTGTCCGTCCGCCTGTGTATCTCAGGGGGACATACGCAGAGATGACCCAAACAGTCCGCTGTCCTCTACCTGTATACAGGAAGGACACTGATCCTTTTGAGGTCAAGGACACTGGTCCCTTTGAGGTCAAGAGCAAAGCTGTGGAGTTGGGCCAGTGACACTGAGGACCAGGGCCCTCCTCATGTCCGGCCAGTCTGGTCCTGAGTGTCCCCCAAGGCCCCCAGGCCCCCCAGTGGCCAGGCCAGGGCCGCGTGTCTTCGTGGCTTAGATTTTGTGGATGTTATCAGCCAGGATGCAGAATGCTACTTCCTCTCGGTTTTCGGTGGCTTTTTCTCTGCGTTCGTTTTCTTTGGCTGCTGTGGGAAGATGGGCTTTTCATCTGAGCAGCGTGTTCCCTGGTCAGTATGAAGGATGAAGCCTCCAACAGGATACAGCCTTCTGGGAAGGGAAGAGAATCTCCTTGCTTGGGCTTCCTCTCCAAACGCAATCCCAGGCCCTAGAAAGCCACTGCCCTCCAGCCTCCCCCCTCCACTCCCTGCCCCCAGAAAAGATTAGGCAAAGAGCCTCCTCACCCATCCTCTGCCTCAGAATAACCTCTCTTTCCCAGGCTGCCTTTCTTATATGTATTTACTATTGCAGGACTCCAGAAGTCTTAAACATCTCTGGTAAATATGACCAGAAAATGGTGGCACAAGTGTGACCTACTCTACAACACTGGGGTTGCGAGCACAGTCCTGTTCTTTTTTTAATTAAGATGCAATTCACGTAGCATAAAGTCCACCATTTTGAAGTGCGCAATCCAGTGGGTTTTAGTATCTTCACTGTATTGTGCAATCATTACCTCTACCTCCTTCCAGAACATTTCCATCACCACAAAAAGAACCACATACCTCTCCCCCCACCCCCAGTCCCTGGCAACCGCTAGTCTGCTTCCTGTCCTCATGCATTTGGCTATTCCGGACATTTTGTTTTTTGGCTGTTGGTGGTGGTTTGTTTGTTTTGAACTCCTGTATAGTGGAATCATACAACATGTGGCCTCTGTGTTTGGGTTTCTTCATTTAGCAGCAGGTTTTCAGGGTCCATCTCCTACTGTTATGTCTGTTAGTCCTTCATTCCTTCCTGTGAGGAATAATGTTCCATTGTATGCACAGACCACATTTTGTCTGTCCATTCATCAGTTTTCACTTTGCGGTATTATAAATCATGCTGCTATACATCATTTGCTGTATACATTTGTATATAAGCTGTCTGAGAACATACTTTTTTAAAAAAGGTTTTATTTATGTATTTGACAGTGAGAGACAGTGAGAAAGGGACCACAAGCAGGGGGAGTGGGAGAGGGAGAAGCAGGCTTCCGGGTGAGCAGGGAACCTAATACATGACTCGATCCCAGGACCCTGGGATCAGGACAGAAGGCAGACGCTTAACGACTGAGCTACCCAGGTGCCCCGAGAACATGTGTTTTTGATTCGCTTGTGTATGTGCTGGAGTAGAATTTGGTGGGTCCTATGGTCACTCTACATTTAACTGTTCTGAGGAACCGCCGAGGTGTTTCCCACAGTGGCTGCCCCATTTTACATTTCATACCAGCAATGTGTACGTTCCCTCGCATTTGTCCCCAGTTCTATTAAGATTAACTGACATACAAGATTATACTCCTTTAAGGTATAAAACATAATGATTTATGTATGTATTGTGAAAAGATCACAATAAGTTGAGTTACTATCAGTCACCTCAGATTTTTTTAAAAATCACCTCACAAAGTTACATTATTTTTCTCTCCTGTGATGAACACCTTTAGGATCTACTCTTAGCAACTTTCAAATACACAATACGCATTATTAACTATAGTTGCCATGCTGTACACATCCCACACCATATTTATCTTCAAACTGGAGGTTTCTACCCGTTGGCCCCCTTCCATTCTTCACTCAAGCAACCAAGGGATTCTTCGGAGGGCCTTAGCTGAACTTACGTTGTTAAAGATGCTAGACAAAATCAGACACTGAAGGACGCTGCTAAGGACAGATTTTAATCAGTAACGACTATTGCAATAAGGAAAGGAGTCCAGCATAACTGACTATAACTTCAATTTGAACAGACGTGAGTGGGCATTTTAAGGGGAGAAGCTAGAGCACTGGTCAGGGAAGTGAAAAATCACAACAGAGTGGGAAAGGGGCTTTATCCTTAGGAAACCGACTGAGTTCACTACCTGGAGCGTATCAGATTCAGCTCCCATGGGCCCCCAAATATGGCGGCATGCCAGGGGCCTTGTCTTTGGGTGTTGGCTGGAACAAACAGCAAATTCTTTTGGCAGCCTTGAGTTTCCTCAGGTAGGCGCTTTAGGGGGAGCAAGGGTCATCCTAAAGATGTAGCTTTGAGTTGCTACAAACCAAGCTGGTGCTTATTCAAGTCTCTGTGGGCCAAGGTGGAGGCTAGTCCAGTCCAAGGAACCTGGGGACAGCTTGCTCAGAGAGAATGAGGAAATGTGGGGGGAATCTTTCTCCAGAACTTTCCTAATTTCATGTTCCTATCAAAGTAGATAATGAAGCACAACACTGACAGCATCAGCTAATTTATTTAAAAAACTGGGTTCACCCCATCCTGCTCTAGAAATCCCATCAACGTAGCAGAGAACTCACACCAGCACAGCCTGTTGAAACCCAGCCAGAGCTGTCTTCAGGGACCCGTGGAGGAACACTGGACTCAAACCTTCACACACACAGAGCAGGAATCCCAGGCCCGTCCTCGATCCTCCTGCGAAACACAACAGGAAGCCAATTCATCTGGATAACGTGCTCACAGAGTTGTTGACATAACCAGAAGGAATCCTGGCTGACTTCAGATGAAAACTTCTAACAAAGCAGCTTTGGGGAAGGAATGCTTTTGGGTGGAGAACACCGTAACCAAACTCCACAACGGCTAATATCTGAAGCTTTTCAGGACAAATGGAAAACGAAATAAACTCTCCTGCTTTGTTTTGTTGTTTATTTACTTATTTGAGAGAGAGACAGAGAATAAGCGGGAGCGGCAGGCAGAGGGAGAAGCAGGGTCCCTGCTGAGCAGCGAGCCCGATGCGGGACTCCATCCCAGGACCCTGGGATCATTACCCTCTTGCTTTGGATAAACCACTGGGGCCTTTGACAGTGTGAAAAATGCTTTCTTTTCTCTGTCGGTCCTTCAACCACCAGAATGGGGACCAAGCAGACTTAGTAACGCTGGGCCCCACCTACCCCCACCTGTCTTCCCTGCACTCAGCTCTTCTAGTGCTGTCACCCCCGCACAAACCGTAGTCCTCATAAGTATGAATTCAGACTGAGCATTTATTACCTGCACACTCCCTAGGTTGACACAAGAAACCTGGAGGCCTTCTCCCCCCCTAGAAATTTACAGTCCAGTTCACTGAATATACATATAGTCAAAACCCAAAACTTAACCTAGTAAATTTGAAGATGTAATTGGCTTTATCAGGCGATCCGTGAATGGGGTAGCATCTCAATCCAGCGGCTGTGCAAAAGGGAAGCACTCGGGGACCCGCGGCTCAGTCGTTAAACATCTGCCCTTCAGCTCAGGTCGTGATCCCAGCCTCCGCGGATGGGGCTCCTTTCTCAGCAGGAAGCCTGCTTCTCCCTTTCCCATTCCCCCTGTTTGTGTTCCCTCTCTCGTGGTGTCTCTCTATCAAATAAATAAATAAATAAAATCTTAAAAAAAAAAAAAAGAACAGAAGGACTTTATACACAGAACTGGGACTGAACAATTAGCAAAAGAAAGGATGGTTTCAGGCAAAGTCACTTTCCCTCAGGGTAAGAGCTGGGGTTTTTGGGTGGATTACATTATCTTCCTGGGGTGGGGATGGGGATGGAAAGAACCCACGTGACAGATTACAGATGGGTGCTGACCAGAAAATTCCTGACTAAGACTCCATTTCTGGAAGAGGTTAAAACGGCAATTAGGTTAGGTACGGAGATTCCGTTTGGTGACGTGGCCTGGCATGAGTGACTGCAGCTTGGGCCTCTGGGGTTGTTGTTGTTACAGTATAAAAAATCTACAAGTAAGTAAATAGAAGGGGGAAAGTGAATGAGGCCCTGTGGGAAGTTGGAGTCGTCTAGTGATAATGGAGATTCAAAGAAAGGAGACATAACCTTCACCTAGAGACAAGAGAAAGATTCCTTCCTTGCTGAGAAAGGCCCCCAAAAGCGTACTTCTGAATGGGGAGCTCACCATGGGGCCAGGATAGCCATCAAGAGCAGTGTAAGCAGGAAATGCCTGATCAGATTTGGGGTGATCTGTTAGATAGCCAGTTAGAGATAACCGGTTAGAGGAAGAGAGAATGGTTTTTTTTGTTTTCTTTTTTTAAACCTATGCCACATGTAGACCTTGTTTCCTTCCTTTTGTGGATGAATAATGATTTTTTAAGGCCTGAAAGGCCATCTTCTGTCCAGTTAGTTCCCCTAATTCAAAGCCATCCCGATGACAAACACTGTCTCTCACGTCCGGCTTCTCCTAATCTAAATACACAGCTTCTAAATACACAGGTCTATCCTTCCAGCTCAAAGTTCTTGCAATTTGCTTGAATGTTTAAGAACAATGAGAAAAGGACTCTCTTTCCCCATTCATATATATAATGATGTATGTACCTCAGGATTTTAATATTCTGTGGGGAAAGCCTTGTGGATTTCAAGTGTCCTACTAGGAGACAGGGACTTCACCAGCAAATTATTAGTGATAAGGAGAACAAAGGCAAGAGAAATGTAGATAAAATTAAATTTCCTTACAACCTGACATTTCTCAAAGAACTCACAGCTGCCTTAATGTTAATGCTTTGCTGGAAACTAAAAAACAACCTTAGCTTGACAATAGCCAGACCTCCAGGATCCTGTAATCTTCTTTGACATACAGAAATCCTTTTAGAGATTTCCCTTTTCTGCCCAAGGGTCCTGCTACAATAAAAACACTTTTTTGCACCATAAAACATTTCAAGAATCCTTTCTTGACCTTTGGGCTCAACAACCCTGCATTATTAGGACCATTCATGAGAAAATTCTAGGGGAGCCTGGGTGGCTCAGTTGGTTAAGCATCTGCCTTTGGCTCAGGTCATGATCCCAGGGACCTGGGATAGAGGAGAGAGCCTGGTGTAGGGCTCCCTGCTCCTTGCGGGGAGTCTGCTTCTCTCTCCCTCTCTCCCTATGTCAAATAAATAAATAAATACTCTTTTTTTTTTTTTTTAAATGAGAAAATTCTAAAAACCTGTAAGGATGATGAGGAGATGTGTCAAAATCTACCCCTCCCCTCTTCTCTTCCCCTTTATCCATTTTCCAACATTAGTTACTAAAGGATTAAGGTTAACAAGAATATTTTCATCAATCATCAAATGCATGCACATACTTGATGATTAGACCAGAGAGCAGAAATTTTTAAATGCTTTGGAGCAAACATTAAGTGACTTCCACGAGTGAGATGCTTTTCTTTTTTTTTTTTTTTTTTTTTTTTTT
>NW_019154109.1:22087533-22119292 GCF_002288905.1 Enhydra lutris kenyoni | reverse complement strand
ACTTATGGTTTGTCTCCCTCCCAATCCCATCTTGTTTCATTTATTCTGTGAGATGCTTTTCTGACCATTATCTCTTTGTGTTCTCATGAAACCCATAGTAGATTTTATAAACCTTAATTTACAACCAAGGTTCTAAGAGTTAAAGTAAAACACATAGAAATTCCTCTACTGTCCTTTGTAAAAAAACAAAATTCAGCCAAGTAAATTTTATTTTTATTTTATTATTTTTAAAAAGATTTTATTTATTTGTCAGAGAAATAGAGACAGAGAGCACAAGCAGGGGGAGAGGCAAGCGGAGGGAGAAGCAGGCTCCCCATTGAGCAAGGAGCCCGATGCAGGACTCGATTCCAAGACCCGGAGATCATGACCTGAGCCGAAGGCAGACACTCAACCGACTGAGCCACCCAGGTGCCCCTCAACTGACTAAATTTTAACATCTAATTGGCTCTATTAAGCAAGTCATGAATTGGGCAGCATCCCATCTAGCATGGTGGGAGATGGGGGAGCTCTGAGGAGGTGTACAAAATGGAAGGGTTTTGTTCGGGGGTTTTTTCCTCTAAATTTTTACTTAAATTCTAGTTAGTATACATACGTGTAATATTGGTCTTAGGAGCAGAATTTAGTGATTTGTCACTTACATACAACACCCAGTGCTCATCCCTTCAAGTGCCCTCCTTATGCCCATCACCCATCTAGCCCACCCCCCATCAACCCTCCATTTGTTTCCTGCAGTTAAGAGTCTCTTGGGGCACCTGGGTGAGCATCCAACCTTTGGTTTCAGCCTAGGTCATGATCTCAGGATCTGGGATCAAGCCCCACACAGGGCTCTGCACTCCCTGGGAAGTCACTTGAGATTTTTCCTCTCCCTCTCCCTCTGTTCCTCCCTTGGCTCTCTCTAAAATAAATAAACAAATCTTTAAAAAATTTTTTAAGTCTCTTATGGTTTGTCTCTCCCTCTCTCCTCTCTTTTTCCCTTTCCCATACATTCATCTGTTTTTTTTCCTAAATTCCCCATATGACTGAGATCATATGGTATTTGTCTTCCTCTGACTGACTTATTTCGCTTCGCATAATACCCTCTAGTTCCAACCATGTCATTGCAAATGGCAAGACTTCATTCTTTTTGATGGCTGAGTAATATTCCATTGTATATAGGCACCACATCCAAAACGGAAGGTTTTTATAGAAATCTCAGAGGGTGGGGCAAGGAGTTATATTAACAAAGGTCTACCCCAGGCAAGATCAAGACCACCTTCCCATGGGTAAAACTGCAAGGGGGTCTTAACCATGCTGACGACTTCACCTTCCGTTGGGGGATGGAGAAGACCCATGTGACAGATTCTGATCAGAAAATGCCTGAGTGTTAAGACTTAAATTTCTGGGGGCGCCTGGGTGGCTCAGTCGGTTAAGCCTCTGACTTTGGCTCAGGTCATGATCTATCTCAGGGTCCTGGAATCGAGCCCCACACAGGGCTCTCTGCTCTGCTCAGCAGGGAGCCTGCTTCCCCCCCCTCTGTCTGCCTGCCTCTGCCTATTTGTGATCTCTCTCTGTCAGATAAATAAATAAATCTTTATTTTTTATTTTATTTTATTTTATTTATTTGACAGAGAGAGATCACAAGTAGGCAGAGAGGCAGGCAGAGAGAGAGAGGAAGGGAAGCAGGCGCCCTGCTGAGCAAAGAGCCCGATGCGGGGCTCGATCCCAGGACCCTGGGATCATGACCTGAGCCGAAGGCAGCGGCTTTAACCCACTGAGCCACCCAGGCGCCCCGAGAGTCACACTCTTTTAAGGCAGTGGATTGCTCAGTGATCTAACACAGACATAAATGAGTTCCAGTCTCCCCAGCGTGCTAATCCAGACCCAGCAGGTGATGTTAGCCACAGCCCAGCGCTCCTTGCTCAGGTAAAAAGGCCCATTGTCACGCTAGAAGCTTCTGTCTTGAGTTTGGGAAAAAACGGGGAACTCAGACCCTCCAAGGGGAAGACAGGTACTGGTTTAGGGCTGTCTGGTGTAAAGTCCACTTGGATAATCAGAATAAGATATGCGGGGTTGGGGAAGAACAGAAAAAGTGTTTCAGTTTCCCCTGGAAAGAAAAGCATGACCAAGGAGGTAGGACTTGGAACCAACCTGACATGAGCAGTCTCCCCTAAGGCTTTATGCACTCTGTGAGGCCTCTCTGACTCCATTTTCCTGTTTAAATAGTGGGGTTAATACCAATGCCATTGGGCTGTTATGAGGACTAAATCCCGCGTGATGTTAAACACCTCTAGCAGAGGGGCCCATGGGTGGCTCAGTCATTAAGCACCTGCCTTCGGCTCAGGTCATGATTCCAGGGTCCTGGGACCGAGCCCCACATCGGGCTCCCTGCTCAATGGGGAGTCTGGTTCTCCCTCTGACCCTCCCCCTGCTCTCTCTCTCTCTCTCTGTAATAAACAAATAAAAATCCTAAAAAATAATTTAAAAAAGAAATACCTAGCTGGGCATGCATTTTATTGACATGCACATAACTTTTCTCTGCACAGCCCTACTTCACATGCACACATGTGAGGCACGCCCGGTCCACCCACCTGGAAGGCCTGGGACGTGCCCTTCAGCAGACCCCAGTGCCAGGAGACACCAGCAGGGAGACTGTGTACAGTGAGTTCCTGCCCACCCCAGGAGGCCAAGGTCAGGGGAAGGTCTGCTCACATGACTCCCTGGGTTCCAGTGTAGAAATGACAACAACGTTGCAGGAAATGCCCGGGCTGCAGCAGAAAACCCTGGGGCCTGGCCTTGTACATTGTATTTTCTGGCTCAGCAAAGAGGCATTGTAACAATTAAACAAATAAACACGGTGTTGGCCTTGAACTCCAAAGACTTTTGGCATTCTTATGCTTCTCCCCTGGCACCCCCCCCCCCCCCCCGCCCGCCCCGTGCCTTCCCTGTTGCTCAGGCCAGAATCAGAGAGAATTCTTTGATTCCTCTCTTTCCCTCACCCCTACACCCACGTTGGCAAGTCCAGTCCTTCTGCTTTCTCAGCCGGGAGTCCTCTCCCTCTCATGGCCCAGGAGATAGGCTCTGCCTCCCGCTCCCCACTCCAGACCCACCCTGCCCCCCACTGCAGCTCAGGGAAACTTTTCACCGTGGAACAGACCCCAACACCACTCCCTCACCCTGTGCAAAGAACCCATCGAAAGTTTCCCCTTCACTCACCCTCACTGCCAAGGTCCACGAGGACAGGCGCCACACTGTCGGTCGCTAGCGTGCCATCCTGGCCTCGTGTCCGGCACAGTGTAGTGCTCGGGGAGCACCCGCTGGACAGCTGTGAGAGGCTGAGCATGTGAAAGAAGGGAGACATTGGTAAATGAAGGACACCACACGGCCAAGCATCCTTCTCTGACTCTCCAAGACACATGCCATGGTGGGGTGGGGAGCAGTCCCAAGCAGAAACCCATGTATGTGACCTCAGGTCGGCTTGGTGTCCGAGGAATTCCCCAGGAAACCTCACATGCTGAGCCTTCCAGAAATCACCACCCAGCATGCCTGCTGCCGCCCTCTGGGATGTCTGTCTTTGTAAAGGTTCACTGAACTGCTGCTGGGTCACAGGTGTCGTACGGGGCACTAAGGATGCAGCAGTAAACTTGACGTCCCTGCTATCGTGGAGCCTATGTTCCGGGGTTGGGGGAGTGACGCCCCACACAAGCAAGCTGGACACGTAACTGCAGAGTGGGATGGCGGGAGCAGGGCGCTAGGACGGACAGTCACATCCTCCAGTGGTATCAGCGAGGATAGGGCTCCTCACCTTCGCTGCCTCAGCCTTCTCATCCGCGGAATGGGCTCATGACAGTTCCTCCCCATAGGGCCCTATTAACACAGAGGCCAGGTCTTGCCCTTGTCTGCTCAAAGCCCGCAGCGGGGCCTCACCTCACTCTGAACGACAGCCGCATCACCCCCGTGGGCCCCAAGGCCGGCATCATGGCCTGTCCCCCTACCTCCATGCCTCCAGCTAGCTCCCTGAACTCATCCCACCCCACTCTACCCGCAACTCCCCCTGGCCGTCTGGCCGCTCCTCATCGGGCCAGGCAGCACATGGCCAAACTCCACTCACTTCGAGATCAGACCTAGGGGAGCCCCACGGCCAGACCGCTGAACTGCCTGGTCGGCCTTCCACCCTCCCTGTCCCCATACACACTGTCTGCACATTCAGGACAAGGAGCAGCTGGGCACAGGCCCAAGTTTGTTCCCAGTGATACAGAGCAGATTAAAATGGAGGCTAAGACTCAGGACAGGCGGGAGGCTGCGTGTCCAGGAGAACCGATTCGTTCCAACAGCTGAGATCAGGGAAGGTTGCATGGAGGAGGCGGCCTCAAAGGTGAGCCTTCCAAGAGAAGCAGAGTTCCAAGTACAAGGCTGGGAGGCAGCTGACTCAAGGGCTGGGGTAAAGGCCAGGGCTGGGGCAAAGGGCAGGGCTTGGCCTCTGCTGGCCTTCCGCAGAGCGCCCTGGTCATGAGGGAGGGCAGGCCCGAGGGTGCCGTGGGATCGGGGAAAACAGCAGCGGCCAGAAAACAACTGATGCCTCCTCTGGACAGGGGAGCGGGGCTGCTGGGGAAGTGATTCCTATTGTTTCTGTTTCCTTCTCAGGAGGCTGCGGAGAGGAGGCTCAGGCCTGCCGACTGTGAGAGCGGCCCTGAGAGCTTCTTAAGAGGTCAAGAGGGAGGAAAAATAGGAAATGGCCTCCTTGAAGAAAGTAAAGATAAGCAAGATCAAAGGACAAAGAGAAGGGATTTTGTCAGAGGGAAGCTACAAGAAGATCCCTCAGACTCGGGGAACCAGAGCCGCCGTATCCTAAGAAGGCACCATCTGCTTCAACCATACCCGGGTCCAGAGAAGTAGAGGGACTGGTTCAAAGCCACACACGGCCCACTGCTTTCCTGACTCCCTGGTTAGTGCTCCAATGACTTCTGCGCTGAGAGCAAGTGCAAAGGAAGACCTAGGTCCCTTCTCCCTCCCAAGCTCAGGGTTAGCAGAGGAGGGTCCCAGTTCCCAACCAGGCAGGTCATCCCCTGCCCACATGTGCAGGAAGACCTCAGGGCCCAGGGCCTCCTGGCCTCAGAGGTCAAGGCACTTTTCTGTCCAGCACCCATTACCTCCAAGGCCCAGGGCACCCCTGCTGCCTGGTTCCTGCCCCAGCCAACCAGGAGAACAGGGCGGGCCATGCCTACATAAGGCACCTCCTCTGGAAAGTTCTGCCTTTGCCAAGGTCAGTGTTTATGACTCGGGCTGAGGCTGCTGCATTGTCCCCACCACTCCCTGGACGTCTGGCTCCAGACACCATCGCTCACTTTTCTCCCCTCTTTGGACCTTTGCACATGTTAGTCCCATTGCCTGAAACTTCCTTTCCTCTCCCCCACGCTTCTGCCCCGCTGCCTGAACAGCTCCTGCGGCTGATCACACAGGTCCCAGCTTTGATGTCCCTTGCCGTGTGGGGAGCATCCCCAAGATAGGGTCGGGGCCACTCCTGAGGGGCCCCTTGATCTCCTCACGCATGCCCCCCTCACACTGGATCTTAACTGTCTGGACCTATATGATTGCATAAAAGTCCCCTCAAGGCCAGACCTGACTTTCTTATTTCCGGAAACAAAAACACACTGAGCTCTTTCTATGGCTTTCACTACCTCGAGAATGAAAATCCTCCTGGTAACACTACAGAGCGGACAGTTATGCTACGCTCTCTTCAGATGGATGAACTGTGATTCAAAGAGGTTGAGCCTCTTGCCCAAGGTCTCACAGGGAGTCAGATTTCAGAGCCAGAGCCGTGGACACCCAGAGGTGCTCCCCAGATCAGCCTTCCAGGAACGACTCACCCCTGCTGCTGGGAATATCTGCGGACAGTTTTGCAGCAAAAAGCATTTTTTGAGACGGCCCCAGCTCTGGAGAGCGAGTCACTCTGCCCAGAGGGCAGCCCAAGGCCACAGACAGATCAGCATGGGGACAAGGGCTGGGCCACACCGGAGCGAGTCAGGACAAGCCTGGAAGGCCATGCTGACTTCAGGGTTCCTGGGGGTGGCCTGAGGCCACGGCTGGGCGTCCTCTGCCCAGTCTCGCCTCCTCCTCCCGGGGTTGAGCCCACGGCGCCTCTGTGGGGAGCGAGCTCTGAAGGCCACACCCGAGCTGGGGCTTTCCACAACGTCCGCTGTATTCGGTCACAAAGCGAGGTTAACAGAATTCCAAAGTGGGTTCAGGATTCCAAACTCCATGACGTTTCACCCCACGATTAGCTTGGCTTCGGAGACGGCACACCTAGCAGAACAGACAGTAAGTCACCCAGCAAGCTAACACTGCCGTTACTGGAAGTGCACGAACCCCGGCCGCCAGCCGTCTGTGGTCACCGCTGGGGCAAGGCCTCTGTCCCGTCCCATCCGGCAGAGCCCTCGGCGGCGGCAGCCTTTTCGAAGTGGTCGGACAGAGGGCTCCTGTCTGAAGAGGTGGACAGTTTGCTGCAAGAGTCCTCCCTGTTTGGAGGGACTGAACCAGGCTCGGGCCCCGCAGACGCCCTCCACTCCTGCTCCGCGCCAGTTCTGGGGCGTCGTCTGCTGGCGCTGCTCTCAGCGATGTCTCATAGCTACAGTGCCCTTTACTCCTTGTGTCATTGCTTGACATGAGTGACTCCATCTTGCTCTCTAGGCCCTCCGAACCTCCCACACGTGACCTGCAACCCGGGGCCGTGTCACAGCGGGAGACACAGCCACCCCCCCCGCGGAGCCGTCCGGCCATCCTCCCCGCGGAGCCGTCCGGCCATCCAGCCTGGTGCGGGCACACACAGCAGGTGCACAAGGCTTCTTTGCTGAACGCATGAGTGACACACATGAGGAGGCTCCTTGGGTGATTAATGAAAGTGTGTATTTCTTCTCCCGGTCCTCAGAGTTATTACTGAGTTTGTAGGGCCCCTGGGCGTCTGCCATGAGCCATGACCGTGACCTCTTGCCCCCTGACCCTGTGAGAGCCCCGAGCTTTCCCGGTGATCTGTAGACAGCCTGTTTGTCCTTTGAACACGGTGCCCAAAGCGGGTGAAGGACTTCTGCACCCTCATGTCACAAACAGGACCAGTCTCGGTGTTGGGAAACAAGGCCAGCAGCAAACCTAACCCAGTTCGGGTGAAAGTGCAGAGTCCCTTCCTCAATTGGAACGGCTGGAAAAGATAGAAAGCTGCAAATAAACCTCTTCCTGGAACCTCCAGCCCCCTCCCCCACACCAGCTCTGGGGAAGCTCTAGGTGGGTTTGTTTTAAGCGAATGGAAAGGCGGGGCTCTGCCCCCAACAGGAACCTGGAAACCATTCCCTGTGTAGATAAAGGATAAGTTTAGGGGGAAGAGAGAAAAACATGAACAATGGAGGGGGAGCGGACTGTGTGTCTCCTTGCCCCCCAGGTCCCTCCCTCCCCCTCCAGCCCTCTCTCCTGTAGCGGGCTGGGGTACAACAGCACCGGGGTGGGGCAGGTGAGCATCCAAACAGGCCAGGTCCGGAGCCACTCGCCGCTGACAAAATCCAGAGGTGGTGAAACAAGAAAAGAATTTATTTCTGTGAGAGGCCGCCACCGCGAGGACAGGGGCCTGGCATTTCAAAGTCGGCCTCCAAAATACCGAAAATAGTTGTAGGTGTGGGGCGCCTGGGTGGCTCAGTAGTTAAGTGTCTGCCTTTGGCTCGGGTCATGATCCCAGGGTCCCAGGGTCCCAGGGTCCCAGGATCGAGCCCCGCATCAGGATCCCTGCTCAGCGGGAGGCTTGCTCCTCCCTCTCCCACTCCCCCTGCTTGTATTTCCTCTTTCGCTGTCTCTCTCTTTGTCAAATAAATAAATAAAATCTTTAAAAGAAAAATAGTTGTAGGTGTATATAAGGCAAAGGTGGGGCAAATGCAGCGCAGATGCGCAGGGAGCAGGGAAGGTTCAATCCACCATTGTCCGGGAGGGAGTCAGTCACGGGCAGGCGGGCGGGGGCTTGCTGGCTCAGGGTGCTCCTGGCTGGGGGAGGACAGAGTTTTGGTTCCCATCTGGGGATGCTTTGCCCCCAGAGTCTTCCACCTGAGCCCAGGGACAAGCTGGAAACAAGACCCCACTAAACCAGCTGAGATCAGAATGGAGGCAGCCCAAGTTCCTCTCTCATCCCCACTCTGGCTCTCCGGGTTTTCTCTCCCTCCTGGCGTGTGTCCGGGACAAGAAGCTGCACCACAGCAGAGCCAGTCCGCCAGGAGAACCAGCACTAGCCCCACGCTCCGTGCCGAATGACTCCACATCTGATCTGCCCAGCAGACACTGCTTCCTCGACTTTACAAAAGAAACCGAGCCCTGAAATTCAAAGGGGTCATGAAACTCGTCCAAGGTCCCGTGGCTAGAGGACTGGGAAGCCAGGTGGTACGATGCCTGGGGTGTTCCTGGGGTGCAGGGAGGGTTCCTGCTAGCCTGGGGGCTTGGGCACATGGCCTCTGGGAGCTGTGGGGAAACAGGTCTGGCCCTAGGGGGACACAGTACTTAGGCGGTGGGAACAGTAACTGTTGCTGCAGAAATCACACCAAGGATGGGGTGGGGAGCAAAATACAGTAAATTCGACCCCCCCAACCTGGGGGGGGCACAGATCCCTTCCCCAGGCCCCTTGTCCTGCTGATGAGGGAGCAGAAGGCTGGCCGAGGACCAAGCACTAGCGGACACCCTGCTCCCGACCCCCTAACCCCGACCCTGACCCCGTACTCCGTACTCCCGGGTGGGAAGGGGTGACATTCTTCCAGGAATCTCCCAACCCTCTTACTTTTAATGCCTTGCTAGAGGCGAAAACAAGCTTGACTGTGACAAGGCCTCAGGCATCTTAAGAGTCTTCTTTAACATATGAAAATCCCTTTGAAACCTCCCTTTTTCCTTACCTCCCCCAACCCTATAGTGTTTAACCAGCCACCCCTCACAAGCAGGGGGCAGCAGCTCTCTCCACCCACGGGGCCTGTCCCCGTGCTTTAGTAAACCACCGTCCGGCACCAAAGACATCTCAAGAATTCCTTCTTGGTTACCGGCTCTGGACTCCACCCCACCGAACCTCTCCTATGTTCCAAAACCACATTACCACCCTCTGTGTGGGGTGCAGCGGTCGGGTGGGGGCCACCAAATGTGGGGCATCCCAGTTGGGTGGGGGCTGATGGCACAGGTGGAAGTTACTTCCTCAACTCAGAATAAAAGAGAAGTTTACTGAGGATAGCACAGGGTCTCCACGGGCAGAAGAGCGAAGGAGCGACTGTCCGACTGTCCGCTAAGCGGGTGGCGAGGGTCACGGGTGTCGGGTAGAGGGAAGAAGGGTGGGGACGTGGGGCAGTTGCCCTGTTTTGGCAGTCTTGGGACCTGGGCCTGCTGGAACTGGTCGGTTGGGGCCCATGGCTATTTCAAGGTGGGCCGCTTACCGAGTTGGCTGGTCTCTGCTCTCCGGTCGCCGTGGCCCTTTCTGCCTTGCTCAAGCCTGTCCCTCAGAGCAGCTGGACATGGTGTCGCGCCCGTGTAAGGAGGCAGGGAAGCAACTATCTCACCAACTATCTCAGCACCTCAGGAATTCATGGTCGGAGGGGCTGGTGGGCGCAGGAGCCTTCGTGGCAGGGTCTCTAGCTCCCTAGGCTGGATCCCAGCACTGGGCCCTGGATGCAAATTGGATGTGATTAGGCCGAAAGCGCCCTCTCCCTTGGGGGGAGGTAACAGATCACCCCCCAGGTAATCCCAGGGGGGGCGGGGAACAGAGCCTGAGTGGAACCGTGAGTGGGGGGGCAGCCGGAGCCCGGGTCTCAGACTTTCCTGGCCACAGAACCAAATCTAAAGATGTGGTGAAGCTGGTCAGCACAGCGAGTCACAGCCAAGACACTGCCTGTTCCCGGTCCTCCTCTGTGATGCCCCGTGAGACCGGGGTGGGGGTGGGGGTGTCTCCGGAGTGGGGGGGGCGGGGGGAGCAAGGGGAATCTCAGGGAGCAGACGGGATCCCGGGCCTGTGGGACCTCGGGCATGGCCCACTGACTTACGGAAATGACAGCACCAAGAGGCACATTCAAGCTTGGTTTTGCCTGGAAAAGTAAAGGCAATAAAGGAAAATCTAAATAACGTCAATGCCTTTCTCTCCCTAACGCTACAGATCTCAAAATACACAAACCATCGTCCATCACAGAAAGTCTCTGCTTCCGGGCTCCGAGGGGGGGCTTCCTAATAACACCTAACTCGGGTTCTTTCCACGATGAAAGAAGATAAACATGTCAAGTGTTTTTCTCCAGCAGATAAGTCCCTCGCAAACGCCCCAAAAAGGTGTTGTCACCACGCTCTACTTCTGCAGCGATTCTAAACATCTCTCCCAGGAAGGGAAACAGACATGATTATTTACCCCTATTTTGAATTTTTTTAAAAAAGTTTATTTATTTAACACATATACACACACACAGAGCCAGAGAGCCCAAGCAGGGGAAACAGCAGAGGGAGGGGGAAAAGCAGACTCCCTGCTCAGCAGGGAGCTGGGCGGATCAGAGGACCTCTGGACCCCAGGACCATGATCTGAGTGGAAGGCAGATGCTTAACCATCATCGAGCCTCCGAGGTGCCCTATTTCCCCCCCCACTCCCCCCATTTGGAATGAAGAAAAGTGGGTCTGGGGGAAGGGATCTGCTCCGAAATTAAAGAGCAAGGGAAAGGAAGGGGTTCGCTCTTCGCTGTCTCAGTACTTTTGTCCTCATTTCTGTATCACCTCTGAACCAGACACACTTGTCTAGAGCCTGGTCTACAGGTTATGCAAGCGAATCACCTGAGAAAACGCCTTTAAAACACAAACAAACTGCAGAGCCAGTCCCCGAGGTGTTGAATTCTGATCCTAATTTGCGTCCTGGCTGGAGCGGAGGGTGGAAGGTACACGCCGCACTCCTGCGGCGGGGGGGGGGGGGGGGGGGGGGTAGGCCTGGCCATCCAGCAGCCAAACCCTTTGTTCGGCCCTGCCCTTCCCCTTCCAGGCCTGCCCCTTTGTGGCTTTCACACCAACGGGGCTCTGGCACGGAGCCTCAATCTGGAGACCTCCTTTCCTTGTGAAGCTCAGTGGAGGGGTTTGGCTCCAAAGCCTTGCCTCTTAAAAAAAAAAAAAAAGAAAGAAAAAAGATCCCACGTATTATTTTTTCCTGCATTGCCTCATGAATGGTCAAGGGAGTAGGAGATTCTTTTTTTCCTCAGACTTTTGGCCAAACCACAGACTCTCAAATACAGCCTTTACAAGGATGCTCTGGGCATTTCTCCCCCTTTAACTCTGTATATAAATTGTACTATAAAATACATTTACAGAGAGATCAACAAAGTTTTCAAAAGTTTGGGGATGGTGGCATCACAAAGTTGAATTCAGTTTACGGGGGTAGGGGTTGGGGAGACATCGTGGGGGCAAACCCCACAGCAGCAGCTCCCTGAATCTGAACCTGCAGGGCTGGTTTCCCAGCCCCGTGACCAATGTCTGCTGAAGGCGCCGTCATGCCCCGAGGATTATGGGAAGGTGCAAAAGGCCTGAGCTCAGGTCTTAATTCTTGGTCACAGACGCCGGTCCGGGGTTCTCTCACAATGTGCAGGTGTGTAGCAGAGAAGGACAGCAGGCACGATTAAACTGGCTGAAGACACGAAGGTCCCCCACTTCCTGCTTTGCTCTACACCCAACAGCAGGTGGACACACATGAACCACCCCCCCACCGCCAGGGAGTATAATCCGAGGCTCCCCAGAACCACTCTGCTTCTCTTGACCTGCTGTGTTATTGTGATTTATAATAATATATAGTTGGTGGGATGCCCGGGTGGTTCAGTCAATTAAGCATCTGCCCTTGGCTCTGGTCATGATCTCAGGGTCCTGGGATTGAGCCTCACATCAGGCTCCTTGCTCAGCGAGCAGTCTGCTTCTCTCTCCCTTTGCCCCGTCCCCCCAGCTTGTGCTCTGTCTCAAAAAAATGCAATCTTTAAAAGAAAAAAAGAAAAGAAGAGAAAAGAAAAGAAAAGAAAAAAGAAAATACAGTTGGTCTTGGTCCCTGTTCCTGTACAAGCTCCTAAAACCCTTCTGGAATTTCTAGGTCCTGAGAGCAGGCAAGGTGTCTTTTGTTATGCTAATGAGGCAAGCCTCCAGGTTGCCGGAAGAATCAACCCTGTGATTAGAGGTTTGGAACTTTCTGCCTCCTCCAGACCTCCCGGGAGAGGAGCGGGGACGGAGATTGAATTCTATGGCGAATTGCCACTGATGTAATCAATCGTCCCACGACTGGTCTCCATAAAATCAGACTTCGAGAGCCCTTCCAGGTTGGGGAACACACTGGAGATTTGAGGAGACCGGAGTGTTTAGAGAGGCACGGAAGCTCTGGACCCTCTCCTCAGACCTTGCCCTATGCATCTCTTCCATCCAGCTGCTCCCGAGTTAGAGCCTTTTGTAGTAAGTAGGTAGTGGAGTAAAATGTTTCTCCGAGTTCTGTGCGCCGCTCTAGCAAATGAACAGAACCCAAGGGTGTTGTTGGAACCTCCATCTTTAGCTGGTCAATGAAAAAGCACAGCTTGGACCAGTCTTGCCAGAGGACTAAGCCCTTTCATCCGTGGGATCCGATGCTCTCTCCAGGGAATAGTGCTAGAACGGAATCAAACTGTAGAATACCCAGCTGGGGTCAGAGAGCGCCTTGGTGGTGTTGGAAAACTCACACATCCTCACTGGCTGCAGAACTCCCGCTATGCCTTTTCCCACAGCTTCAGTGGGGACTCTCAACAAAGGGTTTGTTACATATGCCCCGCCTAGGGCTGGCACCTGCCAGGTATCCCCTCACTCCCCGACTCAGGTCGGACAGACCCCAGGCTCCCACCTGGGCAGTCCACTGGCAGCTGCGGCCTACAGCAACCCCCAGGGGCCAGCATTTCCCAATCTTCTGACTCGCTAGTGCAAAACACAGCTTCCTGGCCCCAAAGGAGCTCCTCCATCAAAATTGTGAAACCTCAGTGGAAATGTAAAGATGGATGGAAATTATGGACATACTCCTGCTTCGCAAGGCCTATCTTTCAACTGAACAAGTCTCTCCATTCTTTAAGCCACTCTCCCTCCCCTCTGGGCTTGTTTTTCTGTAAAATCCTACGTTCCAGGAGCTCCGGAGCTCCATATCGAAGTTGAGACTTAGTAACAACATGCCCATGGCCAGCGCCAGCTTGAAGACATGGTGAACAAGGCTCAGACCCGATTCCTATCAAATGCGCCCAGATCCCGTGTTTTCCTCTAAGACCCTCACTCAGCCTTTTTACCCTAGGTGGGCTTCCAGTCTTGGAGGAACCCTGCCTCCTTGGCCTGGTGAAGTGATAAAAACTATCTCCTTCTTTATACCCAGACTGTCTTCAAGCTACACATTCTGGCTCTGGAGTTTTCAACTATTGGAGGTTCTGGAAATTTTCACTTCCCACAAATGCGTGAGCTGAGGCTTCTCCTGTACACTAAAGCCTATTCTACTGTTTCTAGACAACCCCCTGCCCCTCCTTAACACCTAAGCAGAGTTCCAGATGAATCGGGGACCCTCCTCCTCCCCTTGGGGCGGCCTTGGGCTCCCCGTGGTGGCGTGGATGGCCCCAGGGAGGTCCTCGACCGGCCCTCGCCTGCCCTGTGAAGTCAGCTTTGGCTGGACGCTGCAGGAATCCGGCAAGGCTGGAAAGTGAGGAAAAAAATGTCACACACAGACACGTTACACAATGGAGGATTTTATTTACATCACAGGGTAAGAAAAGGATACAAAAGAAACCTCTTGGTCAAGTGCAGAAAGGCAAAGCTCTACAACCCAATTCTCAGTAAGGTGTGGACCCTGACATTAAACACACACACACACACACACACACACACACACACACACACACACACCCCAACAACAACTGAAGACAGAGAAATAGGCAAAAAGCTAATCTGCAACATGGATGCCCTGTCCCAGGGGAATAAGCACTCAGGGAGTTTGGACAAGGTCATCTTCTGTATACAGGAATCTGGCTCCCAGGACAATCTCTGCGAGATTCTGATGGATGACATTTCTAGGCTGATTATTCATCAGATAATTCAAATTTCAAGGGCCAAATGTGCTTGGCCTGAGAGTGTCTCCAATTTGGGGATGGGATGGGGAAGGTCTTCATGGGACAGACCTCAGCAGCTCTGGGTCCTTCCAGAGTCACACTTCCACGGCCCCAGGGGGACTCAGTAGACTCCTCTAGGGCAGGTCAGCATCCCTGGGCCACCACAGACAGACGCCCGCCGGGCCCGTCACAGGCCGCAGAGGCCTGGCTCTCCCACTGAACGCTGCTTGGCTGTTTCTTCCACTTGGGTCTCTTTCCCCCGAGTCCCAGTGTGCCCAGGCAAGCCGTCATGATCTTCCGTGGGTGAAAATGTGCTCTCATCATCCACTTTCATCATCTGATGGAAACAAGACTGCTTGTTGTGCCTTTTCCTCACGAGTATGAATGATGCAGAATGGGACCCAAGTTCTTCCTCAACACGGCCTCCAGCCCGTCTAGCTACAACGCTCGCCTACACCGGTTCCTGTTTCTGTCCCTCTGTCTGTCTTCTCCACCCACCTTCTCCACATCCTGGTGCCACCTGGTTCACCTGGCTCGTGAGGCCTGAGCCCTGAGGCTGCCTCTGCCAAGGCCTGGGGACCTGCTCAGGGCAACACGCAGGTGTGGCCACGCCCCTACAGATGGGTCGGCAACAACCACTTGGCCTTCTGGGTCTTCTGTCAAGAGTCGCAGCAGTGGGCTATGCGGGGGGTTGGCAGAGGGGTATGGTAAAAGGGGCCTCCTCTTTCTTTTACCTCCCTGGCCAAGGCTCCAATGGCAGTCCTTGGGCCGTCCCGGGGGAGCACCCAGGACCCATGTGGCGCTGAGCTCTGAATCCCGGTGAGATGTGGACCAGCTGGCAGCACCAGAGAAAGGATGCTACAGAGGCAGCCAGTGAGAGCTCGGGCTTCAGGGGGATTTTCAGCACCAGCCGCGGCACCCCTAGCCGCCCAGCATCGCTGGTCCCTCCCCGGAGCTGCAAGCCCAGCTCGCCTGAGGCTTCCCAGGGCTGAGGAACCAGACCTGGCTCCTGGACTCCCACCCTGTCCACCATCTTTCTTGTTTCTACTTCCAGCACACCTCCTACTTACTGGTTCCATTTTAAAATCACATATTTTTCTTGCTAGGCGCAGTGTCTCCCTCTCTCCCAAGGGCACAGAGGGGGCGAGCAGCTGCAGGGAGTCAGGAGGCCCCCCGACTGCCTGGACAGACGAGCCGCTCAGAACTCGCAGCCGCACCGCCCCAGCCCAGGCGGCAGGGGTGCTCCCTCCAGCCGCCGCTCCAGCTCACCCAGCCCGCCTCTGAGCCCCCTCCTTCCCTCCCCTCCAGCTGCACATTCGTGCGGGGTGGGGGACACACAAGTTTATCTGCTTTACACAGTCACATACATCATCGACAGTTTTGAACGCATCCCCACCTTCAAAGAGATTTTCCTTCCCTGCTTCTTCTTCTCAAGCCCGTGATTATACTCCTGGTGACAAAGGGGCGGAGAGAGGAGATGGGGCGCATGACAGACAAACAGCTCCCCGGCTGCCCCCAGAAGCGAGGCAGCCAAGGGCTGTGAGCACCATGTTCGCCTGCGGCCTTTCCAGAACATAACAAATCATCTTGATCCAGGTCAATAGCCCTTTGGCCCCTTGTCATCACCACTCCGCTACCCACCCGGAGTGCCCCGTCTGCCAAGTGTCTGCTGCGGACCCAGCCCCGCCACCGTGGCTGCCACGCCGGGAAGCCTTCGTTGTTTGCACACAGTGACCCCAAACCTAAGGCAGGCCTGATTCTCTGCGGGATTGTCCGTCGGGAGCCGCCTGGGTCCTAAGTCCTGAAAAGCTCAGCGATGCGCAGGGATGTTCTATTCATAACATTCATCCAATGCAGCCAGGAAAGACATTGATTTCCTCCAAGGGTTTTGTGGGTTCAGGTCAAGGGTGGTCCCAGAGCGGAGCTGCCATCCGCGCCAGTGCTCGGCCCCGCAGCTCCCGCTAGCGCACGAACGAGACCACGCTGGTGGCTACTCCGAACGGGGCAGAGTAGGCCGCGGCGAAGCCTTGCAGGCCGATGACCACGTAGCGGCATCCCTTGGTGACGACCTTCCCCACGTTCTGTTTTTCAGGAAGAGAAGAGAAAAGCAAAGGGGCGGGTTAGGCAGCTCTGTAGTCCCTCCCACGCAACGGTGACCCAGGAAAGGACCGTCAGGAAAACGGGCCATATCCCGTGTTTCCACATCCACCCCCGCCCTCCTCCCCCCACCAAGCACATGTGGGGGCTCAGCACAGATGTCATCATCTGGCAAGGTATCTTCAAGCCCTGCACATTTCCAGATCACTCAGACATTTCGGGAACAGCACTGAGGATGCCAGATCCAAAACCAAACCCCTTTTGTTTTCGAACCAGGCTCCACGCCCAACATGGGGCTAAAACTCACAACCCTGAGATCCAGAGTCACAGGCTCTACTGACTGAACCATCCAGGCGCCCCTGGTTTGTTGGTTTGTTTGTTTTATTTACTTACTTATTTATTTTTTAAGATTTTAGTTATTTGACAGAGAGATCACAAGTGGGCAGAGAGACAGGTGGAGAGAGAGAGGAGGAAGCAGGCTCCCTGCAGAGCAGAGAGCCCGATGTGGGGCTCGATCCCAGGACCCCAAGATCATGACCTGAGCCGAAGGCAGAGGCTTTAACCCACTGAGCCACCCAGGTGCCCCTTTATTTATTTACTTTTAAAGATTTTATTTATTTATTTGTCAGAGACAGAGCGCAGGAGAGTGAGAGAATGCACAAGCAGGGGGAGCGGCAGGCAGAGGGGGCTGGATCCCAGGACCCTGGGAACATGACCTGAGCTGAAGGCAGACGCTTAACTGACTGAGCCACCCAGGCGGCCCCCCCTGGTTTTATTTTTGAACCAAAGCCTACTCTCTTCTCTGTTCCAGCCCAGTCACTGCATCATCGCCAGACGGGGTCCAGTGTCCTTGCCCTCCCCTGTCTGAAAGCCCGCCCTGCCCTCCCTCCAGCTCCGGGGCAGACGCCTGCCCAGCCCGCACTCGGTCTCTAGCGTCTCCAGCGGCTCTCTCCTGCTGCACCCTGCAGTACGATTATACACTCCTCCAGGGTAAGGACTACGCTGCGCTTTCTTGCCACTCACTCCTTTTCTGTAAGGCCTGGTGTTGGACAGGCGACATCCCAGGGATTCAAATGGGATGGCCAACAGGAAGCAGAGACGCCCCCAATATTAATGGTGCTGTTGCCCACCGCACGCCCCCTCCTCTTCCCACCCCCAACTTTCGTCATCACCCTTCAATGCAGTCAAACATCCATGTGGATGACTTGGGCTCTATCACACGCCTCGTCTCTCAGTCCCCTGACCTTTCCAACTCCCAATAAATACTTAAAATTCCTGGTTTTGCTTAAAATGCCTGATCACAGTCACAAAACTCAGAGCCAACGCTACCCAGCAAACCTCTTCTGTCCGGCAGGCTGACCTGCCCTCTCTCCGGGATGACGGGGCTCATGCTCACTGCCATACCCCCAGCGTCCAGAAAGGGCCCGGGTCTTTCCTGTGGAAACTCGCAGGCTCCATAAAGAGCCCGGGGGGAGAGCCAGGTGACATGGATGGCTTCTCTAGACAGTGACTCCTGGCATAGCGCCCATGGACTCCTCAGTGAGAAACCAGGGTGCCCGAAGGAGGCGGCGTGAGGTTTCTGAGAGAGACTGTTCTATAAATGCATAATGAGATTCAGCAGGAGAATTTTACTTTCCTCCCTGAAATAACAGTAACAGAAAGACTGTTCTCTGGGAGCAAGTGCCACAGGGATCGGGAATCTCGGGCGCCTGCACTGAACCGGTCTCTGGCCTCTGTGCATCCCCTTTCCTCATCCAGGTATTCGCAAAAACTGCTCCTCACTTCACCTTCACCATTTAGAAAGAAGCTGCTAAAATAGCTCATTAGATGGAACATTGTCAAAACACAGATTTCTGGGTGGTTCAGTGGGTTAAGCCTCTGCCTTCGGCTCGGGTCGTGATCCCAGGGTCCTGGGATCGAGCCCCGCATCGGGCTCTCTGCTCAGCAGGGAGCCTGCTTCCTCCTCTCTCTCTGCCTGCTTCTCTGTCTACTTGTGATCTCTGTCTCTCAAATAAATAAATAAAATCTTTAAAAAAAAAAAAAAAAACAAAACCCACAGATTCCAGAAAAGCGATACAAAGAAATGTAAAGTATCTATCAACGACCATTTCAGTGTCATTTGAGGGAGGTTTTGAATTCTTGATGTGAGTCAAGTTTTCAAACCAAATCATCTCTTGGAGAAGCTGTGGGGTATGGGGGACCCAGGGGAGCATCGTAGGCTGAAGAATGCGCCCCCCCAATCCCAAGATCCTGTAAATATATGGCTTTATGGGGTCAAAGGGATTCTGCAGATGTGATTAAGGGTCTTAAAATGGGGGAGATGGTCCTGGATTATCCAGGTGGGGCCAATCATTCTAAGGGCCCCTATATATTCATAAAGACCCAAAGGAGGACAACCGTCTTTCTAAGAGGGACACAAGTCACACAGAACGCAGTGTCATGACAGAAGCAGAGGCTAAGGTCCACGGACTTGCATTGCTGGCCTGGATGCGGGAGGATGGGGACCTCTGGAAGCTGGAAAGAGCTCTGAAACTGGTTTTTCCCTGATGCCTGCATGGGAACCGGCCTGGGGACTTCAGCACAGTGACCCTGATTTTGGACTTCTGGCCTCCAGACCTGTACAGCCGGTGTGGGTCCTAAACCAGCACGTTGGTGGTGATCTATTACAACTGTCCTCGGATGTCATGCTTTCTGGGGGTTCTCCGTATTCAACTAACCCCCGGTGAAGTCAGGAACTCCCCGCCCCCTTCCAGTTTCCAACCAAACCAAACAAAAAACAAAACAAACAAACAAAACAAAACACACCAAGACAAACAGAAACTAAAACCCAGCTGTCAACAAAGATCACTTTTCCCTCAATATGAAGATCAAGTCTCCAGTCTCAAATGCGGTCAGGACCTGGTAGAAAGCTGAGCTGGGCGATCGGCTACAGACGGAGGTTTTTTCTGAGTTACTGAGTTCTGATTCAAAAGGAATCAGAAAGTCAACAGTCCTACGGGGTCTCTCCTTCACCCCGCCTACCTCCCACCCTAAGACAGCAGCCAACCATCACAGAAGCCTTGCCGCCTGCCAGGTTTTAAAACCCTCGTGTTACCCCACCTCACAGAGAAGGAAACTGAAGCCAGGCGGTGGGCCCAGCCCTGAGGTCACCAAACCAACAGGGGGCAGCTCTGGTGCCCCTGTCCTTACCAGATGCCCCTAGAGCATGACGACAATTTTTCTCCCCCTTGAGATAAAGGCTCCTCCACATATTGTATTTCCCCCTCCCATCCTCCCCTAGCTGCCTAATGGACAAAACGTACTTACTGGCCTCATCCAAACGTCTCCTGCGGCTCTCAGGGGTGCCTGGGAAAGGTGGCCTCTCACCTTAAGCTAAGTTTTGGGGGTCAGTCCCCCTCAACCCAACTGCCAGGTGAGACTCCTGCCCCCCAGCTTGGCTGGCTACTCTCCAGCTGTTCAGCCCCGAAGAGCACAACTTCCTTAAACTCATTTCTATTGCTGCAAAATGGGGGGGTCCCCTCCACTTTCCAAGGTTCTGGGGATAATTGAGGGGTGTCACTCAGGAAATGGGCAGCAGAGCTGCTGGCATGCTGTGGCAGAACAGCCAACGTCGGTCCCTTCCCCTTCCCTGTCCCCAGAACACAGCCCGTGAACCATTAAAGCGCCATGTGAACACTCACATCCTTACAAAGCACCAGGCAGGAGTCCCCGCACACCCACCCCCAGCCCGAGCCTTTGAGAGGTGGGACCAGGTGGGCCCTGGGGACCACAGGGCAGCAGGAGAGGAGAAATCCTTTTGCATTTCACAAATGCCTATTTTTTTTATTTTTAATTTTTTTAAAGATTATTTATTTATTTGTTGACAGAGATCACAAGTAGGCAGAGAGGCAGGCAGAGAGAGAGGAGGAAGCAGGCTCCCTGCTGAGCAGAGAGCCCAACGCAAGGCTCGATCCCAGGACCTGAGATCATGACCTGAGCCGGAGGCAGAGGCCTTAACCCACTAAACCTCCCAGGCGCCCCCACAAATGCCTCTTTAAACAGAAGCAGGAAGGGACTTGGGTGCAGGGCTTGACCGGTGAACGGATGAATAGGAACTGCCACTCCCCCTTCCTTGAAGGAAAAGCATCCATTAACAATGAGGAGCCTTCACAAGTCCCTCCTTATTCCACCCGGGCCGGGAAAGGGAAAGATTCACGGGGGTAGCTCAAGCCTGGAGACTCAACTCCCCACACCTCCAGCGGGGGCCTGGCTGTCGCCGTGGATTTTCGGCACAGCGGGTGGACTCTTTTCTTCTCCCACGGTGGAACCTAACTGGTTACCTTCCCAGATGCCTCCAAGAAAGTGGGAAGTTGGAAGGCAGAGAGGGCGTGTCCAACTCGAATAGGACAGTGTCCTCTCCTCTGGCTTCCGGGGTCTACTGACTGAGGGTAAGACAGAACAGCTTTCAGTGGCACACATCCCTGCCTGGGCTGTTCCCTCCGCCTTGGATGCTACCCCTTCTCTGTCGGGTCAATTTTACCTTTTTTATTTGTTTTTAATTGTGGTGAAATTCACAAAACAAAAATTAACCATTTTAAGGTGAAATATTTGGTGGCATCTGGTACACGGACAGTGCCGTGTGACTAGCACCTCAACCTACTTTCAACACATCTTCACCATCCCCAAAAGGAAGAGCTGCACCTGTTATACACTTTGCCACCCCCTATTTTTCCGTCTCCCCAGTCCCTGGAAACCACCCATCTGCTTCCCTCTCTCTGCATTTACCTATTTTGGACATTCTATAGAAACAGAACCATCCACGCACACGGCACATGACCCCGTGTGTCTGGCTTCTTTCACTTAGCACACTGGTTCCGAGGTTCATCTGAGAGGGAAATTAAAGTGACCCCAAGACAAACTGCTTTGTTCATTCTTTTTTCTGCTCTTTTTTTTTTTGCCAGAACCTACAGCCGGTGCCCTACACACACCTCATAGAACAGATAATGTATGTTCTCCTTGTAAAGGTCAAGGTTTTAACAACTGCTTACGAGTCTGCCGGCACAACAGGTAACATCTAAGGAGTGACCAGGCAGGGTGGTTCCAAGACCAGTGACTCATCAAGATCCCTGGCTCCAGGGCCAAGTGACTTCTGAAGGACAGACACCTCAACTCTCATCTTTGTTCCTATATGCCTAAGACGACACTTGCACCAGCCCGTCATCCTCAGTAAAAACGCTAAGTCCCAGTCAAAACCCCATGCCCAGACCAGACTCCCTTTTCTTTGCAAGTCTCCAACACGCTCTGTATCTATATTCTCTCTGTCTTCAATGAACTCTGCTCTCACTTCCTCTAGGCTCGAGTTTTGAGTGCCATCTTGCACGGAGCCAAGGACCCTCCTTGGACCCAGCCAACCTCCATCACATCCATGCTGTGGAACGTTAAGGGGACTTCATTCCTTTTTATGACTGAGTAATATTCCACAATGTGTATACACCACATTTTATCATTTATCAGCTGATAGACACAGGAGTTGTTGTCACCTTTTGGCTATTTTGAATAATGCTGCTATGAACATGTGAATATGTTCTCTATGTTCTCTCCCTCAAATACATGTATGTATATTTCAGTACTTATTTTCAGTTATTTTGGGTATATAACTAGGAGCTGAACTGCTAAATCAAACAGTAGTTCTATGCTTAATTTTTGAAGGAAACTCCAACCTGTTTACCACAGCAACTGCACCATTTTACATTTCCATTAGCAATCTGCAGAATTCCAATTTCTCCACATCCTTGCCAACATTTGCTATTTTTTGTTTCTGGTTTTTTTTGTTTGTTTTTATTTTTTTAAGTAACAGCCATCCTGGTTAAGTGTGAAATAGTACCTCATCATTAACCTCTGAAACCTCAATCTTCTCTGCCCAGTTCTTATGTCACCTGACTTCAACACCCTCATCCCGAGGACTCTGTACCATGTGGCAACGTGGTGGTGCCCGGACTCTGCCGGGATCTCCCCAGGAGGTGTGCACTTCTCTAGGGCAGGACTGCACTGTATCTGTTTCGTTATCTCTGCTGGTTAGCATGATCCCTGCACGAAATGAGCACCTAAAAAGCATCTCCACGTGCCAGCCCCTGACCTGAGATGTCCCCAGTACCAGGTTCGCCAGCTGGGAGGCCAGCGGCGGTTTCTTGGTGCTGAACTGAGACCAGATGGGTCAGTTCTAGCAGGACCCAGCCTGAGAGTCCCGACCTCACTGCCTGCCAGTATACTGTGCCAAACCGCTGACTGGCTTTTACAGGGGATGATACACCCAAGTTTCTAGGACCAGAAACTAGATGGTTTTAGACAGGCTAAGAGGCACAGACAATGAGACTGTGAATCAGATGGGGCCTTTGGCCAGAACACAGTGAGTTTTATGATCTTCTTCTGGGTGGCCTTGCCCAGTCCCAGGAGGTGGGGGCAGAAGTAGCTTCAAGTGATTCGCCTAGGCACTGCCTTGGGCTTCGATCTCTGAGAAGGACACTGTCATTTTATCCCATCTTCATATTCTCTCTCTCTCTCTACCCCCTCCTCTCTGTCTCCCCTCCTTCCTCTGCCCCCCAGCCCCCAAGGCAAAAGGCAGTGGTATGTTTGCAGGTCCCATAGTATAAGGGTGGCCAGCTAGGGGAAGAGAAAAGTAGATTCAACAAGTGCCTATTTGTGTACTGTCGCGCTCCCAGGCCCTGGAAATAACCTCTGGAACTTAAGGAGAAAAACCCAAACAATTCTCAGCTGGTGGGATATCCTGGAGAGGATGTTGCCAAAGAACAGATGAACCGGCCTGCAACTCCCTACTTTCCAACTGGGTCACCCTCTACAAGTCACCTCACCACGCTAATGCCTCAGTATTCCCATCTGTAAAATAGGGACACGGATTTCTGCCCTGTCGGGCTGTACAAGGCGGGGTGTAAGGCACCAAGATCAGAACCACGGGGATGCTGGGACGTGTTGGGAACGTTACCAGGCGCAGCCCCGGGGGTTAGGGGTTGGATTGGCCCGCCCCCACCCCCACTCCAGCGCCGGTTTGGGTTCTGTCGTTCCTTGCGATCGAGTTTTCCTTCACCTCCCAGTGGACAGAACCCTCGTCCGTGTCTGTTAACGACAGCTGGAGAGGGGACGCAAGGGCAGCTCAGAGCAGCTGAGCGCGGCCGGGCGGTGGGGACCCGACGCCCACCCTCCGGGCGATTGGTAGGGAGCCGAGGGTCGGGCCGCCCGCAACCCGAGCCGCGGGCGGGGGCGGGCGTGGGGCCCTACCTTGCCGTACTTCTTCAGCTTCTGCCGGTACCTCCTCCTGGGCTTCTCGGCCGGCGCCGGCTCCTCCAGCGGTTCGTAGCGCTCGGGGAGCACGGCCAGGTGCACCTTGCGCGCGCTCCGGGCCCCCGGGCGCCCCGCGCTCGCCGCGCTGGCCACCTCGTCCCCGCGCTCCGGCTGCTCCAGGAGGGCGGCCGCCTCCTCGTCCCCGTCCGCCCGCGCTCGGCCCCGGGACCCGCGGCGCAGGAAACCACTCGCCGCCTTGCTTCGCAGCCTGGCGCCCACCGTCATGATGCTGCGGCCCCTCCGGCTACCGCTCGAGAGAAGACGCCAACCTCGGCGCCCCGCCTGCGCCTGCGCCCCCGCCCCCGCCGCCGGCCGCCCGCCCCAGCCCGGACGGGGCGTGGGTAGAGTGGGGGGGGGGGGGGGGCTCCCGCGGCAGCGCCCTCTGGCCGCGGGGCCCGGAATCGCGCGCCCAGCCGCACCTGCCCCGGGCCTACCTGGCGGCCGCGGCGGGACACACCCGGAAAGCTGGGTGTGCAGGGAACACACGAAACACGTTCAGCCACACTTGCGACGAAATAAATGAACCGCAAACAACGAGGCGTCCCTGGCCACGCTCAGATCGGCAGAGGCGACGGGGACAGTAAAGATTATACTCCGCGCCCTGTGGCTGGGTGAGTGGTGTGGTGGTGATAATGCGCTGTTAGGGGATGCGCACCAGTGACCACCTTTGGGGAAGGCAATCAGAAAATACTCATCAACACCGCTGAGAAAGGGCCATAACTTTCTAGACACCTATTCTAAACACAGCGTCAGAGACACAGCGCAGGAGCGTTCGGGTGGCCCCGCCGGCTGCGGGAGGAACTCCAGGTTTTGGCTGAGGTCACGCTCTTGGGGTCCTGGGATCCCGCCGCACGTCAGCGCTCGGCGCGGAGTCGCGTGTTCCTCTGCCTGGGCTCCTCCCCCTGCTCCTCCCTCTAGAGTCTTGCCCGCGCTCTCTTTCTCTAGAAAAATAAGTAAATAAAATCTTAAAGAGCAAGAAACACAAACCTTACTTAGCCCCTGGTGTTAATATCAGTTTCATTCACAGGGAGAAAGTGGGGCAAACCAGCCGGGCTGCGCGAGCTCAGTTCGGGTCCAAGCACAGGGTATGTGATGGGATCGTCACACTTGGGCTTTCAGCAATAGCGCTGGTAGATACGCATCTCTGGGTTCATGGTGAATCTTAACCTTCTAGCGAATGCCTTATTGTCTTAGGCAGATAAGTCTCTCTCTCTTTTTTAAATAGGTTCCCTGCACAGCGTGGAGCCCAAGGCAGGCATTGAACTCTCCACCCTGAAATCAAGATATGAGCTGAGATCAAGAATCCCAGGCTTAACCCACTAAGCCACCCAGGAGTTCCCAAATCAGTAAATATCTTTTTTATTCTTGGAAGCTAAGAGTTAAGAGTAAAATAATATGGGTTATTAATTTCATTAATATTTTAATACTATTAAAGTACATGATACATTTAAGGATGATTTGGATGTATTGCTCTAAGCACATAAAATATTTACAGTTTGGCTTATTAAAATATACAAATATTAGTTTTATGATTCCAACTTGAAGTGTATAATCAAGTAATTGATTTACAGTTATAAGTTTAAATTGAAAGTAATATAAAAAATAAACTTAATTTACTATATTTGTAAGAATTACATAGCCATGTACATAGTTGAAATACCGGAAAATAAAATTAAATGTATTAAATTTGTAAAAGTCATTTAAAATGTTTAAGATAATTAAAGGAAGTGAATGGTGAAACTTCCCCTTATAGTAATAGTTAAATTTTATTAGATTTGTAACTAAAAGTAATTAGGTTTGTAAATAAAGTAAAACAAAGTTTAAGAGAAACTAGATTTGTGGACTTGTAACTACGGTAACTACAGTAAATATCTATATATCTATATCTATATATGAAAGAGGTCTTAACAGTCCTTTTTTTCTTTTTTTAATTTTATTTATTTATTTGACACAGAGAGAGAGATCGCAAGTAGGCAGAGAGGCAGGCAGAAAGAGAGAGAGGGGGAAGCAGGCTCCCCGCTGAGCAGAGAGCCCGATTCGGGGCTCCATCCCAGGACCCTGAGCTCATGAGTTCAGCCGAAGGCAGAGGCTTTAACCCACTGAGCCACCCAGGCGCCCCAGCATACAACTCTTGATCTTGGGGTGGTGAGTTCTAGCCCCACATTGGGTGTTTAGAGATTACTTAAAAAAAAAAAAAAAAGCAACCCTGACTTCAGAAAGTACCCCCCTCCCCCGTAGACTGCGTATCAAATAGAAACAAAGGTAAAATGTGCAGGGGACCAAAAATGTGGTTTTTGTCCATCCAAAATACTATTCAAATATCATAACAACATTTTTTTCTTCAAATTTTTATTTAAATTCTAGTTAGTTAACATACAGGGCAATATTAGTTTCAGGAGGAGAATTCAGTGGTTCATGACATATGTAACACCCAGTGCTCAACACAGCAAGTGCCCTCCTTAACCGCCATTGTGCATCTAGCCCATCCCCACCTAGCCCATCCCCACCCACCTCCCTCCATCAACTCTCAGATGGTTCTCTATCATCAAGCTTCTCTTGTGGTTTGGGGGCTCCTGGGTGGCTCAGTTAGTTAAGCAGCTGACTTTTGATTTCGGCTCAGGTCATGGTCTCGGGGTCCCGGGATCGAGCCCCATGTCGGACTCCCTGCTTAGTGGGGAGTCTGCTTCCCTCTCTCCCTCTGCCTACCTCCTGCTCGTGCTCTTTCTCTCTCTCTCTCTCTCTCTCAAATAAATAAAATCTTAAAAAAAAAAAAAAGAAGTTACTCAGTGTGAAAGTGCTTCCCTTGCTCCTGGGTGAAAACTTAGGCAGCCTTATAATTTTTTAATCACACAGAGGTAACAAAAAGTTCCAAAGTTGCAAACATGGTCTTGATTTGTATAATTCTATTCATTTATTAAGCGAGGTCCTTGCCCTGCATGGGGCTTGAACTCATGACCCTGTGATCAAGAATTTCATGCTTCACAGACTGAGCCAGCCAGGTGCCCCTTGATTTATATGATTTCAAATCTTACAGTGCTCAATTCCATGTAATACTCAGAGCCTTCAACTTGATTTTTTAAGATTTTATCTTTGTATTTAGAGAGAGGGAGGGGCAGAGGGCGGGGGAGAGAGAGAGAGAGAGACCTCAAGCAGACTCCCCACTGAGCACAGAGCTCCATCTCAGGACTCTGAGAGCAGGACCCTAGCCAAAATCAAAAGTGAGATGCTTAACCTACTGAGCCACCCAGGCGCCCCAGCAACACCGTTTCCCTTCTGTATCCTCCACCTGATGTTTCTGAGCACCCCAGACTTGCAGACTACTTCCTGACCCTTCCTAGGCCAAAACAGAGAAGAGAGCAGAATAATTCCTTCCCGGGTACTGCCTGAGGTGTTGTCTCTGACCTCTGGACCCAGCAGGTATTTGAAGCTCCTCCTTGGGTTCTTCGGGAGCCCCTGCTGGGAACATCCTATTCTACTTGTCATGGCCCAGCGAATGCCCTTTTGTCCCCCACTGCCTACTCCCTCCTCAGCACCCCCAGAGTCCTGCGGTTTATCTCTGCCTTTTTTATCCTGTGCCTATGCGCCCTTCTGGCTGGCCACATGGGACAGGATTGAGTGTAGGGAATTCAGCGCTTCCAAATGCCCAGAAGGCCACCTCCAGTGTAAGTACGAGAACGACAGAGCTGCCGCTGTTGCTGGCCCCAGGAGGGCACCCCAGCCCCCACGGTCAACCCCAGGTCCCACCATGCCTGCCTGCCGGGTTTGCGCCAACAGAGCCCGGGCACCCTACGCTGCCCCCCAGCCCCCAGCCCCCAGCCCCCATCTCTTCACCAGACACCAGTATCTGGCCCAGAAAAATCTGACACCTGCAGAACTGTTCTTACTCTCAGAACAGCAAAAAGAGCGGAAACAGCTTTCACCCCACCCCATCCCCCACTGCCTTCCAAAGCTTCCCAGCGCGCCCCTGATTATAACTTGCCAAATTCTCTTTCGTACTCCAAGCCCCCTGGAACATGTTCTCGTCTCCTGGCCTCTGCACAGGAAAGGGGGTGGAAAGGATTCTGAGTGCCAATCCATGGGAATCTTTCCTTACTGATACAATTAGGAAACTGCCTTCCGGGGAAGCAAGAACACTGGAGAGTTAAGGTTCATGAAAATACATCATCAGTTATTGAGTTAAAAAAAATGCTTAAAGACCTCACAGTCTTAAAGAGCTTGGTTCTTCGCTCCTTGCCCCCCCCCAACGAGTCGCCGTTCTATGCCAGGCGAACACACGCTCAGCTCAGCGACTGCGCCAGGAATGGAAGGTTCGGTGGCTTCCCACCTGTGAGAGGCTTGCCCTCTCCGGAATGCCATTCATCAAGGCTCCATGGCACCTGCCACTCCCGATGCCACCAGAGAAGGATTTTTATTTGTGTGTGCACAGATTTATACTGTATGATCACCAGACTGAGAGTCTACTGACTCGTTCTACAATAGGAGCAGAGTCAGAAGTCTCCTTGCAGATAAAGCTTTAAAGCGACATATATAATGTGTGAAATAATTCTTCGCCGCTCTAATGGAATCATATCCAACTTGGTTGTTTTTCTCCAAAAGCCACTGAAGATTTGGAGGACTACTGAGCTATTTGCACTTTATGATACTAATACTAGAAAAATGTATGCATACTGTATATTAACTGGAATTAAAATTAAAAGAAAAAAAGAAAAATGTGTGTGTAGAGAAATAAGGTCAGAATTATGACCTTATGAGTTAAAGAATATTTCTTTTTAAGAGGATTTTATTTATTTACTTATGAGAGAGAATGAGCGGTGGGAGGAGCAGAGGGAGAGGGAGACAAGCAGGCTCCCCGCTGGGCACTGAGCCCAGCACAAAGCTCGATCCCACCACCCTGAGGTCCTGATCTGAGCAGAAATCAAGACATGGACGTTTAACCCAATGAGCTACCCCGTGTGAGTTTGGGTGCATGTATTTTCCCTAGAGGCAGATTAAGATATCTAAATAACTGATACTGGGGGTCCCTGGGTGGTTCAGTGGGTTAAAGCCTCTGCCTTCAGCTCAGGTCATGATATCAGGGCCCTGGGATCGAGCCCCAAGTCGGGCTCTCTGCTCAGCAGAGAGCCTGCTTCCCCCTCCCTCTCTGCCTACTTGTGATCTCTGTCTGTCAAATAAATAAATAAAAATCTTAAAAAAAAAATAACTGATACTGTATTTAGAAAACAGCAACATGGAAAACCATATTGGCTTATATATGTTGTAAAACTAAATCATTATTTAGGGCTGTGGTTTGCTAGGACAATGCTTCGCATACATGATGTATTGATTAGAAGGGAATGCGATCCTATATGACTGAGAGAAGAAAGGCTCACTGGGGTGGGGTGGGGTTGCCTGGGCGGTTCAGTCGCTAGGTGTCTGCCCTTGTTTTGGGTCATGATCCCAGCATCCTGGGATCAAGCCCCGAATCAGGCTCCCTGCTCAGTGGGAAGCCTGCTTCTGCCTCTCGCACTCCCCCTGCTGTGTTCCCCTCTCTCATTCTCTCTCTCTCCCTCTCCCTGTCAAATAAATATATAAAATCTTAAAAAAAAAAAAAGAAAAGAAAAGAAAGAAAAAAGAAAAAAGAAAGAAAAGCTAGCTGGGGTGGGGTGGGGGGAGGAGGCAGATAACAGAAAAGTTTTCATATTCGGATAGAATTTAATACAATGAAAATCTATTTGGAGACATGAAACTGTAGATTCTAAATATATTAGGAGAAACCAAATAGCAGAAGTCTGACTAGGTTTGTCCAGCCTCTGCAGAACGCCCGTGTATGAAGCTTTTGCACATCGAGCTGTCATGAGTCGTGGCAGGGGAGCCAGACAGTGGGAAATTCTCATTTAGTACTTTGGAGATGGAACTGTTGAAGTATTTCTATTTATCTTCATGCTGCAGGCTAATAACATGAACCCTTCTGACCGTGGCTGAATATGGCCCCAAGTAAAAGTAGAAGCTAAAATAGTAGGAGCTCAGAACTGTCCAACTCTGACCCTTTCAAACTAAAAATGAACTGAAACATTGAAACAGATCTTCCCTAGCCCACAGAGTGAGCAATTATTTCAGAGTCCTCTGGACCAAAGTAATTTCACTCTGTATTCCATGGTATACTCTAAGAACAAAGGCAAGTACAAATACAAATTTGGATTTTATTTAGCAGTTTGATATTAAGTGTTAATAGTAGCATCACTATTTTGGATCTGTTTCTTTTACTGGCAAGTCAGTAATTCAGTCATTCTGTTAGCTTTGTTATAAATCAAGAGCTTCAGAGTGACAATTACATGAGTCACCTATGATCAAAGAAAAAGGCATAATTACAGTTTGACTATAGGATTAAGAATTCAAATATTATTGGGAGCTGGAGATGGGGTATAAAAAAGAATTTACATATCATGCTTGGGAAGTACTATCAGGATTAAATTGAAAATGGCTATGAACTTATTAATTTTTTAAGATTTTATTTATTTATTTGAGAAAGAGAGAAAGAGTACGAGCACAGAGGAGGGGCAGAGGGAGTGGGAGAAGCACACTCCACACTGAGCAAGGAGCTGGATGTAGGGCTTGAACCCAGGACCCTGGGATCCTGACTTGAGCTGAAGACAGATGCCCAGTGACTGAGCCACCCAGGCACCCCTAAAGATTTTATTTTTAAAATAATCTGGGGACGCCTGGGTGGCTCAGTTGGTTAAGCAGCTGCCTTCGGCTCAGGTCATGATCCCAGTGTCCTGGGATCGAGTCCCACATCGGGCTCCTTGCTCTGCAAGGAGCCTGCTTCTCCCTCTGCCTCTGCCTGCCATTCTGTCTGCCTGTGCTCACTCTCTCTCCCTCTCTCTCTCTGATAAATAAATAAAATCTTTAAAAAAAATAAAATAAAATAATCTGTACACCCACCCAATATGGGGCTTGAACTCACAACCCCAAACCAAGAGTGGCATGCTCCACCAATTGAGCCAGCCAGGTGCCCCCCAAAATAACTATGAACTTATCTCTATGTGTGTGTGTTAATTTCCATCTCTGTCCCTAAACCACCCAATAAGTCACACCATCCCAGTAGCATAACATCAGGTAAACACTCCCTAGTCTTCATAGTTTGGTCTCTAATACCAATTGGGCTTAGGAAACTAGCTGATTGAATTTCTAAGACAGAGCAGGTATAAGATGAGCTTGTCTTATTAAAGAAAGCCAAGGTGCTTAAAAAAATTTGCACAGTTTTGTCCAAAGGCTACATAGGCAGCTTAAGGATTGCTTTGGCTAAACTATGACATTTTTTTTTTTTAAGATTTTATTTATTTATTTGAGAAGAGACAGAGCACGAGCAGGGGGAGAGGCAGGCAGAGGGAGAGAGAGAGCACAAGCAGGCAGAGCGGCAGGCAGAGGGAGAGGGAGAAGCAGACTCCCCACTGAGCAGGGAGCCTGATGTGGGGCTGGATCCCAGGACTCTGGGATCATAACCTGAGCCGAAGGCAGATGCCCAAACGACTGAGCCACCCAGGCAACCGATGACATTTCAATTGCTGAAACATAACTACAAAAATGATTACCAGTAATTGAAACAAATGAAGTCAGTGAAAAGCCACTGGTTCATCACAGTATTCTAATTAAAAAAGTACATGGTATAGGGGCGCCTGGGTGGCTCAGTGGGTTAAAGCCTCTGCCTTCGGCTCAGGTCATGATCCCAGGGTCTTGGGATTGAGCCTCGCATCGGGCTCTCTGCTCAGCAGGGAGCCTGCTTCCTCCTCTCTCTCTCTGCCTGCCTCTCTGCCTACTTGTGATCTCTGTCTGTCAAATAAATAAATAAAATCTTAAAAAAAAAGTACATGGTATAAAAAGTTGGTTATAAAAGACTATGTTATTTTTGGATGTCATTTCAATATCTTTATGGTGTTTTGGCCCTGGTAGAGTCAGACAATATTTTAAAAAGGCAGGATTCCATAAAGTTCCAGAAAATTTATGAAAGCATCGCATTTGGATACGAGGGATCCAATGGCATGAAATTAAGGTGTCTCTGTAGCCAGATGGAAAGATTTAAATAATCTAAGAATTTTAAAAAGTGTAAAATCCAACTGAAGGAGCAAAGAACATTAGTCTCAAATCCGTGAGTAGGCAGAGGAAATAAGACTTGCTCTTGGTTAAATCTAGATAATGTGAGCCAGGAGGCAAAGCACTTTTTTGGGGGAAAGGGGGTGTGTGCCCTAGAGACTGGGCCATGCACCCCCCCC
>NW_019154109.1:21967694-22087433 GCF_002288905.1 Enhydra lutris kenyoni | reverse complement strand
CAGAGTTTTCTCTGACCTCTAGTGGTTCTCTCTGGTAATAACTGGAAATAACAATTTCAATGTGTCGACAATTTTAAGAGAAACAGGATGGCATTTTTGTGCCTTGCGTTGGGATTATACCCATTCAGGATTAATTCGCACTTGATGCACTTGACTGATAAGTGCATTATGACTTAAGTGCAATTCGATAGACCACACTTTTCTAAAATGGTGTCCACGAGGAGACATGTGAAAGGGGTTGCCGCTGATGAATGTTGGCAAGCTAGGATTATTCCAGAACCCCAAGTGTGAAACCTTGCAGGGTCGGACTTTGAACCAAATCACTTACAACATCTTCGAAGCCATCTTCCTCGTCAGAGAAATAAGGGGATAAATGGTATGATTTCTCAGGCCACATCTGTCCCTGACGTATTGAGAATACAAAGTGGACAAGATTTTAAAAATCCGAATCAGTCTTTCAGTCTGGATTCATTTCTCTCTTTTTTTAACTGCAAGAAAATATGTATTTTTTTTAAAGATTTTATTTATTTGACACACAGAGAGAAATCACAAGTGGGGAGAGAGGCAGGCGGGGGAGGGTGGGGAGCAGGTTCTCCACTTGAGGAAAGAGCCCGACGCGGGGTTTGATCCCAGGACCCTGAGATCATGATCTGAGTCGAAGGCAGAGGCTTAACCCACTGAGCCACCCAGGCGCCCCAAGGAAATATGTATTGAATCTCAAGATTGAAGAAGACTTTTTATGGTTGAGAGTGATGAAGAAATTATAAAGGAAAGACCAATAAGTCAGAAGCCATCATTAAGAGAGTAAAAGGCAGAAAGTGAGAAATATTTTTTTTTAAAGATTTTATTTATTTATTTGACAGAGATCACAAGTAGGTAGAGAGGCAGGCGGGGGGTGGGTGGGAAGAAGGCTTCCTGTTGAGCAGAGAGCCCCATGCGGGACTCGATCCCAGGACCCTGAGATCATGACCCAAGCTGAAGGCAGAGGCTTAACCCACTGAGCCACCCAGGCGCCCCGAGAAATATTTTTTTAAAAGAATTTATTTACTTGAGAGAGTGCACACGAGTGGGGGTGTGGGGGGCAGAGGGGAAAGAAGAAGCAGACTCCCTGCTGAGCAGGGAGCCAGACAACAGCAAGGTCACTGGGCTCGACCCCAGGACCCCAAGATCATGCCCTGAGCTGAAGGCAGACACCCAACCAGCTGAGCCACCCAGGCGTGCCGCAAGTGAGAAATATTGGCAACAAAGAAGAAAAACAGTCCCAGGAAGTTTTTATCGTGTTTAGACTGCTAACATTTAGTAGGGTCTTACCGAGTGCCAGACACGGTTTCCTTTCAGGGATTCATTTCTTTCCATAGTTAAATAAAACCCCTTTTAAAAACCGTACCTTTAAGAGAGGACAAAAAGAGACATTTGGGGTCACCTATCTTGAGAGAACATCAGAAGGGACCCACTTCATGAAACTACAGGCACCGAATTACATCTTCTGACTGTAAGAAAACAACGGTAATTCTTAAGAATCTATGTCTGTTTATGTTGTCATACAACCCATCTCCAGACGCTTTCCCTTTAACAAAACTCACACTCTGCACCGATTTCAACATCAGCTCTCACTCACCCCCCAAGTCCCTGGCCACCACTCCTACTTTCTGTCTCTACAAAATCGACTACTAGCTACATCACTGACATGGAATCTTCCTGTATCTTTCTTTTTGTGACTGGCTTATTTCAGTGTGCCTGATGTCCTTCAAGCTCCATCCAAGTGTTTTCCTCTTTAAGGAAGGTTTTAAGGTTTCTACCAAATTTTGTTTACGCATTCCGCGGCCAATGGACACGTCTGCCTTTGGGCTATTGTGACTACCTGACTACCGCTGCCTTGAGCACGGCTGTGCCAGTACCTGTTCGGGTCCCCACAGTTCTTTTGAGTAAGTATATACTCAGGAGTGGGATTGCTAGATCACATGGGAATTCTATTTTTCTTCTTTTTCTCCCCCACCAACTTTATTAAGGTATAATTGATAAACTTAATTATAACATATATACTTATTTTAAAAAATATTTTATTTATTTGAGAGAGAGAGAGAGAGGGGGGGGAGGAGCAGAGGGAGAGGGACCATAGATGCCCAGCTGAGTGGAGAGCCCACACGACTTGGGGAGGGGGCTTGATCCCAGGACCCCTCCCCCCCATCATGACGTCGGCTGAAACCGAGGGCTGGACGCCTGACTGAGCCACCCAAGCGCCCCCTAGTTATAACATATTTCAAGTGTACAGTATGATGATCTGATGTATGTATGCTCGCTGTTGACTTTGACTTTTTTAGGTTTCCCTTGGAAGCGATGCCCTGCGATGAAAGACTCCAGGCTGCGGCTGTCGGCTGTCCTTCCTTCCCTGCGCTCTGACTCAGAGACCCCCCCCCCCCCCCCCCAGGTGCCGACCGACGGCACCTGGACAGGAAACCCTGCCTCCCGATTCCTCCTTCCCCTGGGAGTTTTCTTGTCTTTTTCTCCTTCTGGGCGGAGGCTCCAGGCTGAGGTCTTTCTCCTCTCCTGCCGCAGGTCCCCGCACAGTCCGAGAAAAGCTGGGGTGGGCTACTGCCCTCTTGCGGCCGTGTCTTTCCCTCCAGCCGTCCCCGGTCCTCAAGCTCAGACAGAATTTCCCACCGACGGAGGCTGGAGGATACACAGCAAAACACTAACAGTGGTTTCTGGATGATGAAAGGTTTGTTTCCTGTTCTTGGCTTATCCATAGTTTCTTTTTTAAAAATTGAGATATAATAGACATAGAATTATTTTCAGGTATACAACATAATGATTCACTATTTTTTTTAAGATTTTATTTATTGGGGCGCCTGGGTGGCTCAGTTGGTTGGGCAACTGCCTTCAGCTCAGGTCATGATCCTGGAGTCCCAGGATCGAGTCCCACATTGGGCTACCTGCTCAGCAGGGAGTCTGCTTCTCCCTCTGACTTCTCTCCTCTCATGCTCTCTCTCTCTTTCTCATTTCTCTCTCTCTCTCTCAAATAAATAAAATAAAATCTTTTTTAAAAAAAGATTTTATTTATTGAGAGGGAGAGAAGGAGCAGGGGGAGCAGCAGAGGCAGAGGGAAGAAACAGATTCCCCGCTGAGCAGGGGATCATGAGCTGAGCCAAAGGCAGATCCTTAACCAACTAGGCCCCCCAGGCGCCCCAGGGATTCAATATTTACGTATATTGTAAAAGGATCACCACCGTAAGTCTTGATAGCATCCACCACCACACAGAGTCACCCTTTTTTCTTATGATGAGAACTTTAAGATCTACTCCCTTAAAAACTTTCAAGTGCAGAAGACAGTATTGTTAACTATAGTCACCATGCTGCTCATTGTATCTCCATGATGTATTTTTTCTGACTTAGGTATTTTGTAACTGGAACTTTGTACCCATGAGTACCTTTACCCATTTTGTGCACCCCCCCCCAATCTGGTAACTACCAAACTATTCTCTGTATCTATGACCTTCATTTTTTTCTTTTCTTTTCTTTCTTTCGATTCCACATGTGAGATCACATGGTATTTATCTTTCTATTACACAGTATATACGCTACGTTTTCTTTACCCATTAATCCACCGATGGGTACTGAGGCCGCCACCTTGTCTCTGCTATTGTGAATAAAGCTACAATGAACATGCGGGTGCAGGTGTCTTTTCGGGTTAGTGTTTTTGTTTCCTTTGGATAAATACCCAGAAGTGGAATTCTTGGATCATAAGGTAGTTCTACTTTTAATTTTTTGAGGAAGCCCTGCACTGTTTTCCATAGTGGCTGCACCAGTTTGCATTCCCACCATCAACAACAAGGGTTCCTTTCCCTCCGCATCCTTGCCAGCGTTTGTCGTCTTCCTGAAACAGCCACTGCACACAGGTGTGAGCTGAAATCTCCTGTGGGTTTGCATTTCCCCGGTGATTAGTGACGTTAAGCACCTTTTCATGTACCTGGTGCCCATTTGTATGTCTTCTTTGGAGAAATGTCTATCCAGATCTTTTGCCCACTTTTTAATTGGATTTTTTTTCTATTGAGTTGTATTTCTTTATATATTTTGGATATTAGCCCCTTATTAGATAGGATTTGCAGATGTTTTCTGCCATTCTGCTGGTGCCTTTTCATTTTGTTGGTGGTTCCCTTTGCTGAGGAGATGTGGTCCCACTTGTTTGTTTTTGCTTTTGTTGGCTTTGCTTTTGTCATCAAACCCAAAAAGCCATCACCAAGACTGATGTCAAGGAGCTTACTGCTTGTTTTCTTCTATGAGTTTTATGACTTCAGGTCTTAAAAGTTGGGGTGCCAGATGTGGTTTTCCAACTCTTTGCCTTTTAGGGAGAAACTGCAAGTGGAGTGTCCTTCTGATTGTGGGACGGGGGTGGGGTTCATGGTGAGACTCTGTCTCAATGTCTCCTATCCCTTTTGGTAAATGGGTCTTTTGCCCAATGTGTAGGAGCCACTCAGCTGGTTTTCAGTTTTCTTTCAGCGGGAATTGTGAAGTGTGTAAGTCTAGATACAGTGTGTCACAGGGAGCACGTGAGTTCGGCATTCTTCCACCTGCCGTCTTGAACCAGACCCAGCCTTATTTTCTAAATTTTCACTGAACAGGTCACTTTTGTAAGAAAAGAATGACAACATTTTATTATTCCTTTAAATGGGAGAAGTATAGGATTGTTTTTATTGCCCCTCTGAATTATTTTAGGACTCCCAGATGGAAAAATAACAGTTAAGGGCATGGGAACAGCTCAAAGAATAAACTTTCTGAATTTCTCTAAGGGTCCTTTGCAAAACTGAGCCAGACAGGAGAGGCTCCAAGAGACAGACAAAACAGGTAAACACTGATTTCTGGAAAAAATTTTTGAGTGACTTAGGAAGGAAAATGAAAGATCGTTACGAACAATATGCATGGGTTCACTAAGAAAAACATTATAGTAGATAAGCCTTCCCTCCTCCTCCTTCCTTTTTGAATGTTATTATTAATGAGTAGCATGGAAAGTAGACTTGATTTAAGCTAAATATTTGGCAAAATCAAAACATGGAAGAGTGAGCTCCACGGCAATAGGCTTATGAGACTCATAACTGGTTAAAGGACATAAAGACAGGTTCATAAATTGTCCACATACTTGTGCTTCTCCTGCTGCAAGATGGAGCTGTGGCGGGGGGGGGGGTAGAGGGGAGAGGGGTGTGCTTTGGGACAATGGTCTTCTTTGTGCTCTTGTGTCTGGCCCTGTGGATATTTAGGGCGGCTGGCCTTGTCCCTGTTGCTGCTGAAGTAGCAGCAAAATGACTAGGTTTGGGAGCCAGAATATAGAACCAGCATCATAAGAGCCCTTGCACTCCATGGTATTTTGGTTTTGTTCTAAGTTTATTTATTTATTTATTTATTTTTTTTTAAGATTTTATTTATTTATTTGTCAGAGAGAGAGAGAGAGAGAGATCACAAGTAGGCAGAGAGGCAGGCAGAGACAGAGGGAGAAGCAGGTTCCCTGCCGAGCAAGGAGCCCGATATGGGACTCGATCCCAGGACGCTGGGATCATGACCTGAGCTGAAGGCAGCCGCTTAACCAACTGAGCCACCCAGGCATCCCTTGTTCTAAGTTTATTATCAGTTACTCTAGGCATGGATAATGATAATTGTACAAATTATCAAATTACAGTTAGAGTTGAAAAATTTGTCCCAAGTGGGTTCGATTATATCAAACTGCAGAATACCTCATGTAGAATAATTTAACTACTGATGACATAAAGAAAAAACAATCAACATAACTCAGGTTCCGCTTTGATAATATCAGCATTTTGAGAATCTATAATGAACTTGGCTTTGCTTCTATATGAAAAGACAGGAGTTGGGCATTATATAAAGTGTTTCAGGAAAATTGATTTCTCACAAACATTAAAGAGGTGGGGTTTTCTATGGTTTTACTTGCTTTACTATTTCCACGGCACCATCTAAATTAAAAAATGACTTACAGAAAAATGATCTGAAATTAGTTTCTCAAAAGCCATTTTTTTAAAACTTCATATTCCAATTTTCTTTTCTTTTTAAAGATTTTATTTATTTGGGAGAGAGAGAGTGAGAGAGCGAGTGAGAGTGCACAAGCAGGGAGAGGGAGAAGCTGGCTCCCTGCTGAACAGGGAGCCTGATGTGGGTGGGACTCGATCCCAGGACCCTGCCATCATGACCAGAGCCTAAGGCAGATGCTTAACTGATTGAGCCACCCAGATGCCCCCATATTCCACTGTTTAAAGTATCACTAAACTTCTTTTTAAAAGATTTTATTTATTTATTTATTTGACAGGGAGAGACACAGTGAGAGAGGGAACACAAGCAGGGGGGACTGAGAGAGGGAAAAGCAGCCGGAGGCAGGGCTTGATCCCCCGGGGACCCTGGGATCATGATCTGAGCTAAAGACTTTCTTTTAAAATTACTTTCCCTTAAAAAAGAACAATCCAGATTGAAATGACGCTTCCCCACATTTGGTCTATGTTTCCAACATGTTACCACCAACCCACTGAGTGTAAGCCGAATGAGGGGCAGTTATTTGGGAAATTTTCTAGAACGTGTCTATTTGCATTGATCATATGGTAGAGCTATTGCTACCTAGGTGGACATTTTTCTTAAAGACACAAGATAGTATTTCTTACATAGGATTCCATATCTACAAATGGGTTTGGGGCTTATTATCATGTTATATAATATATATATATATATGTATAATATATATATAATTTCCAAGAGCCTTGGAAAATGTTGATGTACTAGCTGTAATTTTTTTTTTTAAAGATTTTATTTATTTATTTGACAAAGAGAGATCACAAGTAGATGGAGAGGCAGGCAGAGAGAGAGAGAGAGGGAAGCAGGCTCCCCGCCAAGCAGAGAGCCCGATGCGGGACTCAATCCCAGGACCCTGAGATCATGACCCGAGCCGAAGGCAGCGGCTTAACCCACTGAGCCACCCAGGTGCCCTAGCTGTAATTTTTTTAATGTACTTTTTTCCTCCAGATAATTTGCCCTCACCATGTTATCTTCCTCCTTCACATACCTCTTGCTTTATACTCATGAAAATGTACTGTGGTGGGGAGCCTGGGTGGCTCAGTCAGCTGAGTGTTCAACTCTTGATTTTAGCATTTTAGCTCTGGTCATGATCTCAGTACCCTGGGATCAAGCCCCACATCAGGCTCCATGCTCAGCAGGGAGTCTATTTCTCCCTCTGCCTCTCCCCCTGCTTGTGTGCTCTCTCCTCTCTCTTTTCTAAAAAAAAAATTTTATTATTTTCAGTTAGCCAACATACAGTATATCGTTAGTTTTTGATAGTGTTCAGCAATTCATTAGTTGCATATAATACCCAGTGCTCATCAGAACACGTGCCCTCCTTAATACCCATCACCCCGTTACCCTCTTATAAATAAATTTAAAAAAAAATTACTGGGGTCTTCGGTTACATACACAGAAAATGCAAATGATGTTAGAGATCCATGAGATGAATCTTAAAAAAATTTAACTTTTATCCATGCTGACTTTACAAAAAATTATGTCATGTAGACAAGTGTCTATAAAATATAAAATCTAAGTTTTGAGAATAATTGAGAACATTAATTTAGAGAAAGAAAAATATTGAATTATCTACTCCTACAAGGAATTCGTTTTTCATGTTTCCAAACCCATGGACACAGAGTTTATGATTTTCACATTTGAAAACATCTACAAATTTTATTATTTCCCCAAGCACCCATCATTAGACTATGATTACATATTCTTTATTTCATTTACTGATCACATCTTTGCTGGTAACACCCGAATAAGCCTTTACTGGCTTCTTACCCAGGTTACAACTCATATCTTCTGTCTACAGGACATCTCCATTCCGAGTTGGCCACCTCAGCCGGCATCTAAGTTATTGTACTGAGTTGCAACCTCTTGATCTGTGAAATAGAGTGGTTAAGCTTGATGATCTTTATTCTATGACTTCAGGATTTTTAAGCCTGAAAGAGAACATTGTTTTACCTCTAAACCAGGTAGCTCACCATTCTTTGATCCTTTAAACTTACTTGTGCCTTTATATTTAAAGTGTTTTTTTCTTTAAAAAAATAATAAAGTGGGTTTTTCACAAGCATATAACTTAAAAAATAATAATAGAATTTGACAGGGGCACGTGGGTGGCCAGTTGGTTCAGCGGCCCCCTTCGGCTCGGACATGATCTCAGGGTCCTGGGATCGAGCCTGCTCAGTGGGGGGCCTCCTTCACCCTCTCCCCCTGCTGGTGCTCTCTCACTCTCTGGCTCTCAAATAGAAACAATCTTACAAAAAATGAAGTTTAACAACCACAACCTCTTAGTGGGGGCTTTTAGGCCATATATATGTGTGTAATTTTTTTTAGTGGGGGCAGAGGGAGAGAATCCCAAGCAGACTCCACACCCAGCATGGAGCCCAACATGGCGCTGGATCCACACAACCCCGAGATTATGACCTGACCCCAAATCAGGATCAACTGACCCTGCCACCCAGTTGCCCCTAGGCCATTTATATTTAATGTAATTATTGATATGGTTGGGTTTAAAGCTTCCAATTGCTGTTTGTTTTCTATTTTCCCATCTGTGTTTTGTTCCATTTGTTTTTCTTTTGTTTTTTTTTTTTTTTTTTTTAAATTTTAGTTTATCTCCTTTGTTCTCCATTAGCTATAACTCTGCTGTGTATTTTCAGTGTTTTTTTGAAAAAAAAATGTTTATAGTATGTATCTTTAACTTATTAAAATCTATGCTAAAGTGCTATTTTACCACTATACATAAGGCAAAAAGAACCTTGCAAAAATCTTCAGATCTTTGTGCTCCATTTTCATGTAAGTTTTACTTCTACATGTTCCAAATCTTCTAACAACATTGTTACTATTTTTGCTCTAAACACAGTTGCTAATTTGGCTCTCTTTGTTTCTCTGTGTAGATGCAGGTCCCAATCTGGCATACTTTTCCATCTGCCTGAAGGACTTTCTTCTGCATTTCTTATAGTACCAGGTCGGCTGGTGATGAATTCTTTCAGCTTTTTTGTGTCTGAAAGTCTTTATTTCATGTTTGTTTTTGAAAAGTATTGTATCTGAGTTCTCTAGTTTGACAGTTTTATTTTTTTAGTACTGGTTTTTTGTTTCACATTGTGTCTGACAAGAAGTCTGCTGTCATTCCCTTCTTTGTTCCTCTTTCCATAATAGGTCTTTTTTTCTGTAGCTGATTTTAAACTGCTGTTTTATCACTGATTTTATTTTTGAAATCATTGATTTAAAAGCAATTACATTTTATATGCCTTGATATCATTTTCTTCATGTTTCCTGAACCTGGAATCTGTTAAATATTATAGGTCTGTTGATTTATGGTATCTAGCAAATTTAGAAATATTCTAGCCATCATATCTTTGTCCTTCCACACCTCAGCTTCCCTCAGGCAGTCTGGGCAAACACTGGGCCGACTGACATTGTTCTTTGGCTCATTTGATGCACAGTCCATCTTTTCTTAGCTTTTTTGTTGTTGTTGTTTCATTTTGGATAGTTTTTATCACTGTTTTCGAGTTCATGATCTTTTCTTCTGCAATGTCTCATCTAGTACCATCCGGTGCATTTTTCTTCTCAGAAATTATAGTTTTCATTTCAAGATGTCAGAGTTGTGCTATTTTATACCACTAGTATCTCTCCTTAACATATTTAATCTTTTCTCCAGTTTTCTGAACATACAAAATAGTGTTATTATAACTGTTTCAATGTCCTCGTCTACTAATTCTATCACCTTTGCCATTTTTGGTGTCAACCAATTTTTTCCTCCTTGTTAAGGTGGTATTTTCCCTCATATTTGCATGCAGGGAAGCTTTTGAACGGATGCTACTAGATATTGTGAATATTCCCATGTTGGTGAAAGCACATTTTGTGTTCCTACTAATATTCTCAAACTCTGTTCTGGGACGTAGTTGAGTTACTCAGTTATCCTTCTGAATAATTAAGTTTTGTTATGCAGGACCCAAATAAGATTCCACAACTGAGGCAAAACTTCTGAATATTCTACCCTCTGACCCAGGAATCCTGAGTTTTCACTAGGGCTGGCTGGAAAGGGCATGACTTCCATATGAGGGTCGATCATTCTAACAATTCCAGGTGGTTTTCGCCAGCCTATGCAGTTTTCTCAGATGCTTGATCTCTGCAGATCTTTGAGGTTTTCGTAAAGCTCTCTCCCCTCCAGACTCTAGCTGTCTTGATCTCCCTGGGCTCTCAGCTCTGGCTCCTTAATGAGGGCGAACCCTAGGTTCTACTTGGGTTCCCCCTCCCTGTGCCACAACCTGCAAACTCTCTCCAGGGAAATAGCCGGGTTGACCAGAAGGTTTATTTCATTTGTTTCCTCTCAGGGTTGACTGTCATAGCCAGTCTCCTGAGAACATTTCATCAGAATGAAAACCCCTGCATGCATCTGTTGTTTCATACATTTTGTCTATTTTTGTTTGTTTGTTTGAGGTGGAAGGGTAACTCTGGTACTTGTTACCACCTTAGATCAAAGTGGAAGCCTTGATATGTGAGCTGAAACCTGGATTACGTACCAGGAAGCTCTCCCTGCCGCCCCCTCATCCTTTTATAGCACACATCCCACTCCTGATGTCTTGCTGATCCGTCCTTTAAATGTCTGTCAAATACACTCCTTTCACCCTTTTTGATCCTGGAAAGATCTCTGACAAGATCTTCCTGGCTCTAGCATTTGACCAGCTCACAAATTTTTCTTTTCTTTTTTTTTAACTTTACTACTGTTTTCCCAGAACCTAGAATCTGATGTACGCTAGCCCTCAACAAAGTTGCTAAAATTAATAAATTGGTTCTCTTTTAAACACAACTTACTAGTATTTCTTTGGCTTGTAATGCCTTTTAATTGCTCCCCTCTAACCAAAAGTCAAGTCCAAGCTAGGGTTGCCGATCTGTGCTTTATATAACCTGCTATTCGTCAACCTATGTGACTCCTACCACTCCCTAGTATAGGTGGTTTTTAAAAATATATATATATTTACTTACTTAGGTAAACTCTACCCCCAGTGCGGGGCTTAAACTCATTACCCGGAGATCAAGAGTCACATGCTCGACTGACTGAGCCAGGCAGCACTTTCCCGCTCCCGAGTGATGTATTTTTAACATATGTCTTATAGCCCCTACTGGCTACAGGCCTTTTCTCACATGTTCATTCCTAAATGATCATTTCCATTCTGCCTCTTAAATTTTATTCATCCTCAAAATCCTTAAAAGGTCTCTTTTTCTCCTATTTATGCAAAAACTCACCTTTCCTTAAATTCCTATGGAAGCTCCTGTCTGTGCTTGCTTGAGAACTTTCATTGTTCCAGTGTGGGAGTGCTTTTTACAGTTTTGTGTGCCTTACATTTTGTCTTTCCGAAATGGACCCAAATCTCAGAAGTAGGAACCACCTTTTACGATTCTTTCTTAGGTCTCAAGACACAGTGGGTGCTGCAATAGACTTAAAGTGAAGGTAGGGACCCCTGTAAGTACTTTCTTATGGGCTCACTTACTTACACTAAATTGGTGTCTCACGTTTTTGTTGCCTACATTGTGAAATGATCCTGAAAATCACTTCCCAAAAGATTTTTTTTTTTTCAAAGTAAATTCTACTCCCAATGCGGGGCTTAAACTCATGACATTGTGATCATGAGCTGCGTGTCCCACCGAATGAGCCAGCCAGGTGCCCCAAGGCCTTTCAGGTTTTATTTTATTAGTAGTAGTATTTTTAAAAGATTTTACTTATTTATGTACGGAGAGAGCTCACAAGTAGGCAGAGAGGCAGGCAGAGAGAGAGAGAGGAGCAGGCTCCCCGCTGAGCAGAGAGCCTGACGTGGAGCTTGATCCCAGGACCCTGAGATCATGACCTGAGCTGAAGGCAGAGGCTTTAACCCACTGAGCCACCCAGGTGCCCCTTATTTTTTAAAAAATTTTTAATAATAAAAAAAAAAAGATATTTATTTGATCCAGAGAGAGACAGCGAGAGAGGGAACACAAGTAGGGGGAGCGGCAGAGGGAGAGGGAGAAGCAGGCTCCCCGCTGGGCAACAAGCCCTATGTGGGGCTTGATCCCAGGACTCTGGGATCATGATCTGAGCCGAAGACAGATGCTTAACGACTGAGTCACCCAGGCGCCCATCAGGTTTTAAATCAAATCCTACCTTAGACAATATTACTGGGTCAAGATTCTTGAGTATTACTTCATGTTATTATTTGTCAAATTTTTATTTATCAAATTCAATATTGTATCCTGGTCTCTACAAAATAATTGATCTAATATTAGGGATGTTAAGTCAAATAATATTTAAACAGAAACCAAGGAAACCCTGATATCACATAGCCAGTGAATATAAGTGGTATTTATTTATGTAAACATATTGTAAAATTCCTCTAACTCGTCAAAAAATAGTTATGTTGTCATATAAAATGGGAAAATCTGAAATGAATATCAAGATTTCATTTTTAGTTCATAAAAAATTCTGAAGTAAATTTCCTTGCCACAAATATATAAGAGTTAACCAGAGTGAGAAAATGTAACAAAAAAAGAAACCAACCCCTGCCCTCCAACCGCCCCCCCATCAGTTTCTATGATGGCTTCTTCTTTTTTTTTTAAAGTGTTTTGATGCTAGGAATTCCTATAAAAAGAGTCAATTTTTCTTGTCATAATGACATTTTGAAAACCTACATAGTTCCACCCCCTGCCAACTAAATTTAGAACACAGGAAATAAACTCCCCATACAGAATATTTTTGTGCCAGAAAACAGGTAATTCACATTCTGATAAAGAGCAGAAGACAAGTGCTTTATTATGAGAACTGTTCAAGTAAAATTTCAGTGTGCACCAGTGAAAGTGAATAAAGATTTGCATCAATTTTTCTGAATGAACACTAGGTCAAAAAGGGGGCTACACAGGGTTGTTGTTGTTGTTGTTTTTTTTTGCCAAACACCATCCTTTGCTAAGGCAAAAATACACTTCATTTTAGAACAGAACTGTTACAGAAGAAAGCTACGTCACAGTACAGTACAGAATGTAAAATTCACCCTAGTCCGGACGCCATTACGGAATGGCACGTCACCTACACATGGAGCTTTCTGATGTAGGTTAGAATTACAGTATTTATCACAGCTTTATTCTCCTTTGAACGATAAAACTTCAATACACTTTTCCTTTTCTCAGGAGTGTGCAGATGGGGCCCATATGTTGATATTACAGTAATTACAACATTAAATAACATTGCACAGTCAACCTCCAAGGCTAATTTCGTAAAAAATAACAAGTATGAAAAGGTACCTTTCCTAGTGGTTTTACATCACATATATCACTAATTATGAAAGAAAAGGAGGCAAATGCCCAATTACAAAGCTGCACATTATAGGCATAACGATGTGGAATAAATACAAGAAATCTGGCAAAATAGTAAAAACAAACAGGTTACCTGGGAACAAACTCAACAACCACATAATCAATAATACACTGTTATAAATAGTAGGTTTTGCTCCAAAGTCTCCTCTAAGTACTTACAGATATTACTGTGTCGGGGGTGGATGAAGAGGCTGGGAGGAGAAAAGGTAAATGTTCCCAATGCCAGTTAGTTCCTGAGGTGGCATTATTTCTTAATTGACGCATTGATCAACACTGTAGGATGAGTTTGTGCTATGAGACGGTCCCGATATTACTCTATTTCCGCAATTACACTGCGGTATTCAGGAGGCAGCAAACCTAAGTGAAAATTCACATTTATAATAGCCAGATGGAATATTGATTCTTTTTAATTTTGCTGCTACATTTAGCAGTGGGCCAGAAAACACTTTGAAGTTTCAAAGAAATTTGATACAGGTTTAACTTTTTCCCCAGCACTTCTTAGATAGCTCAAGGCGAAGCAATGATTATTTCCATGTAGTTTATTTTAAAAACTCTAAGTGCCAACACTGTAAACATTTTGTATTTTCTCAACTACACCTTGTCTGAGAACAAGGAGGAGAGCAAAGATAAGCAGGAATAATTCTGTGTATAGTAAAGCTGATTACTTATCAGCTTCTGGTTTAAATTTAAATAGGATTTAAAAATAATTTTTAAAAGTCCATGCTACAATTTTAAAGACTATTTCTGTGCACTTTTAATTCTGGGCACAATTTTCAAAATTGCATGATGGAGGTAAGAATTTAAAAAACCCACCAGAATGTAAATAACAGGGAAGAACATCTCCAACTGAAAGCGTCATACACTTATGTGCAGAAATCTAGACAACTATACAAGTTCTTTAAGCAATCATCTGTTTTATTATACAACTCTATGAACAGAAAAATGAACAGAAATACACAATATACTTACCTGTACATGTGAACCTACTTTTTTAGCTACAGATATTTAGTATACTTCACACGGACTCTAGCCGTCCAGTCCCTAACTATGTATGTCCTTATTGCATGAAGGGCAATTTCTACATGGTGGGGGAGGGTGGGAGACTCACAGGCCGATCGCGTTAGGCATTACCAATACATTCAAAACTGCACCTCATACGTGAATGTATCTTCCCTGATCCTGTAAATTTGAGTTTCTTTACAGCTTAAGCTCATTTGCTATTTTAGATGCGATGTTCTTAAAGGCAATAGACGTCCCAGATATTCGCTTGAAGCGGACCCCGTTCAGTGACAGGCGCGGCAACTTGCAGACCTCCATCTCCCACTGCACGAGGCTGTCCTGTCTAGCATCTCCGTGGACGCAGAAAAGCAAAAACCTCTCTTTCTGTTCATAATCACAGTTATTTGCATCTAACACTTTCCGGATTTCTCTCATCATGTCATTGGGGTCCATTGAACTAGTGGTCTTCATGCTCCACGTGAAACGCAAAGAACGTGGCTTAGAATCTTTACCCTCTTCCTTGTCTCTTTCTTTTGGTTCCCCGGACGTACTTCTAGAAGGAGAGGGCAGAGGGAGAGAATGGAAACAAAAACTGTGTTCAGCAGAGAAATCAAAGCACACATGAAACCTAAGCGGTCATCGCTCAGAGTCTAAACTACCCAATTTACAGACCGCCTTCAGGTAGATACAAATGTTTGCGTCATCTCGCTGTCCCCAAAACAGACCCCGGGACGCCATCTGCCTTGGCCTTGTTTGTGGCAAACGAGTTTACAGCTGGAAGTGAAGAACTTAACACTTTGTCAGCTCCTTCCACAACTTCTCTGTTTAAGCTGCAAAAGCAGATTCTCCATTTTCTGCACCTTTACACAAACAGAAACCGCTAACATTCTCCTTACGAATACATATTTTTAAAAACGTAGATTTCCCCTTTTCTCTACCTTTTTTGGGTAGGAAAAGGAATGGGGACAAGGCTAGCAGTAATGGCGACAGAGGGACTATTTACACCGCATCGTGCTGACAAACCGTGTTGCGTTGCAAGGAGGTGAAGGCGTCATTTCGCACCACACGGCTAAGTGTAGACATCAGGCCCTCTCGGGGTTTCAGTGTTTTGCTAAAGACATCCTTAACGGCCTCTGCGAGGCTCCACGTGGCCCACAACCCCCTCCTGCCTCCAACCCCTCATTTCGTACCATCTTCCTCCCTGCTCCTTCTTCTCAAGACGCACTGGCCTCCGTGCTGTGCTCAGGACACAAGGGCTGTTCCTCAGGGAGCTGCATGGCCAACTCCCTTCCTTCTTTCAGCTCTCTGCTCACTTTCTGCCTGCGGTAAACCTTGACCAGCCTCGGGCACCCCCAGCTCCTCCCGGCATGGCCACCCACCGCCCTGCCCCTGCTCTAGTGTTTCCTCTATGGCCCTTGCTACATTCTCATATACTGTATTTTCCCCTAATACACCATCTGATTAGTTTAGCTATGACGGTCATTGTTTCCTGTCCGACTCTACCACTGGGCTGTGACTTCTGGGAGAGCTCAGAGTCTTATCTGTTTTGCTCCCTGGTCTCTCTCGGGCCTCCTGGGCTGCGCTGGGCACACGGGAGCTGACGGACACGTTTGTTAAGGGACTCAACCTGACTGAACTGTCCTTATTGTAGGTCTCCCATAAGTAATACAGAACCAGAAAACCTATTTCAAATCATCCCAGAAAGGTAAAATAGATTGTTTATGATTCAGAAGACCCTGTAATTAAGTTTGCGGAGCAATTTGCCAAAGAGAGATGTTGCCATTTTAACTTGTTAATTTAGCTCACTTATATGTGATTTAAAGAAAAAATGATAACCTTTGAAAGGAGTCTATAACCTATGATATGAACATTTTGTATTCATGTATATGCTTTATGTCAAAGTCAGCATATAATACATACTTGTATATATGCATTTCTATGTGTACACTGCTATACACGTTTTCTTCCTCATTCCTAGGTACCTGAGCCCAAATCTCTGCAAACGATGCAAGTTTGAGAAAATCAGGAAAGGAAGAAGTAGAGAAAATAAACTTCTCAAGACTATTAGGCAAATACGGACAGTGTTTGTTTCACTGTCTTCTCTCTCATTCTCTTTTGACTCACGGACACTAAGCCACTGCAATACAGGCCTCCCTGGGCCTGCAGATCTCCTGAGAGTCATTTATCAGAACCACATGCACAGCTCTGGTTATGGAATCGGCATGCCAGGGCTGGAAGGGACCCAGGAGAACACGTGATTGAACCCTCGTTTTAAAAACAGAACCGGTGGCTAGGAAACTCACAGTACTTTTCTAAGGTCATAGAGCTAATGAGCTGAAAAAACAAAGACCAGGAAGCAGTTTTTCTTCCATTCCACCAAGGTCATTTTTCTACATGTATCTCAAAGGTGTTTCCACTGGGGATGGGAACTGTAGAAGGCTCCTGAAAATGCTAAGGCTACTTACGACAGCGAACATTTACTGGGCACTTACTAGGTGCCAGGAACTGTTGCAAGTGCCTAACATGCATTATTTACTCACTTACCCTAACGACTCCAGAGTTAGAGCAACTGCCCAAGGTCACACAGCTAGGCAAGTGGTAGGGCACAGCTCAAACCCCCGGGGTCTGGCTCGAGAGCCCCGGCTTTTCACCAGTGTGCCCCGCCACGTCCCTGACATGACAGGACCTCCTGCTCCTTGCAGTTTCCTCAACTGTAGAATGGATACTTTTCACCGGGCTCTTGTGAGAACTGAATGACCGGCTAGTTATAGGCAGTAGGCACTCACTAAGGTTGTTGAAAAGCAAAAAGAGAAGAAAAAAAAAAAAGAAAACTAACCCCAGTAATAATGAAAGAAAGGGACCGCAGCCCAGCGAAAAGGACAGAGTACAGACAGGTAAGCTGCAGTGACCAGTGGCCACCCGTGGCACTCGCTGCACTATCAAGTGTCTCAGCGGGAAATTTCGTGGAAAGGCGGGATGAGACACAAGAGACTCTGAAGCCACGACTCAGGGAGGGGAGGGGCTACCCCAAACGTCCTTCAGGTTTATTTCACAGGCAGAAGGAAAGTCACAACTATTCGTCCTGCCTCCCCTTCCTCCGGCTGCCTACCATGGTGACTCGGGCACCTAACTCAATAGACAGACATTTCAACTACTGTGACCAAATATAGCAGTTTGCAAAAAAGAAAAACAGATCACCTAGGAATACTTGGTAAAGTCTTCCCAAAGCTCATTATATTTTATATTTTAATTAATTTTAAGAGGTAGAAATTAAACTGGGGGTTGTGCCCGGCCGGTCAAAACTCGTTCTTGAATGAAGCTGGGGCATCTGTCCTACCATGGAGGTGCTCGTCCAGGTTCTGTGATCTGTACAGGTCCTTTCAAGCTGGCGTACACGCCAAATAATTTAATGCCTTCCTTTCTTCCACTTCCCGTTTGTCAATATGAACACAAGTACTAACACTCTATTGGCATGGGCCCCGGACCCGCAGCACCAGCATCTCACACAGCGACCCCCAACCCAACCTTAAACCCTGGGGGCGGGGCCCCCCAGGTGATTCCAACTGGGCTTGCGCTGGAGACCCCCGTCAGAAGGAACACACAGCCACTGCCGGATGCCAAAAACCATTGAGGAGGGCAGGGCGAGCGTCTGCAAATGTGGTCCACCACTGCACACTCACCTAAAATATTCCTAATATCAAACCTTCCTACATAATTTGGCCACCTCCATGTTGAGTGTTATCTAATTCCAGTTACATCATTTTAGTGAGAAAAGGATCAGTACATTTTAATCCATTAATTCTTCTGCTAGGACACATTTTATAGGACAGGAAGGCTACTTCTCCACAGAGCATACAAGTCAAAACAACGCTGAGAAAACGCAAATTTCAAGTGAACTAACTCACACTTTGTTAAACGCTAGGCAACATTAAGCAAACCCATCCCGATATAAAAGCGTAAAATGCACATACTCTCTAGTTATTAGCTCTATTCAGATTTATTAGGTCCTGCACGTCTTTCGAAAGCACGTCTGCATAGACGGGGGCCTAGCAGCGAAGTATTGGTAGTGGCTCCTCACCTTGAGGTGTCTGTGCGGCCACTGGCTTCGCCTTCACTGGGATCCCTCAAAACAAAGTGGAGGTTGAGATTTAATGATAAGAGTGAAAAATAGACCAAGAAAACCCACATCTAAAATGATGTTAAAGTTAACGTGTTAAGCAAACTTCAGCACACTTTTCTGTTACTAGTCAGCCTCACACGGCTTTGCACGTTTGCGCTGTAAGCAGCGCAGCTGCCATTTTATTGAGCGTCTACTGGGTCTTGTCAGAGGAGATGCTAGATTGATGGTTTAGAATTTTTGCTTTTGTTTCTGTTTTTAAGAGGATCTTCCAATTCCCAGTCACAATTTTAAAGTCAGAATTTCTCTTTTGGTTGAGTTTAGTTCAATTCATAGTTAAAACTATTTAATAATTTTCAGCAGTGAGATCCAACTTTGTATTTGTTATAAATGTAATTCTAGTAGTCGCTCAATTTAGGAAATATATGTTAACCTTGTTGTTAAAAATAAAGTTCAACATATCTGTGTTTCTACAAATAAGAACCAAGTTTAAATCAGCAATGAACTTAACTTCACGTGTTACACTAGTGATTCATGCACACGATCAAACGTTACAGCAAACCGACAGCTTATCCAAGCAGGTGAGTCTAAAAACATGAGTTCAATCTTAAGCAGAAACATTCATCTTACCTGGATATCCACCTGTGAAATAAAACCAGGAAAACTCTACTAATCGTCCTTCTGTTGAACATCATTCATATTTTTGAAGTCTACCAAAATTTTAACTACTTTGTCATTTTCAAATGTAATTAAATCTTGACAGAGGAGCATCAAGTTAAACACCAGTTCAGATGCATTAAGAGATGGCATGGGAGAGCAAAATACTATTAAATCACTGGGAAGAAATAACCAACTCAAACCCAGAAGTTAATGTTTTCTTAATGTTTTCACTGTTCCAGGAACATTCATGTTATTTCTGTAAAGTGACTGCAGTGGGAATAAAGTCAGGGCCAATTTCCTCATCCCCCAATGAGCGAATCATACCCATACACCGAGCTCTACAGCTTGAGCTGGAGGTTAGAGATAGAATGCCTTATCTATCTCAGGGTCTTTAACACCAGGCCTTTCTTGACAAACATGTTGTGCAAAAACCATTTTCCTCTCTGAGTCAGAAAGGACAAACAAGACATATTCTTACACTCAAACGGGGATTTCTTAAATGTCCAGTAACCGGCATTTTCATCGGCAAGTGTAATAATTCAGTGTTGTCTACACAAGCCTATCTTCATGATAGCACACGGACGTATCTTTAAAAAAATAAAATAAAAAAACAAGAGCTGGAAATGCATATCCTCGGGCACGTGTAGCCGTGCAGATGTCCTGGGGGGCGGCCCATCGGCGGGAAAGAAGGGCAGTGAGGCCGCTGCTCTAACAGAAAGGGGCGTGCGTCTCCCCGGGCTTGTGACCTACTTCTATTTCGCCGGCTAAGTCACTGTTAGTAGATACCTATTCCGCAGCTGCTGAACTTGAAGCATTAGGAATGAGGCTCTACTTCTCCTGTTCTCACTGTTCAAACAGCCACAGACTCCTCGTGTCCTCCCACCCCCTCATTCCTGCCGTCCTGGAAGCCGACGGAGACACCGACTTGAAGAGCGTCTGCCGCGTGGCAGTGGCTTCACCTAGTCCAGCCGCCCAGAGGGAGGCAGCTGGGGAGAGACAGAGCCCGCGGGCTGTCGGAGCACATGCAGGGCGGCAGGGCTCCCCGACACTGAACACTTAGAAAACACAGACAAAAGTGGCCAACTATCTTATACACAGCAATATATACTCAACTGAACTAATTTGGTTATTCCCTAATAAGAGAGCGCTATGGTTAAAAAATCATTAAGGTTGGGGCGCCTTGATGGCTCAGTGGGTTAAGCCTCTGCCTTCGGCTCAGGTCATGATCTCAGGGTCCTGGGATCAAGCCCCGCATCGGACTCCTTGCTCAGCGGGGAGCCTGCTTCCCCCTCTCTCTCTGCCTACTTGTGATCTGTCAAATAAATAAATAAAATCTTTAAAAAAAAAATCATATGGTTTGCTACAACCTCCAGTTTGTACAGTAGTTCAATGGAACTATCCAAACAAACGGTTCTCAATGCTGTTTAAAAGGTTTTTTTTTTAGGCTTTTGAAATAGTATTTCTACACTCTCCCGGATAGAGCACTCTAGTGTGAGTCACTTTCCTAATTGGAAAGTTCTTTCCTAAGACCACAAAACAACTCTCTCACATGGTCCTCTCAGCATACAGCCTTTTTACTGGCCAAGGAGAACTTAATACTAACGGGCTTCCTCTTTGTAACAGTGGTTTTCGAGTCCATGAATGATTAACTCCAAATTACTCTTTGCCCTTCCCTTCCTAAAGTTTAACAACCCAAATTTTCTTACCTTTTTCCCTATAACATCCTATCTTTTCCTCTTTTTAAGCATCTAGTGGCACATCAACTCAGTCGGTGCTAAAGCTGGCGAGGTGTCGGGGCTGTCGCTGTTGACATCATCCCATCAGATGAGGTCTGGTGGGGGTGGGGGCAGCTTGTAGCCAGACAACACCGTGACATCACCAGGGGGCCGCTGGTCACTCGGGGTGCCAGTGTGAGTCAAGGGGAAGTGAGGAAGGCAAAGGGAACAGACAAAAAGGCAGGGCTTGAACTCAGGATGCTCTTAAGAAGAGACAAGTGGGAAGGACGGACAATCTGGGAACTGGGGTGAGAATAATAAATAATAAGACTAGAATAGCTCCTGAACATCAGGAAATTCTCCCGGTTCCTTCCAGGCCTCAACCTTCCAGAAAGTTCAATATACTGAGCACACAGTTAGATCCACCACACTTCGGTTTGCTGGCTGCTGAGAACGCCGCAGTTCGCTCCTGGTACAGAAAGCAGCGCTCTGCGTGTGCTCCTGCACTGGGCCGTGCGTGCGGCCCACACACCCCTCTGCAGCTGCGCAGGCGACACGAGGGAAGACCGTGCCCGGCAGTGAGCACACACGCACTCCTAAAGCCAATGCTGTTCACATGGTGACAAGTGACCTCCGAGGAGAATTGGGAATTTTTTCTTTTCTCTAACCAAACCCCGAATTAATTAAAAATATGTCAAAAATTAAAAGACAAAAAAATCCTACCAAACTGCCAACAAAGGTTAGCAAACAACTTCTACCCTGGCCTCTTCTCCCCGAGCTGCCCCTCAAAAGGCTCTATGAAACGACACTGTTCAGAAGTTAACAAAGGCATCGTGGAACTTTGGAAATGTTCCTGTTGGCTCCCCTCAGAGGCCAGCTGGGCCACCCTTCACCCTCAGAGGACTTTCTATTTCAGGGCCTGCTTCCTTCAGAGCACTTACCGGGACTTACTATGACCTTATCTGTTAACTTTTAAAATTGGTCTTCCACACTATTCAACCACTCATTCCATAAATGTGTGAATGTCATGTCACGTGTCGCTGCAGGCCCTCAACATGCAGCAGCAGATTCAGCAGAGAACAAACAGGTAAAGCGGTGTGTGTGTGTGTGTGTGTGTGTGTGTGCGTGCGTGCGTGATGGTTTCAGGTGGTGTTAGGTGCTACGAAGAAAAACAAAGCAGGGAGAGGGCCGCTGCTAGAAGAGGCAGTGATTGTAAAGAGGGAATGGAGGAAGGGCTCGCTGGGGAAGGGACACTCCAGCAAAGACCCAAATGAGTGCAGAAGCAGCCAGCTGGGCAGGTGAGGGGATGGCGGGGGGAGAGGGAGGGAGGGAGGAGAGGGTTCCAGGGAGAAGGAACCGCAAACGCAAAACCTTGCATGGTGAGCCCCAGTGTGCACGAGGACACTCAGCTGCCCCATGTGGCCGGTGTGTGACCAGCAACGGGCGTGGGGAGAAGACGAGGTCAGAGCAGAAATGGCCAGACCACAGTGGCCTCCAAGCCCAGCGTGCGGGCTTCGAACTGTGTTCTGAATGGGATAAAAGCAAGCTGCGGGCTTTCAAGTGCGGACAGACCCTGTTGAGCACAGAGGAGGACAAGGGCAGAAGTGAGGAGGGCTGTTAGGCAGAAGACGAGCAGTGGGTTCGGTGACAGAGGCTGCGGTAGGAGTGACAGAAGAAGCTACGTCTGGGAGATGCTGGGAAGGCAGAGCCAACACCACAGGCCAGCAGCCTGGCACGTGGTCTGAGAACTAGAAGGAAGGCGTCACCATTACCTAATGTGGTGAAGAAAGAGGGAGGACCGATGTTGGGGGACGGTGGGGAGCTGGATTTTGGGCACAGTCTGTCTGGGAGTCTATGACAGCCATGTGGAGAGGCTGCATAGACAACCGGCTATGGGAGTCTCTAGTTCAGAGGTGCGATCTGGGCTAAAGACACAGGTTTGGGAGCTGTTCACGTAAGATGAATGTAAGGTCATCAGCCTGAATGAGATCCACAAGAGAGTGAGGACAGCCAGAGAAGAGAGCATGTCCAGAGCCCAAGCCCTGGGGCAGTCTGGTACTTCGAGGTCAAGGGGAAAGGCAAGGGAACCTGCAAAGAATCAGCAAAATGGCTGGAGATGGATAGTTGGAGAGGTGGGAGGAAGACCAAGAGCCAAGTGAGCAAAACGTTTGAAGGGCGCCATGCTGTGTGGTGGTAAGTGCTCCTGGGAAGGGGGCTCCCTCCGTCTCCCTCGCGGCTGGGGCAACGGCACCAGCAGGCGGCAGGTCCTCCCAGGTCTGTCACGTGGCTCTACAGCCATCCTCCATCCCAGGCTCCCAACAGACTTTCTCCCTGCCACGTTCTTGCTCGGACACTCTGTCCTAACCTCTTCTCCAGGGCTCTTTACTATGCTTCCTCTACAATCTATGCTTTCATTGCAAAGTAAAGAGAAATATGTTACACGTTGCTTAATGTATAATTAATAATTGAGCTTCTTGACTCAAAACCATTTTCCTTCACTTCAAAATTAATCCTGCCCTAGCCATGACTAATTAATCCTGGCTTTGAGTGATCAGCCAAATTCCACCCAGCAGAAACTACTGCTGATCCGACCAGGACCTTGAAGACGGTCAGACAGCACTAACTGTCCTGCTGACTCTGTGGTGAGCTTCCTTCCGGCTCTTTCTCTCTCCAGGTGTCATGCTGCGTGGTCGCTGCCCACATGGTACAACATCACCGTTGATATGGTTAGAAATCGATGTTGCACTTGAGCATTTAAAGTTTTAAATTCAGCTGGGGAGCCTGGGTAAACTGTCCATGAATAGCTCCAAGAAAAGGCGAGAGACTAAAGCTGCTGCTTCTCTTTGCAGCAACCGCTCTCTGAAATCCTAGAACACTAATAACCTGGATAATTAAGTATTTAATGAATTTTTTTAAGGCATGTGTAATAATTTCCTCCCTAGAATTTCTACCTCCTCAAACAAGTCTGTGGTACGGAGCTTTAGCTGCCCCCCACCCCACGGACAGCGGTGCCTTCCTCTGGCCTCACATTCTGCAACGCGTTCTGCTCGCTATCACGACGGCTGCTTACACGTCTGCCCCTTCCAGGACCGCAGGCGTCTGGAGCGCACAGATGTGGTCTTACTCATCTTTGTGTCCTGCTTGGCACCTAGCACAGGGCTCTGCACGTGTGGGATTTTGCAGGCCTTCAGGGGGACCTGATCATAGATCAAGTGGACATCCACCGGCATCGTGTTCAGCGACTTCCATCGTCAGTGCGTCAGGGAACTTTTGAGAAGAGCACAATTCTGTTTGATTAGAAGTTGACTATACTCGGACTCATTTTGTTTTTGCTGGGTTTTGGTGTTAAGCTTCTATGATGTTGAATTCCTAAGTGATCCATGTGACTCCAAAACAGAGGCTTGCTTCACAAGGAAGGAAATAAAGGGTAAACTACACATTATTGGTGAGCAATTTAAAAGTGGTCTGAAAAAATATTATTTGAAGGACAAATGGAAACTCATTATTTCCTTTTTTTTTTTTTTAAATCAAGGTGTTTGAGTAGGAGATAATCTGTTAAACATATTTTTGATGTCAGTTTTCCTCTTTCCACTCTCTTTTACAGAATTTAACAATTCCTATGTTGCCCATTTCTTTTCTTTGTCTTAGGGAAAAATACATCATGTCCTCCTTGATTTTCTTCTTCAAACTTCGGTAAAATGCCACGAAACCATTTTGGAAAATCACAGGAAAGGTGAAAGAAAAAACCGAGTCTCCTTTGCAATTCCTCGAGGAAACAAACACCACCGCACATCGGTACTGACCTGCGAACGAATTTGGATGTGATTTTGCTTATTATACCCGTGGATGTCCCCCTCCTGGCGTGTGCAAAGGCTCCAGGCTCGTGCGAGGGGGAGGCGGGTGGCCCGTTGTAGGCGGCACTGCGACGCTCCCGCAGCTGCTCCCCGTGGAAAGTGCTGCGGCTTGAGCTGCCCCGGGGGAAGCGGGTGCGGTCAGGGGTGCTGGCGCTAATACTGTGAGCAGAGGGGGAGGCGGCAGGCACTCTCTGCGTCGCACTGTTGGGACAAATTAAGTTAGGTTATTTGGAATAATGACTGAGAAAGCTTTCACTCATTCTAAATCTACCAAAATAAAACCAAGAACTACCAAAAACTTGCCATGGCTACCTTCCCTAGGTCCTGTTTCACCTGCTCCCATTAGAGATGCATGGGGGTCACCGTACTGAGGGGAGAGGGATGACATTTCAGTTCAAAACGAAATGCCTTTTACAGAAATATGGTTATTAAAGATGAAGTTATTGAAACAGGGATCTAAACACTTCAGAATTTAAACCATTCGGGAATGTGGAACATGAATGTTCCTCATCAAAAAGCATCTGAATGGAACCATTTCGTGTTCACAGTGCAGGCCTGGGGGACAACATGAGGCTTTGTGACCCCACTGATGTAAGTAACCCTTTAACGATGCTTCTGAACTTGAGAAATCCTAACACAGACAAATACTGGAAAAATGGACATATCATTTTAAACCTAAAAGGGTTCTTTGAGATCATCTGTTTCCCTGATAGAGGAAAAAAAAAGGCCAATTTCATTAAAAAAAAAGAAAGTAACTGGCAGCAGCCAGGGTTACCCAGACGTCTCCATTCCCAGTCTCTCGTAGATTTGTTTTTACACCATAAAAATTCAATTTACCTGAACGATAAATTGGGCAGCAATCCTTTATGGGTGGATTTAAAACAAAATCCTTAAAGAAAATTCCTTTAGAAAATGATTTAAATCATATGCAACATTTTGGAAAACAGGTAGGGTGTGGTGTGTTTATGTTATAATTCAACTTTTCCCCCTGCTACAGACACTGAATCTTCCCGGAACGCTCTCGATGTGATGGTGCTTATCATGTATTTTTGTAAGCCGCTATGTTCGGATACGCAATGCACCCAGCACGTTACCCGGGCCGGTAAGCTTCAGAGCCGTCTTTTATGGTTGGCAGTGTGACTTTAATAGGATGGCCAGAAGTGGACATGGACTTCTGGTGGCGGGGTCGTGCTGAGGGGATGGTGGGAGCCACAGCAGAGCCTGCAGAGGATATGCTACTGGCGGACATCTCCGTAAGGCTTTCGACAGAAAACAGTTGAGAAGACCATAGAAATGTAAAAGAGAAGAGAAATGGCAGTTTACTTAAATTTAAGAGATAGATTTTTAAAATCTAAATTGACTACACCTTTCATGACTGAGACACTTAAAAGAAATTAACATTAGTGGCATTATTAGTGACTAACAAACCAATATTCTTGCCAAAAAACGTACAGAGTGAATTTACCACTACCTTCCACGGAAAAGATCCTGCACACACTTGCTCTGTAACTGTGAATCTGAGAAGGACAATGAAATTACTCTCATGATCGGAGACCCTTTTCACTTTCCAAGAGTCATAGTTTGGTGGAATGTGTTGCTGTGGTTTGTTGTCCCTTATACAGTAAGAATTCATAATTACGACAAATACTATCTCTGGAAACATCATGAGAACACTTTCAGCTCGTACTAGTAATCAGTTAACTGTGGTACGTTAAAGGAGCTGCAGATCAGGACTGGGGAAGCGAGAAGGAGTGAAGTCAGAAATCAGTCCCCAAGTCCTTTTCTAGCTTAAAGGATCTTATGTCCAAGGGAGATAGATTTACCTCTGTACGCTTTATAATTACACTTACTTCACATGTCTATTAATTGGGAGGGAGCAAATGTTAAGCACAGTCTGTCCCGTCCACTGACATGACGAGGGATGGAGCTAAGAACAGAATTTTATGAGAACAGGCTCCCTGCTCTTTTGTACTATACTGATGAAGAGCCCTTAAAACTCACAAGGAAAAGCAGCTAAATTTTTAAAATAATAAACATACTATGACTTGTCATTATTTAAAATAAAACATGTTGAGGATTCCATGGTTCTCAATGATCAGCTAAGATGGCCAAATTTCTTTAGAGGAAGGAAAAGAAAACCTTCATGGTTTGGATACGATAATGGCATGACGGGAGGGGGAGGGGCAAGGAGGGAAGGCTAAAAAAAAAAAAGTAAAGTAAAACATAAAAAGGAAGCAGCAGGATAAGACAAATTAAGACGATCAGATTAGGAGGGGATAATCTGTTTTATCACATGGAAATATTTACTACCAGGCTTCGTGCAGCAATCAGTCCTCAGGTTAAGGGATTTACCGCCCGTTTTCCCTAAGCACGCTCCCATCCTTCCATCCTGGTACGGAAGGGGAGACGCCTTAGTGAGAATGGTTGGTTGCAGCTATAGCCTCTAGCAGTGCCTTTGCTCTTGACCCATGAGCTACAGGTGTTCTAGCAAGAGCAGTAATGCACGACGACAATGAAGTGGGCCCCACGTGATGCAGTGACAGTTACCTGCTGTCTTTTCCATTCTGCAATGCTGCGTACCGATCTGTGGTCCTTTCACAGACATACGTGTTCCTTCTTGCCATGCTACCTCCAGGATACACATTGCTCTTTAAGAAGGAAAAAAAAAAAATCCATCTTAAAATTCTAACTGTAGCTGTGGAAAGTCAAAGAAATGAATTTAGGAGGCAAAGGACTTTGGAAAAAAAAAAACCCGTCATAGAATTTTCATTTGTCAGACCTTACATGAACAAGCTAATCTCACACCACTCTCTCTCTGTTACATGGCAGGAGTGACAGGCAAAGCATGACAAGCTCATGATGGTTTTTTAGCTTGTCGTCCTGCAGCAGCAGTGAGCAGCTGTTTGGAAGCAATGAGAAAGCGGTTTTTATTTTCTCCCCTATAAACTGGCGGTAGGGAGAAGGATGGGGGAGTGGTATAGGCAGCTCTGTAGGGCCAGGAGCAAGAGACGACTCCACAAGAAATACAATCACAGACCAGAAACCTGTGGCAGTGACAGTGGTGGCCCCCACAAGCTTGCAGGCTGCCACTCTTCACCTGCTCAGGGAACCCCCACAGCCCACGGTAACGTAAAGGAGACGCGGTCTCCCGGGTCAGAGGCATGCTGCGGCCACCAACACCAACGGTGTGCCTCCCTCATTGCAGGTTTAGGCCAGGAGGCAAGCCAAGTATGAGCAGCTCCGGAGCAAAGAGAATAAGCAAAGACGGACAGCATCTCCTTACCACGCACACAACCACTGATCTGGAAACCTTGCTGTTGTGCCTGCCAAAGTCTTGACTAGTTACCAGTACTAGTTACCAGTACTAAACCATATGGGCATGATCTCCAAATGGGACGCATGCTCTTCTGCTGTTTAATCCTTACTCCAACAGAAAAAAAAAAATTCCCTATTCCTGGCTAATTTGGCTTTCACTGTTCTCTGAAACACATAACTAACTTAAAATTTGTTGAATCATAAGAGCTAGGATGTCTCGACTAAGTTTGGAGGAGCAAAAAAGCCTCCTATAAACAAAATTGTTTAAGTGCAGATTTCAAACTTTTCAACGGCTTAGGGTTCCTGGATGGAAGGAATTTTGTCACCATTTACATAAAAAACACAAAAGTGGGGCACCTGGGTGGCTCAGTGGGTTAAAGCCTCTGCCTTCAGCTTGGGTCGTGATCCCAGTGTCCTGGGATCGAGCCCCGCGTCGGGCTCTCTGCTCAGCAGGGAGCCTGCTTCCCTCTCTCTCTCTCTGCCTGCCTCTCTGTCTACTTGTGATCTCTATCTGTCAAATAAATAAATAAAATCTTAAAAAAGAACATAAAAGCTATAAAAGTGTGGTAGCAGAAGAGAGTAAGATCATTAAGAACATTTTTTAGGTAAGACAACTGTCTACGTTAAGTGAAGGCAAAGAAGCCAGTTTACTCTGGAGAGACCCATTATGAAAGTAGCTTGTGGCAAGTTCTTAAACTTTACTTTTGATAATTTCATTGTTTTGGCTAAACTGTCATATGAGTAACCTAACCGTGAACAAATTCCTGGTCAATTCCTTCTGGTCACTTGCAGTAACACTACTTTGCTTCTCAAAGTGCGATGGGTGACCAGTTTCTCTTTCAAGACTGTGCCTTCTGGGTTCGCCGTCCTCCCGCACCACCTTCCTTCCATTGTCCCTCGGCCGCCAGTGACACTCAGATGGAGCATTCCCCCAGGAAACAGGGATATGATCATGTAAAAGTTGCAGAGCACCGTCTCGCTGATCCCATGTGACAGACGTGCATCTATAAAATTAACTTTTAGAACTGGCCTTCAGTGAGGCTCTGTTTAGGATCTGGGGACTAGATCTAAAACCATTCTCGCAGAGCCCTGAACTCTTGGCCTGGAAACTGTCCTAAAGTGGATATACAAATTTTTCTGATTTTCCCAAGAAACCAGGCCTGTGTAGATAACTTCTCTGGGCCCATTTCATACTAACGTGATTTTATATAATTATACTATGATTTTTAGGAAAATGTTTTATACTATAATTATGGCACTCTCAGCCTAAGTCTCCCAGAAAGAAGTATCTCCTTCCCTTTGTTTTTTTTTTTTTTTTAAAGAAGGGGATTATAGTATTTTTAACAGGATGCAAAATTTTGTAGTTTTTCTTATTTACATATGTGATAAATAATATTGAAAAACAAATTTACAAGTTTTATCATATTTTTGATGAAAGAATAACGTAACATATTTGCAACTTCAAAACTCAACATCTGGCCTCCGAGTTTCTAGGTTAGCCAAGAGCTTACCATCGACTCCTACATGCAAGATTTCTGGATGGGAATTTCTTGAAGGGAAAAATACTAAGTTTGTTCTTCCTGCATATTACTGTGGAAAGACCCCTAAGGTCTCGCACAAATAGAAACACTCCCATCATTTAGAGTCTGTAATGTTGTGGGTGAGAACAATAGAAGAGATGATCACCAACAAATTTCACCAATCAATGATTACATCTAGTTAACTACTTACCTCAGAACTCCCCCCACTCTCATCATCACCCTTAAGTCATACGGTAGACTACAGTTAAGTCACACTGTCAACAGAATCATACTTAGAATTAAGAGCTTTTACCATTGATTGAAAAAGGCTCCTGATTTTATAAACATTAAATGCACTGTTAAACTATATCATCTACTAAATTATCTACCCATCTTTTCCATCAGAAAGTAAAAAACCATCAGACGGAGGTGGGTAGGGGGATGGGTTAGATAGGTGATGAGGATTAAGGGGGGGCACGTGTGATGAGTACCAGGTGTAGCATGGAAAAAAAAAAAGTAAAAACCCACGTCATCCCATTTGAGTGGATTACATATTTTCTATTATACTCCATTTATAGACAAATAATAGAGTCACTGGTAAAATGTTTGTTTTTTTTAATTAATATTTTATAATACGACAGAGCCTCGATTATAAATGCTCAAGTTCCTTTCTTTTAGACATTACCTCAAAGAAAAGAGATTAAAGCTGTGTATTTGGCTTTTGTACTTTGGGGTCAGCAAACTTTTTCTGTGAGGAGTCAGATGACAAACATTTTACACTCCGCAGGCCACGCCATCAATGTCACCCATAGTCTGAGAAATGCAAATTAAAAACAGAAGGGTATACTTTTTTGTTTTTTGCCCCTCAGGCAAAGACTTTTAAAGATCAATAATATCCAGTTGTTGATAAAGCTTGTGGAGATATAATGACTCTCTGATTATTCCAACCATTAAAATTACCCTGGCAGTATTTATTAAAAATTTAAATGAGCCTATTCCAAGGATACACACAGAGCCAGGAGCATCCATTAGCACAAGTTAGTGCCGTGGCTCTGGAGAGGGGATGGGAGAGAGGGTGGAGGCTTACACATTCCAGGGAACCACGGGCCACAAGGACTGAGGAGGGGGGTGAGCCACCTGAGGTAAACATGTCACCCAGAAACCAGATTCTGAGAATGTATATAACAGAAATGCAATAATAACCTAAGTGTACAAGAACGAATTTTCTGAAAAACTGAAAACTCTGAATATTCCACAAATAGTTGAAAAATTATGACAGCATGTCTATTAATACAGAGGAAATAAGGCTCTGGTCTTAAGAGGAGATCTAAGTGTTCTGATGTAAAAGGACCTGATAATATTATTAGTGAGAAAAATTAAAATGTAACAGAATATGGTCTAATTTTTACGAAAAAATAAATCCTGTATGTACATATATATTCATTTATGTTTTCTTTAAAAAGGAGATTCTATGAAGGAATTCATCCCAAACGATAACACTAGTTATATTGGAAGGTGAGAAAAGAAGGTAAGGGATGGGAAAGGGTAAACTATTAATTTTATCTGAGATGCTTCTAAACTGTTAAACAAGATATATTATTTTGGTTTCTCATATTGTCAAAATTAACACAGCAAATTAAGATAAATTTCGTACTAAGTGGCTCAGAACAAAATTTCTCTACCAGAACCTCCTGGCTTATATTTTTATTTCTTAAAGATGATAACTACGTGTGGCATAATTAACTGGAATTTAAACCAAGGTCTTAGTTTTGATGCTTCTTTAAATTCCTAAATATGCTGGGAACAGCCACTAAGTGCCTCAGCACTAATGATTCTGAGGAAGCTACCATGTCAACATACAACAAGAGATTATAAATAAGGGGAGATAAGGTTTACATGGGGAAGCAACAGGGAATGATACAAGACCGCGTACAACGAAGGGCTAAGTGATGTGCTACAACAATCAGAAAGACTGATGAGATCTGGAGCCTTCAGTCACAGAAGGGTCAACCCAGGAGATGGGTTGACCCTTGAAACGATCTGCAAAAATGGCATTTTCATAATGGGGGGGGGGCACCTTCAGACAAGAGCAGCACATAAAAACAGGGGTGGAAAGAGGCAGCTGAGTACGTCCCTGGGAAACTAAGACCAGCCTGAGATGAAGGACAGCTTGCTATAGCAAGTGGCACAAAACAGGGGACCAAATTTTTTCTTTCTGCATTGTGGGGTAATGATGCCTCAGAAACTGTCCTCTGGCTAATGTTTAGATAAAGGAAAATGATGGCCTGCCTAGGAAAATTACTTTTCTAAGTGATGTCTCAGACTCTGTGAAGTTGGCTGGTAGAGGGGGTTGTCTTTACCAGCTCTGAAAATGGGTATGCACACCCATTTCAGAGTCTAGGAGGCGCTAATCAAATCACATATTTTTAAAAAAGATATGGTTTCAATGAACTACATAAAACAGTGGGTGCTTGGGAGTTTAACTCAGTTGCAACTAAGGTTGTGTTAGGCTTTCTGGTTTTTTTTTTTTTTCCTTTTCTTTTTCTACTTTCCATAGGCTCAATTTTTTTTCTTCTGTTGGTTTAAAAGTTATAAATTCTATTTTTATTCTTATGTTGTTTGCCCTTAAGTCCCTGAACTCATGTTTGCTTAGCACTAGTGAGTTTTTAAACTTACCCCACTCTTCCCATCTTCTGTGAACAAGGCATATGCTCTTTCTCCTTTAACCTCCACCCCACGCCTACTTCCTGGATAGTGTCCAGAACACTGGTTCTGAATTTTCATGAATTTTCTGAGTTTTTTTCTTTTTTTGTGTATGCTACCACATACATACCTGAATAAGTTATCTGATCACTTTCAACTCCATATATTTTATGGCACCTCTCCAGATCCATTTCTCTTCCTGTAAGTGCAGTGCTCCTCAAACCATACAGTGTTAACAAATGGGTCCCTATGTAATAAGACTGGACATATTTTACACCAAAGAGTATACTTGTCATACCTTCACATTTAAATGACAGTTAGGCTAGATATAAAATTCTGGGTTCAATGTGATTTTCTTTGAGTGCTTAAAAAATACTGTTCCACGTATCTCCCTGAATCCATGTTACTTTTGAGTAATTTGAGGTCAGTCTGAATTTTGTTCCTGTTAAGGTCATCTGCTGTCTCATCCTGGAAACTTTCTAGAAGATTTCACTTTGTTTTTGGTGTGTATATGTTCCACTTTAATGGGTGCAGGAGTAGGTTTTCCTTCTGGCTTTCTGAGTCTTACTCATTTATTTATTTATAAGAGTGAGTGAGCAAGGGATGGGTGGGGCAGAGGGAGAGAGAGAGAGAAAAAAATCTCTCTCACAGAGCCTGATGCAGGGCTCAAGCTCATGACCCTATGATAATGACCTGAGCTGAAACCAAGACTTGATGCTTAACTGACTGAGCTACCCACAGCCCTCTGAATCTTTCTAAGTTTTTTCATCTTCCCTTGTTATTATTTCAAGTATTTCTTCCCCTTCACTGTGTGCTCTTTCCCTTCTAAACTCCTATTATCTAGATGTTTCCAATTCTACTTCTATCCTTCTTAGTATATCTTAGTTTTTTCTTTTGTATTTTCTTTTTATTCCTTCCTGCTGTCTTACAAGAGAAGGCTCCAATCTATCTTCTAGCTCCCATTATATAATTTCTACAGTTTGCCGGTTTTTTGTTTTTTGTGTTTAAGATTTATTATTTTTGAGAGAGAGCGCGTGCACACAAGTGGGAGAAGGGGCAGAGGCAGGGAGAGAGTAAGCAGACTCCCCACTCAGCAGGGGCCCCAACGTGGGGCTCGATCCCAGGACTCTGAGATCATGACCTGAGCCGAAATCCAGAGTCGGACGCTCAACGGACTGAACCACCTGGGTGTCCCTACAAATTTGCTGTTTTAAGTGAATACTAGGAGCTAACTTCATAAATTAATCATTCATGGAGTCTGCCTTCATTGAGCTGCTTATTTGTAAATATAAAATTAAATGCACCAATGTAGTTTTAAGTAAATGTTACAAACAGGAAAAATGAGGCAGGAACGCTTAATGTACCATTTTACAGTGAGGTTTTTAAATCTTACTTTGAGGTAAGTGTTATTTTAAGAATTCATATTTTATATTTTTGTTCTTAAAACGCAATCATGAGAAGCTTGGCCTCCTTTGCATGTTATTTAAATGTATGACTCACTTTAAAATTTTGAAACATGTTTTTAGAAAAAGATAAAGTTTTTTAAAGATTGTACAAAAAAAAAATGCAACAACAAATAACTCCAGCAAACTGCGAGATGCCAGGATAATTACTCACACTTGGAATAGTTGAAGACTTTTTCCTTTCTGGCCCCACCAGAGGGCTCGCAGTCATCTCGCTTTTGGATCCAACCGTGGTGCTGCCGAGTTTCCGAGCGAGGTCTTTATCCCACTCCTCTTTCTGCTCACTCTCCACGCTGTTAGCCTGAGGCCGTTTGGTATAGGATACGGCAGGGGGAATGGACGGACCAGCTACAACAGAATTAAGGAGCATAATTAGCTGAAAATCAACTGACACAGTTTCTCCTCACGAACAAAAACTCTAAATTAAAAATACCTTTATTTGCATATTTTATACTTGGTACTAACATTAAACTGTTTGATTACAAAAATTAGGTCAGTCCCTGAAAAGGGGATTGTATTAATGGTGCAGTAAGTAATACAGATCTGTGATAATGGATGACACAAGCACATGAAGACGGGACCGCACAATGCTCAGTGAGCACAAGTTTGGGGAGGACTGCTCTGTCTTCTCGCTTATTGGACTTTCCCCCACCATGATCGCTGAAACGCCGCTGCTTCTGGTTTGCGGAGATGCTCCGCTGGACCTTCAGGTGAGCCGGGGACTGAAGGCTGCTGTTGTTCAGGTCACTGCTGGGCCGTGACCTCGGACACAAGCTTCCGCTGGACAATGATTCACCACCTTCAAACTATAAGAAGAAGACAGTGCATAAAGATTTAATTTATTTATTTGAGAGAGAGAGAGAGAGAGAGAGGGTGAGTGACACAGAGCACAAGCAGGAGTGGGGAGTGGCAGAGGCAGAAGGAGAAGCAGTCTCCCTGCCGAGCAGGGAGCCCTACACGGGACTCGATCTCAGGACCCTGGGGTCAGGACCTGAGCTGAAGGCAGACACTTAACTGACTGAGCCACCCAGGCGCCCCTGCACAAAAATTTAAAAATAAAAATGTTTATGCAAACAATATGCACTCTTGCTTGATATTCGAATCTATTCCAAGCCACACAAAGAATAATCAGAACTGGGGAAAAAAAAAAAAGTTTGGATACAAAACTGCAAGCTGGTGACCAGTGGGGGAGCGAACTGGCTATCTGCGTCTGTGAGTACATGGGCGTTTCTGTGATCGCATACGAATGGCTTTGGATCCTTAGTTTAGTCAAAACACCAAATAACAGGGGCGCCTGGGTGGCTCAGTAGGTTAAGCCTCTGCCTTCAGCTCAGGTCATGATCTCAGGGTCCTAGGATCGAGTCCCGTATTGGGCTCTCTGCTCGGCAGGGAGCCTGCCTCCTCCTCTCTCTTTCTCTGCCTGCCTCTCTGCCTACTTGTGATCTCTGTCTGTCAAATAAATAAATAAAATCTTAAAAAAAAAAAAAAAACCACCAAATGACAGCTACCAATTACGGAATAGCTATTATGTAACAGGCACCCTGCTAAGTATGTCAGGGCAATGGTGCCGGTGTCTATTAACCTCAACTTCACAGATGGAAAAACTGCAGTTCAGAGAATGAAGGGATATCTTTGGGATTCCAACTTAAGCATAACTGGGATTCAAACTTAGGATAAAATCTACAATTTTAACTCCACACACACGTTTTCTACCATATTTACGGAGCAAAACTTGGTTTGTTGGCTCTGATTAAAAACTGCATTTATTCAGATAAGCACAGTAAATTGGGCTTTGACACACTACCCTCTCCTCGTAACACTAAAGATGTTTGTAGCTGGCAACTTCTCCCGGAATCACTGGCACCCCAATGGAAAAATCTAAATTCGTATGTAAAGATACTCATGGCAAATAGCAAAGTAATTTTGATGATGAAATTGGTAATAGATAACACACAGTAATGCGCCAGGAACTGTTTGTTCTAAGCACGGTGGAAATATTAATTCATTTAACCCTCTCGATGACCCCCAGAGCTAAGTACTATTCCCTATCTTCATTTCAGGGACCAGAGAGCTGAGGCACAGAGAAATTCAGGACAGCGCCCAAGCTGCGCAGTCAGTCAGCGGCTGTGCTGGGGTGGGGGAAGGGGGATTCAGACCCAGGGAACCCGGCTCCGAAGTTCAGGCTCTTACTACTTAGAGTAGCCTCATTAGTTTATACTCATACAATTCAAAGTTCATTTTAATTCACACCTGGGTGGGTTGTATACTTGTAATGCTATGGCTCCTTTTACATTTAAATTAATAGGAAAATTAAAGATCTCAGGAGTGAAATCTAAAGGCTAAGTAGAAACAGGTCAAAGACTTCAGAAATAACGATTTGTACTATTTCCCACTTCTTAAAATTCTCTTAATTTGGCTTCTTTGATACCACTTCTCCAACCATCAGGGGCCTCCACTGAGCCCCCCTCCTCCTTTGGAACAACAGTGCCTACCGGGTAGGGGCCTGAGAGGGTGACAGGCATTAACTCGAGTGGAGTCCTCAGAGCAGCTGCTGGCGCGAATGGTGTGCTCCTCTGACCACAGCTCCCAAACCTATTAATGCTGCTCAGGTCACTCCCTCCAAGCCCGATCTGTGTATCCGATGTATCCAAACGTCTCCTGAACAGCTCCACCCAACAGGAAATCTCAAGTTCAATCATCCCAAACAGAATGAACTTCCCATCTTCCCCTGGAAATCCACTCTTTTCATATCCTGGCAAATACATCTTACAAAACCAGTCACCTATGCTGGAAACTTGAAGGTCTCTCACACCCTCACTTCCAAAGATTACACGTCCTGTTAAATCTCACTGCTGTGGGTGCCTGTCCTCCTCTGCATCACAGAGATACCGCGCCTGCCCTTGACCAGGGCCGCGGCACCTGTACCACACCGCTGACTGCGCATCTCCCCTCCAGACCCAGGGCTCCCTGAGAGCACAGACTTTCTTATCTTCCTGGGTGCAGTACACAGCGTGGTTTCCAGGACAGAACAGACCCAATAAATGTCAGCTGAATGTACTGCCTCACTAATAGTTACTATCTAATTAAAAATAATTTCAGCCTATTTCTATAAAATGCCTCCCACAGATGTCTAATCGTTAACAAACTGTCCATGCTCTTGGCTCTGTTCTTGACTCTCAATTTATACCTTTATATTTGCTGTCCCAAAGGATCACTTGCTTTTATGGTTCAACCACCATCTGCACACAGTTACTTCCTGAATCTATCTCCTTATTAGAGATCTCTCCTGGCCTTGAGAATTCCCAACTGCCAGTACCAAAGCCACTTGATGTTCTACAAGGCAAAATATCATCAAACGGCCTTTTCCTAGTCCCATCTTTTTAAAATCATCTCAGACATCTGTTTTGTCTTAAACGCCATCCCTCCCTCTGTTTCGGTCACTGTGTTTTCTGCACACCCAGAATGACCACGTTAGCTGTGGCAGGCCTGCGGCTTGGGGACACAACTCCAGGGGAGCTCATTCTTAAAGACGGGATGGTGTGAGCCTCTCAGAGCTAAGCAGAGCACGTGGTCTGCTCTTTCAGAGCAGAATCTCCCTGGGGACTTGGAAATGAGACCAGTTTGTAACTTAGCATCTTGAGTTTGAATTCTGAAAGTAAGACTGTTAGGCCCTTTATATTATTTCTGATACCACACAGAATAAAGTTGTTTTATCTTAGCTGTCACTTGGCTCAAGAAATAATTAACATTAATCTAAAAAGGTAAAGAACTTACTTCAGGTGGTTTTCTACCTAGAAGAATATAAGTAGCCATAATTTCATCATATTTCTGATTTATTAAGGCGTCATTTATCTCATCTCGAGCAAAACCCATGGTGACCATGATGTCTGGAAATAAAAAAAAGCAATTTTTCTGAAAATGGGTTTATTTTTGTAAACAAATTAACACATAAGCAAGCTTGCCAACATAAAATATGAAAACTAAATTTTGAAATGTTAAAGTATAATGTAACTATAAAAACTTCTGGATCATTAATATATAGATACTGCATATTTAGATCTTGTATATTGATAATTTTTCATGCAGGAACTATCTGTATCATGGGATTCATGCTCATGGTGGGTCTGTGTCTCAGCACCTAATGCATTCCTGAGTTGAGTGCCTTTGTCCAGCCAGAGACACACCACCTGTGACACAAAATCCCTTCTCTCTTTATCTCTTAACACACTCTCAGCCACGCATAGTGTGGTTTCTCTCATCTCTTAACAATTTCTGCTTTCTGGTATGAAGGCAGGTTGACTCTTCTTTGGAAGGCTTGAATTCCACGGTTGTTCTGACTGGATTCCAAACACTCTAGAATCACACGCCTTCCCTGGGTCCTCTGCTCTCAAGTCAGAGAGGGGAAAAAGCAGAGATGACTCAGGTTGAGTCTCTGACAGCTTTGGTAATAGAGAGAGAAATGCAGAGAACAGGCTGGAAGCAGAGCGCCCGGCTAGGTGTGGGAGGAAGCACCCTGCCGAGACACTGGAAAATTGAGAGGGAGAGCCAAAGTGTTCATCCTTTCAGCTCCAGTGCCTCCACATTTTCGGCTAAGATACATGCTATGTTTTGCAGCTACTTAATAGTCTGATCAGTACTGATACTTAAACAGTCATTCCTCCTGTTAGGAATGGCTGAAAGAAAACAACCAGGTTCATCCACATTATTTTAATTTTTGTATCACTGTTGCCAACAACTGAATTGGATTATAACATAAAAGCAGACAAACTTGAAATCTGTAATGTTCGGTGTATGTTGATGGAAAGAAAAGATGACAATGCAAGTATTTTTCAAATAAAAATTGTTTCCTATTTATATTTTAAAAACCTATTTTGGTAGACGACTGGTCTCTTCAAGCATAAGCCCAGCACATCTCACAGTGTTTAAATACTTACCTATTCTTTTCGTGTCATTGAAATCTGGTTCAGGCTCAGTATATGGCTTTAGCTCTTCTTCCTCGTGACCAACATTCATCCACCGATCTTTCATTATTTGCTAGGAAATAAACTTTACATTATGTTTGGCCAATCAGAACATTCCACCATTGACTTTAGCTCTATTTTAGTAAATGTGCAATTAATTGCTTTGCTCAATGAGAACCATGATGTCTTCTATCTAAAGTTATTTTCCTAATTGATTAGCAGGCCAACAAGAGGCGTAGGACTTTGGGACACACTTACATATCTTACAACAAGTACAACTATCATCCTGCACACTCACCAAATGTATCCATTCAAATAACTTGCTGCCCATGTTCCTTGAAAAGGAGTATCTTCTCATTTAACCTAAGGACCTATTGATTTCAACCTCTCCTTCATAGTATTACATTTAGATGAGACTGTTCCTTTTTGCTGGTCTTTTACCAAATATACAAATACCTGTATTTTAAAATCACCATTTGTTAAGACATTAGGAAAGCAGAGATCATGGGGAGTGGAAGAAGTGAGGGTTAGTCAGTAAAGACAGCTCAGAGAAGATGGAAGGGGAGAATGGTCAAAATGGAAGCCTAGAGTTGGGGATGAGCAGGAATCAGGATGAAGACAGGGACGGGTGTGAATTACAAGAGTCACATTTAAGTGAGGTTGTAAAACGAGAGTCAGTCCCAGGTTGTTAAAAAGCAACCTAGTGGAGGCATCCGATGGAATGGGAAAATATTCACAACCATATATCTGATAAGGGGTTAATAATATATATGTACGGAAAATCCTATAACTCAGGAACAACAAAACTGCCTGATTAAAAAAAAAAGGGCAAAGGACTTAAACAGATATTTCTCCAAAAGAATACAGACCAAGGGCCAAAAAGCACATGAAAAGATGCTAACATCACTAATCATCAGGGAAATAAAAAACCACGATGAGGTATCACACGTCTTATCTGTGGCTACTATCGAAAAAGATGAAAATAATCGGCACGGGTGAGCACGTGGAGAACCCTGACCCCTTGTGCACTGCTGGGATGGCTCAAATGATGTCACTGCTCCTGTAAATAGTATGGGGGTTCCTCAAAACATTTAACAGAACTAAAGACATGATCGAGTAATTCCGTCTCTGTGTATATATCCAAAAGAACTGACACAGGAGCCTGAAGGGTATTTGCACAGCCGTGTCCACTGCACCATTACGCGCAACAGTCAAGATGTGGGACAACCTAAATGTCCGATGGATGAATGCACAAAGAAAATGCAGCCACAGACGACGGAATGTTATTCAGCCTTAAAAAGAATGCAATCCACATGCTATATTGTGGATGAAACTTGTGGCCATTTCTCAGTGAAATAAGCTGGCCACAAAAAGATAATAATTATATGAGAGTGTCTAAAGTAATCAAACTCCTAGAAACGGGCAGTAGAATCGAGTTTGCCATGGGCTGGGAGAGGGAGCAACAGGGAGCAACAGGGAGCTAGCTGCTCAGTGGTACAGAGTCTCACTCATGTGAGGGGAACAAGATTCAGAGATCTGCTGTGCGACAATGGACACAGAGGTGACAATACTGTAATGCACTCTTAAAAGTGTAAAGAGTATACATTCGTGTGTGTGTGTTTTTTTTTTTTTTTTTTTTTTTTTAACTACATATACAAAAAGGCAACTAGTGGGGAGTAATTCTGGGGAAATGATTCTTTATTAATTTAGAAAAATTTTTAACATGTTATGACTATTGAATTCTAGGTTTCCATTCAGGAATGTTTTAGGTGTTGATATATTCATATTCTTTGTTCAGGTCCTGCAAAGTATATTCTCCATCTCTAAATTTTACCTGTCAATATTCTACTAATCAGAAAAATAAAATTCCATATAGAGATCCTTCTGAGGTTGTTTGCTCAGATACCTTCCCCTCATTTAATAATATTTAGCTAAAATCATTCACTAGAAGACAGAACTCCAGAGCAGGCAGGTCTCTAAGAACTGGAATCTGTAAGAATGCTGCTGTTCTGGATGGGAGGAATTTTCCAAAGGTTTGGGTTACATGATACACATTTCAATGCAAATTTGTACATAATTCATATATGCTTAAAATTATTCAGACATGTAACTCTTAACAGATATCACCACTAACTTTCTTCTTTTCCCCCCTATTTTTATTGAGATCTGAATGACATAAACTTTGTATTAGTCCAAAATATATGACATAATAATTTGATATATAAACACATATATACAAATATTATGAAATGATCACCACAGTTAACATCCATCACTTCAGTTACAATTTTTTTCCTCATGAGAACTTTCAAGATGTAATCTCTTAAATAAGTCAATCAGAGAAAGACAGTTTTCATATGATCTCACTGTTAACGTGGAATTTGAGAAACTAGGCAGAGGATCCTAAGGGGAAGAGAGGAAAAAATGAAACAAGACGAAACCAGAAACCAGAGAGGGAGACAAACTGTAAGGGACTCTTAATCTCAGGTTGCTGGAGGGGATGGGCATGGGAGGGATGGGGTGGCTGGATGATGGACATTAGGGAGAGTATGTGCTATAGTGAGGGCTGTGTATTGTGTAAGACTGATGATTCACAGACCTGTACCCCTGAAACAAATAATACATCATATGTTAATAATAATAACAAAAAAGATCTGCTATCTTATCAGCTTTCAAATACAAAATACAGTATAATGAACCAGAGCCGCCATGTTGTACATTACATCCCTGCGACTGACTCATCTTATAACTGGAAATTTGTACCTTCAGACCACTTTTACTTATTTCACCCACCCACCATTGCCCACCTCTGGAGAACCCCATTCTGTTCTCATTTTTCTAAATTTGTTTGTTTGTTTAGTTTCCATGTATAAGTAAGATCATACAGTTTTTGTCTTTCTCTGATTTATTTCACTTAGCATAATGTCTCCAAGGTCCATCCATGTTGTCCCAAATGGCAGGATTACTTTCTTTTTTCTGCTTCTAAGAATATACCCAAAGGAGACAAAAATCACTATTTTGAAGAGATATCTGCACTCCCATGTTCACTGCAGCAACACTTACAATGCCTAAGACACGCAAGCAATCTAAGTGTCCACTGGCAGATGAATGCATAAAAAAATACAGTGTACATTGACGTCAGAAATTTAAGTACCTTATCCAACTCATTTAAATAAAAGTAGACTGATTACAATCTTAAAAAAATAATCATGTTGTCACTAAGTCTTTAGTGATTATTCATCAATAAAGAAAAGTGTTGGGAGGGGGCCCATCAGGAAGAAAAAAAAAAAAACAAAAAGGAAAAAGCAGAGCTGCCAACACCAGCTACACCATTTCCCAAAATACTAAGGTCCTTCCTTCCTGTTCCTCATCTCCCCCTTCTCAAATAGTATGTCTGGCTGAAGAACTGGGCCCCAGGATCTGTAGAAGTAAAATTCCGCTGTCTGGGGAAAAAAAAAATTAAATAAAAAAATTAATTAATTAATTAATTAAAATAAAACAAAATAAGATAAAATAAAATAAAATAAAATTCTGCTGTCGGTAGAACCTCCCAGGTTGGAGGGGGAGTACATAAAACTCCTCGAAGCCCACACCAGCCCACGCCAGGACCGCTCCACAGCGCCTGCGACCCCGTCCCCCGCGCTCCAATCCGGCCGCCGCCCCGCCTCCCCGCCCGCCGCCGGCTCCGATCAGGGGGCGCTCGGCCGCGCAGCTCAGCCGAAGCTTAAACACGAAAGCCTTTCCACGTGTTTAAAATGAACAGAACCAACCCCACCTCTCTCCACACACGTGCCTGCGCACACGCACATCCATGTGCTCCCACACGTGTGCGCACCCCCCCCCCCCCCGTACAAAGAAGTCTAACTGTCCTGGCACCAACACATTACTTTTTAATGGGAATTCTGCGTGATTTTTGATACCACGATGGACGAGGCCGGACAAGGAGGAAAGCGAACAGAAGCGGGACATGGATACTTCCGGTTTCTCAAAGGAGCTCAAATTAAGTCCCCAGTGATGTTCTCGAGTTTAAGATGACACCGTTAAGAGTCCGAAAATAATAACCGACGGAGTGAGCTCTACAGTCACATCCTCGGTACGTGCACGTTCGGTTCTGGAGGAGCCTGAGTTCGTCACGCAACACCGCACGGCAGGGAGGGCGCGAGCGGCCCCGGCGGCGGGCTCCGCGGGTGAGGAGGCCCGAGGGCAAACAGCGGGGGCGCCTGTCCCGGGGCTGCAAGTTCCGTCTGACCCGAGCGCGGGCGTGAGCCGGCGCGGAGGCAAGTGGAGGCGAGAAAAGGACAGGCACCGGGCCAGGAGGGCTTCTGTCAGTCCCGTGAGGGGCATCTCTGGGGGGAATGATTCTGGAGTCGGTCCGCCAGCGCGCAGAGAGGACACGGGGGCGGGGGGGCGCGGCTGGAGGCCCAGAAATCAACGGAGAAGAGGCGTTAGCGAGAATCGAGGCGAGATGACGCTCGGCTGAGTGAAACGAGGCAGTGGCGACGGGAAGAGAGGCATTTTCAAGAGTTGGCTGGTAAGAACCAAGCAAACTTCGTGACCGGTTACGAGGGGATACGAAGAGGTGAGACGACGCAGAGAAAGTGAAGACGGTACCGGGGTTCCTAGTGTACACGGCGGAGTGGGGGCTGACACCGTTTACCGAGAAAGCCAAGCCGGGAAGGGCGGGGGCTGGATGGGGACTTCTGGAGCCCAGGTTCGGAGCAGCCGAGTGTGCGGTGCTGCGGGTCACCCACATAGACACCTCTGTAAACTCCAGGGAAGCTCAAGGGAAACCCGGCTGGGGATGGACATTCAGGAACGGCCAACACGAGGACAGAAGCTGTGGAGCGGGTGGGATTTTCCAGGAATCCTGACCAGATTGGGAATGAGGAGAAGAGGGGCCATGGCAGAGCCCCGTGGGACACTGGCATGAGGGTTAAAGAGAAAAGTAACCCACAAAGTAAATGGAGGTGGAAAATCTGCAGAGTGACCTGGGAGGCAAGGCGGGAGTTTTTGAAAGCGGACACAGTGGTGTCCTGTCAAACAAGGTGACCACGGGGGCGCCTGGGTGGCTCAGTGGGTTAAAGCCTCTGCCTTCGGCTCAGGTCGTAGTCCCAGGGTCCTGGGATCGAGCCCCGTGTCGGGCTCTCTGCTCAGCAGGGAGCCTGCTTCCTCCTCTCTCTCTCTCTGCCTGCCTCTCTGCCTACTTGTGATCTCTGTCTGTCAAATAAATAAATAAAAATCTTAAAAAAAAAAAAAACAAAAAACAAAAAACAAGGTGACCACTAAGGTGGCCTCACTGGGGGCGGTTCCGGTGGAGCAGCAGGGCTGCGAGCCAGAAGGCAGCGCTCGGGGAGACGACGCGAGGAACCGCGGACTCGGAGCCGAGAAGCTTCGTTAACAGCCAGGCCAGTGGGGCGCCAGGGTGGCTTAGTCGGTTAGGCGCCTGCCTTTGGCTCAGGTCAGGACTTTGGGGTCCTGGGATTGAACACCGCATTGGGTTCCCTGCTTGGCGGGGAGCCTACTTCTCCCTCTGCTCCTCCCCTTGCTTGTACTCTCTGTCTCTCAGATAAATAAATTTAAAAAATCTTTTTTTTTTTTTAAGATTTTATTTATTTATTTGACAGAGATCACAAGTAGGCAGAGAGGCAGGCAGAGAGAGAGGAAGGGAAGCAGGCTCCCCGCTGAGCAGAGAGCCGAATGTGGGGCTCGATCCCAGGACCCTGAGATCATGAACTGAGCCGAAGGCAGAGGCTTAAAACCCACTGAGCCACCCAGGCGCCCCAAATTTTAAAAATCTTTAAAAAAAAGGCCAGTAAGGGAGGAATAAGAAGGGATACTAGATGAGGACTGGGGGTTGAAGGGTGCCTTTGTCTAAAATGGAAGATACATGTACAAAGGCTGAGATAAAGGTCCACAGAGAGGAGGTAGGACGGTACAGAAGAGAGAGCTTTTTGTGAAGGAGATACTGAGACGGCACATGTGTATCTCCCACACTGAAGTCGGAGTCCTTGAGGATAAAGACTGTGCCTTGTGCTATCTTTCCCAGCGCACATGCTTGTTGTTGCTTTTGAACTGGGCGGTATTTTAAAATAAGGCTGCTACAGAAGCCCTGGGTACAGGGAAATATTGAGAGGGGCTTGGCAATGAAGATGGCTAAGGAAGCCCCTAGAATGTCCAGGAAACAGACAACCATGGGCTGCCCTGGGCATGAGGAAATGGAAGACGAAAAACCTAGAGGTATAATCTGAAGCCCTTGAGGACAGAATCTGTTCTGGGAATGAGGGAAAGCAAGGCTGGAATCCAAGATGGTTCTTAGGATTTTACCTCAGGTGCCTGATAGAAGAAATAGGGGATCCATAATTTAAGTTAAGAAATATAAGAGTAATAAGAGATCTGATAGCTGGACGATAAGCAATTAAAAGCAAAATGAAGATAATCCAAATTTTCGGATGTTTCACAATTAAACTGGCTATTTGGTGTTCATTTCATGATCATTATGCATCTGTCCACGTCAAGGAAAAATATGTATGTGGACCAAACCCTTAGACAACTTGTCTTTTATTTGGGGAAAAAAGATTTACTCATGAGAGCTGACATAATCTGAACACACAACAGCATTAACTATTCAAAACTATGCTGTTAGCAGTAGATATTACTAAAGAACAAAAGGGCAACTTGCAGTGTGGGCTGGGATTTCCAGGAAAGGAATCATAAGGAGGGAGAATCTGAAGTGACTCTGGGGATACCAGTCGTATCTGCATCGGTGGGAGAGTCGAGGCAGAGGCATGTAAGGAGGACACAGCCAAGCAGCTGTGACTCAGAACCAAAGCAATGAAAGAGTGGGAGACACGGTCTCTGCAGGTGATGCATTTAAATGTGATCTGACAAGGCAATAGAGAAATGTTCTTTTTTATTAATAAGGATGATATGCAGCATTTTAGAAATTGCACCATGAGAAGAACAATCTGAGGAAACACCGCAGAAGCCCTGACCCCGCTCACCCTCATGCAAAGTTAGATCCGAGGCAAGGCAGATCCAGGGAAAGCGGGAAAATCCCAGCAGCGATAAGGAAAGACAACAGGGCAGCAAGGACAGAAGGGACAGGGTTTTGCTGTTCTCTCTTCTTGCCGTCGTCACTGGGGACTGCCAGGAGTCCATTTAGAAGAGTCCGTCTCACAGAAATAGTTGGATTTCAAAGCAAGAAAAAGGTGGGGAAGGAAATCTGCTTAAAAGAACATGCAAGGACATTCAGTCTATTAATTCCAAATGTGAAGGTCTTTTCCAGGGGTAAGGTACAGAGAGCAACAAAATATGGATGTATGTGAGAGGAGACCCATGGAGAAGAAGCCTTAGTTGTGTGAACCTCACGCCCATACAAAATTCTTCCGTGGGAACCAGAGTTTGCACTGATGCCAAGGCAAAAACGCCCCCAGAAATGGAGGTGCTGCGTGACAGGGTGGCGAGGGGCGGGGGGAGGGTATTCATGAAAACCTTGCTGTGTGGTTTCAGGCAGGGTACCAATCACCAGGCCAGCAAAGTGCACTAAACCAGCTGAATAAACTAACCCATTTTAGATTTCATTTGAGATCGCTTCTTTTTTTAAGTAATCTCTACTTCAAGCCCCAATGGGGCTTGAACTCACAACCCCGAGATCAACAGTCATAAGCTCCACTGACTGAGCCAGCCAGGTGCCCCTGAGAAATCTCAAAATGAGAAACAAGAGGTCAAACAAGATTCCAAACTGAACAAGAGAGAGTTTACTCTAGCCACCCCTACCAATGAACACAGAGGACTACTTGCTGAGAATTTCTGTCAAAATCACTGATTCAGATTAATTACGAAGAAATAAATTAACAATGGAAATAAACACCCTACCTAAAGTGTAGGTGCACATTAAAAATTTGTGGACTTTAGGACAGCCAGATGGAAATAATTTTTCTTAAACGGTTTCAACCTCTGTATTCATCATGAGCTTCTTAATCTGTACTTAGAAATCTAGCATTAAAAAAAGATTATTATTTGCTTTATTGCCTCTTGTATTGGGCAGACACAAGCAAGATTTTTAAGATCATCTTAGCGGCAGCTGAAAAGGTGTTAAAGCACAAATAAATACTTTTTTGAGGAGGACACAGATATAGAGAAAGGGCGATAAGGAGGAGCTTTGCCTTAGACTCAAATTTTGCATTATTTTGAAAGGTAACACAGTCGACTCTGGTTAAGGACTGGAAAAATTAAAGAAGACGCACATAGAAGGGATAGCAGAAAAAAAATTATCAGTTTCTTTCTAATAAAAAACACAACAATATTCCAAAAAATAGGGAAAAAATTAGTGTATAACATAAAACACAAATCTTTTTAAAATCGTATGTGATTCTATCCCTCCCATTATTAGTGCAATGAACAAGCTCTGCCAGCATTCACATGTACGAAATGAAAAAATGTATGCAACTGCTTAGTTCTAGAGATGGCAATAGGTCAAGCAAGTAGAGTATGAAACTAATTTCATTCATTTTATTTTCATGGGGGATAAATAAGTTACTTAACATATAGAAGGCTTCAAGAAAGACCTTAATAAAGGATGTAGTCGTATTTCAGAAGCGACAGGAGGATATTTGAGTTAAATGAGAAGTTTAGTAAGATAATAAATAGCCGCATAAGATACTTTAAGTGGAATTTCAATATTAACAAATTATATAATGAAGAAAGACTAGTGTTTGCTCTCATCAGTGACTCTTGATACTCAAGTTAACACCCCAAAAATATATAAAGTTCCATTTAAAAAAAAAACAGAAGAATTAACAGAGGAGATATTTCATGTTAAAATGTACAAAGCTGGGACGCCTGGGTGGCTCAGTTGGTTAAGCAGCTGCCTTCGGCTCAGGTCATGATCCCAGCGTCCTGGGATTGAGTCCCACATCCAGCTCCTTGCTCGGCGGGGAGCCTGCTTCTCCCTCTGCCTCTGCCTGCCATTCTGTCTGCCTGTGCTCGCTTGCTCTCCCTCTCTCTCTGACAAATAAATAAAATCTTTAAAAAAAAAAAATGTACAAAGCTGATACAGATCTCGAAGGCTGATTAATCAGACTCCGTTAGACAAGCAGTTCAGAGACACAGAGCTTATACGTAAAGAAGCCAAGTTAACCTGGTCATTAAAAATATTAGGCATTATCTCTGATGAAATATATACAAATTAAAGCAATTATGACAAACTACATAACTACCATCCAGGCATCAAATACCAGAAATTATTATATCAAATAGTGAATCAAGTGTGGAGAACAGATACCTTCAAATGTCTTAGGTCACACAATTTTTAGCAATGAATGCAGAAGACCTATCAGACTGTTTATACTCTTTGGCGCACTAATGACACTCTGGAGAATATATCTAAGCATCCGTCCTAAAGGGGAAAAAAGTGTATCACATTATTTTTAGTAAAAAACAATGGAAACAACTGGAAGGTGCAACAAGCAGGGGTACGTAAGCCAAAGGGAACAACACTGCTACTGGCATGGAAGGAGATCGTGTTTATGATAAAGTAGGAAGCACATAACCCAAAACTTTGAAGTTAAAAGAAAAAAAGAATGCAACTTGACGTGGAACATTATTACTGTACAAAAATTTACGTTTACACGCTCAAGACTGGTGTTTTGAAAATAGCTATTTTTTAGAGGTTAGGGATTTTTCTTGCTGTACAGCTGCTACTAAAGTTGGTATGAAAAATAAAAGACTAAAATAATTTTTGTCATCATTGCTATTTCAAGGGGAGTTTCTCAAGGTTTGGTGTAAGAAATCTTTATTCCCCTTTTTTTAAAACAGTGTCAGGTTTCTCTGGAAAGTTATTTCTGGGAACTGTGAAGCAGACCGGCCTTTGTACAGTGGTATCTGCAATATTATGATAATATTTCCACTGTAGACTCACGGTTCTGCGGCTGGAAAACTTATTTTTGATAAGCTGGAACAGAAGGTTCTAGACTATACTCAAATACATCAAGCTGAGATTCTGATGATCAAAAGTTTTAATATAATAATTTGGCTTTTAAACAACCCAGAATTCTGATACTTTAATCCTCTGCATTTTAATGCTAAGGATGAAAGACTTAAATATGTGGCTACTGTAAATTAATCATCTTTAAGTGACTACATACTTAGACATACTAAGAGATCTGTAACATCTATAATAATAATTTTTGTATATTCTTTTTTTCTTCTCAGCTGTGCTGATGCCTCAACTATGGACATTTTATTAAATGATATTCAGGTAAACTAGGTTCCTATGATAAAAGTGGGCTATAAAGCAGGATTACGAAAGACTTATGTTGCCATAAAATTTTATTTATTTTTTAAATAGTCTTTTTTTTTTTTTTAATTTAAATTAAGTGAGCTCTACATCCAGCGTGGGGCTTGAACTCATGACCCCAAGATCAAGAGTCGCACATTCCTCCAACTGAGCCAGTCAGGTGACCCTATTGCCATAAAATTTTAGAATTGATACGAGAGTCAATGATTTTAACTTTTTCACTGTTTCACATAACTTCCTATGAATAAAGGTCAAAAACAAGTTTAGAGAAGCAGTAACACGAAAGAAGCCTTCTCTATTTCACATGCCTCGCTATGAAAACATTACTAACATATCCTTTTACCCCCAAAGGAAAAAAAACCCACAAAAATTATGGGAATGAACTAACTGCATTTAAACAAATAAGTGAGTAAAAGTATCTGATATATAATTCACTAACATAAAGCATTTAAAATAATTTCCCAATAGAAGTCACCATCCCTTAACATCCACCAAAACATATTATATCTTTGGGGCGCCTGGGTGGCTCAGTGGGTTAAAGCCTCTGCTTTCGGCTCAGGTCATGATCCCAGGGTCCTGGGATCGAGCCCTGCATCGGGCTCTCTGCTCGGCGGGGAGCCTGCTTCCTCCTCTCTCTCTCTGCCTGCCTCTCTGCCTACTTGTGATCTCTGTCTGTCAAATGAAATGAATAAAATCTTTAAAAAAAAAAAAACATATTATATCTTTTAGTGGAATATATTTGTGGAAATAACATTACAAAGCCCAAATGAACCAAAGAGCTCTGTCCACAGGGATGGCTCACTATAAGGCTGCCTTCTACCCAGCACGGAGTCTGTGCCAGAAAGCCCCACTGCTACACTTAAAAGTACAGTTTAAATGGGGTTAATTCTCTGAATTTTCTACCCCATCTATTAAGGCAAATAAATGAAGACAAAAACAAAAAACAAAAAAAAACCCAAAACGTTAGTGAACCGTATATGCTGGATCACTGAAGTTAAACCTTAGTATTGGTTAAAACAGCCTTAGAAACAGCTGGATGAAATATGTAGAAAATAATTTGTTTAATTGTAGTGTCGGAAGGAAAAAAGGTTAGACTCTTTGGTGTTATTTGGCTATAACGTACTTGGTACATTTAGAATAGCATAATAGCATCCATTATAAATAACCTCACATGTGGAACATAGGTAGGCAACGGAACAGTGCATTAAGAAAGGAAATTCCCGTTTCCAGTATGTATAGAACATACTGTAAATTTTACTTAAACTGTAATTTTTAAGTAATTTTAATTTTAATTTTAAGTAATTTTAATTTTAAGTAATTTCAATTTAGTAATTTAGTAAATTAAATAAATTTAATTTTAAGTAATTTTAAAATTACTTAAACTGTAAATTTTCTGTACTGGTATTGAGAGGTTTCTTTAAAATTTTTAATCAGCTTCTAATTTCAGATATGGTCATGAAATATTCACTGGATTAGAACTTCCATCATCTTTTTTTTTTTTAATCTTCGAAATACCTATACACCTACACCCAAGGTTCCTGTATTGGAGCATGCAATTTCTGACAAAGGCCAGGTTTTCCTCCTCCTCTAACAAAAAGTCAATCTTATTCCTATCTCTATGTTGTTTTAATTTAATACTTCATTGCAGGGCAAAGAAGGAATAACCCTCTTTAAAGAAATTATCTGTGACAACTTTTGAGTAGTGAAAGAATCATGTCACCTTCCCTAGCTCTCAACAAATTACATGATTTGTCAACTTCCCAAACCAAACCCAAAAAACAACCAGGGGAAAAATTTGATTTAAAATGCTCTTCAGTTCTTAGAATATTTTAATTGTTGAGTTTTAAATCTGGAGTACAAAAAATTACTTACTTCTAAGCTGCCTCTCTTTATTGGATTCAGCACCAATAATTTCTTCAGAAGATTTTCACAGTCAGTAGACATGTAGAAGGGAATACGGTACTTCCCTCGTAGGACTCGCTCCCGCAGTTCCTTGAAAAGGCAAAGGAAGCACTCAGAACTGACTACTGAAATTATCATGCTTGGCTATGAAACACCAGTAGCGGACTTCACGGATACCTTCAAATTCTGGCCATCAAAGGGCAAGGAGCCACTGACTAGTGTATAGAGAATGACACCGAGGCTCCACACGTCTACCTCAGGCCCATCGTACTTCTTTCCTTGGAAAAGCTCAGGGGCAGCATAGGGCGGGCTTCCACAAAATGTGTCCAATTTGTTCCCGACTGTAAATTCATTACTAAAACCAAAGTCAGCAATTTTAATATTCATATCAGCATCAAGGAGAAGGTTTTCAGCCTAAGAGGAAAATAATAAAAAGGATAATGTAAATGTCTACATAAAACAAAAAATTTATTACAACTATTTCAGATCTCAACATATATTTCTTGCTTCTCTCTCTCTCTTTTTTTTTTCCAAGAGAGAGAGCAAGCATGCATGTGCGACCCGGGGTGTAGGGGAGCCCAGCATGGAACCCCATGGAGGGTTCAATCTCAGGACCCCAAGATCATGACCTGAGCCGAAATCAAGAGTTCGAAGCTCACCAGACTGAGCCACCCAGGGGCCCCCTCTTCCTTTGCATTTTTAAGCGTAATATCAAATTTAGAAGCCCAGCATGGTGCTTGATGCTTAACTGTTGAGAATCATGTTTATATAAGACGAAATTTTAGCACTATAAAAGGAAAGCTCTCATTTACAGGTGTATCTGCAACTATTTGAGAAAAGTTACTGAAAACAGTTTTTCTTCCACTATTATTTTAAACCCACTTTTTTTCTTCATGGTAAGAAACATCCTGGGAGAGCTGCCTGGGTGGCTCAGTGGGTTAAGCCTCTGCCTTCAGCTCAGGTCATGATCTCAGGGTCCTGGGATTGAGTCCCGCATCGGGCTCTCTGCTAGGCAGGGAGCCTGCTTCCTCCTCCCTCTCTCTCTCTCTCTGCTTGCCTCTCTGCCTACTTGTGATCTCTCTCTGTCAAATAAATAAAATCTTTAAAAAAAAAAAAGAAATATCCTGGGACTGTACCTTAATATGACCTATTTTAAAAAATATAAGTTGTCATAACATGAACCCTTCTTGGGCTTAAATGAACAAGTTTACTCAAAAGTTTTCTATTTTAGTAGAGCATTGTAGGTTAATGCTGAGCTCAAGAGTTTACCTAAAATAACTGCCAGCCAGGGGTCCTGTGACTACTGAATTCAATCCTTTGTCCTCTCTTCCAGAATGTCCCCTCAGCAAAGTTCTGCTCTTTCAGTAAAACAAAACAATACAGTAGTGCCTTCACTAGACCTTGTTTGTTTTAAATTTCCTTTTGTTGTTCTAAAACTAGATGCTCTTCTGCAGGTATATTTTGGTAGAAAGCAGTGATTTCCACCCATATATTTTCAGATGCTGGTTTTCCAAAATCCTAAATCAGAATCATTAAAATAAAAACAAAAAGTTTTAAATGAGACTTTTGTAAATATAAGCAATTCAATAAAGGCTTTCTTTTTTGTCATGTTTTGCTTGAAACTCTTTTATAATGGATAGATTAAGAAAATTATATATATAGTTTGTCGATGTGTTTTATGGGGTTACAGAAAGGAGTAAAACGAGAGCTCCGTGTATTGCTAGAGAGCCAGACACTCTGCCCACCACACAGCTCTTCCCTCCCTTGTCCTCCTTTTCCCTTAAGGTATGCTAGCTTGGGATATCTGTTATGAAAAACAGAGGTAGAGACTGTCTTTTTTCCACTGTATATTTTTTCCTGCTTTGTCGAAGATTATTTGACCATAAAGTTTTCTATCAACATGGACGGGACTGGAGGAGATTATGCTGAGTGAAATAAGTCAAGCAGAGAGAGTCAATTATCATATGGTTGCACTTACTTTGGAGCATAAGGAATAACATGGAGGACATTAGGAGAAGGAAAGGAAAAGTGAATTGGGGGAAATCGGAGGGAAGACAAACCCTGAGAGACTGTGGACTCTGAGAAACAAACTGAGGGTTTTGGAGGACAGGAGGGTGGGGGGTTGGGTGAGCCTGGTGGTGGGTATTATGGAGGGCATGTATTGCATGGAGCACTGGGTGTGGTGCATAAACAATGAATTCTGGAATACACCCACACAAAATTAAATTTAATTAAAAAAAAAAAAGAAAAACGGATGTACATCTAACACCCCAAAATATGTGATAATAACTAGGTGACATTTATGACATTAATATATGGTCACAGCACATACATTGGGAAGATTTATCTTAAATCCTAACATTTATGGGCTGGGTGACAAAACCAGGTTATTTTGATGTTCTGATGTAAGGGTCTGGTCACTGTAAATTTCTGAGACCACGTGTGAGCAAGCTGGACTTTCCTAGTCTCTGGGAAGAGGTCTGGCTGGCTGCCTCGCCAGGGCAGAGCTCAAGGGACGTTGAGGTCTGCTCCAGGAGTGCAGGGGAAACCCCATGCCCCAGACTGGAGGCAACCTCAGGGTTTTGAACATGATTTTTTTTTTCCAGATTTCTGTTCATATAAGAAATTAGATGATAGGCTGGGTGTCAAACACACAGCCAGGGAACAGTCCTCTACTTTCTCTTTGTCTGTGGAAGTGATTTCTCCTTAAAATAGAGGAAACAAAGAAACAAAATCTTGGAGCAGTAGAAAATCTGCAAGCTCAGAAAAATGGAGCCAAAGTACAGGATTTAGACTTCTGACAGGTGCTTAAGACAATTTTTTTTTTAAAAAGTAGGGTCCATGGCCAGTGTGGAGCCCCCTGGGGCTTGAACTCATGACCCTGAGATCAAGAGTCAGACCTTTAGCCAACTGAGCCACCTAGGCATGCCTTAAGACAGTATTTTTAAGTATAATGAAGACGAGTGCTACAGTAACTGACAGAGGTCATGGGGAGAAAAGGGAAAAAAAGAAAAATAGGTTCGTATGTAAGGAAAGATGAAAGTTAACTTCGGAGGAAGAGAGAAAAAGGAAAAAAAAAAGATAAATATTTTAGTTCCAGGACTTTCTACTTTCATAAAAGAAAGAAAAAGAAAAGCATACCTATTTGGCCATACCATCTCTTTTTAAAATTTATTTATTGAGGGAGAGATAGTGAGAGAGAATGTGCAAGCAGGGGAAGGGGGAAAGGGAGAGGAAGACAGAGAATCATCAAGCAGACTCCCCGCTGAACAGGAAGCCCCACGTGGGGCTGGATCTCACATCCGCAAGACCATGACCTGAGCCAAAATCAAGAGTCGGATGCTCAACCAAATGAGCTACCCAGGTGCTTCTATTTAATATTTTTAAATGAAAATGGTATATATACTTAAGGTGTACAATAATACAGTGATTTTATATACGTAGTGAAATGATTACAACAGCCAAGCTAATTAACTTATCACCTCCTCACTTAGTTATTTGTGTGTGTGTGATGAGACCACACCCACATAGATAAATCTACTCTCTTATGCAAATTTCCTAGTATTCAATGCAGTATTATTAATTTTTTAATATGACACTAAAGGCTCAGGCAGCCAAAGCAAAAATAAATGAGACTTCATTTAAAGTAAAAAGCTTCTGCATAGTAAAGGAAAGCATCAACAAAAAGGTAACCTATGGATTGAGAGAAATATTTGCAAACTCTACAACTAACAAAGGATTAATATCCAAAATATATAAGGAACTCATACAACTCAGTAGCCAAAAAAAGAAAAAACCCCAAACACCACAATTAAAAAATGAGCAAAAGTCCCTAAACATTTTTCCAAAGAAGACATAAACGTTGCCAACAGGTACATGACTCAATAGGTACATGACAGGTACGTTCAGCATCCCTGACCATCAGGAAACCGTAAATCACAACCAAAATCAGGTTACACTTTCCACCGATAAGGATGGCTACCATCAAAACTATAAAAGAGAACAAGTCAGCAAAACAAATGGGCACCCCGGTATAGCTGGTGGGAATGTAAACTGGCAGAGCAATTGTGGGAAAAACGATGGAGGTTCCTCAAAAAACGAACAGGAGAACTGCTACCCAATCCAGCAATCCTTCTTCTGGGTGTTTATCCTGAGGAAACGAAAGAGGACCTTAAAGAGATACCTGTGCTCCCATGCTCACTGCCACAAACTTTTCTTGACTGTCTCAATGTCTTATTCCAAAGTATGCTAGTTTATACTCATCACATGCATTTGATGTTTGCAAAAACATGTGAGAGACTTCCCGTTTCTCTGAGCTCTAGTGTGGAGAATGGACACGGGCAGACCTGCCACAGACACACCTGTCCTGCGTCCCCACCTTGCTTCTGACTGAATGGATCTCGGGCATTTTTAGTTGGGGACAAAGTTGCGCATTTACCTATTAAAATAAGCTTCTTGATAGTGAATCAAATCATCTAGCCTTCAATGTTAGATAACTTCTCATCCCATTTTCTTCATTTTCTCAGTGAAAATATCGCTTTTCATGATGTTGCTATGAGGATTAAGTAAAAACTTCCTTGGAGCGCCTGGCACAACTCAGCAACCACAGAGATGGCTCGGGTATTACAAAACATCTGTTCGTGATTAAGACTTCTTGTTATAAAATCAGGGGCTTACCTTAAGATCACGGTGAACAATGCACTTTTGATGGCAATACTGTACAGCAGACACAATCTAAAATAAATATTTGGATAAAAGATGCATAATTATTTTATGGTAAAAACAGTGCAATTTTCCCCCTATGACAACCTCCAAATGAGATAAATTACCAACTTAGATTTCAAAGTAGTATTAAATAATCTCCCAGTTCCTTCAGTTCTGAATAAAGTTAAAATGAGGAAAAGTTCACTTTTAAATGTGGACAGTGTAGATAAGCAGCATTCTCTTGTTAAAATATTTCTTTGTCAGAGTCTATGAAGATTTCTGTGGGCTGTTACATTTTTCTACTGACAGACATAATTAAGTGTACACAGTTTACAGTTCTGATCAATGGTTTATCCCAATGTTGGGATAAGAGCTTTGGAACACATGAACCCGTCTATTTTAGGAATTATAATCAAATGTGTCCAAGGCCCATTTTTTAAGCGAGGCCAATTTACTAAGACCCTATCAATGGGGTATGTGGCATTGTCCTATATTTGTTCATATATAAAGAAATGGGAAAATCGTTCAGCCTTAAGATGAAACCCAATTATCCAAAAAAAAAAAAAAAAAAAAAAAGGGAGGGAAATGAAATTTAATCTTAAGCCTCTTATTAGATCAGTCAAGCAATGTATTTTATCCTTAACTAGATTTTGTATGCAACTGGAATTTTTAATTGTTACATAGGGCTCTTCGTGGACAACGACTGAACAAGATGGAAACCAACAGTAGGAGCCAAAGATACAAGTGAGAAATAGCTTATAAAGACTTCTTCGATAGCTGTTTACACATAAAATAGAGAAATGGAAAGAATCTGATAGCAATCAAGGTAAGAACTATTTTGTACACGTAGTTACAGCTGATCTACAGGAGGACGGCCATTTTAATGCACAGCAGAACATTCGATTTTGTGGATTCAGTTAAATGGAAGCACAATATGAATGCTGAGTATTGGTTAGGCATTTACAAATGGAGATAGAAGTGAGATTTTTTAAAGTCTAAAGATGATGTGAAGTATGACCATGCAGATAAAAATATGGGTTTAAAAAAACCTTCAAAGTAGAAGTGAGGCTGATCGCTCAGTACACTATTCTAACATATATTAACATGGTTCAGACAGAAACATGAATTCGAAACAAAATCTACACACAATGAGTAATATGTAATTCAGCTGAGTTCATTTTGATTCAAAAGTCAGTTTATTGAGTACCTGCTATGTGCAAGAAAATGTGCTGGTTGCCAGGGGAACACAAAATGAACACTACACGGACCCTGCTCTCAGGAGCTGAAAGTCTGATCAGGAGAAAACATGTACAGAACGTGTATATGAGCAACCACCATACAAGGCACAATCATAGAAGCAGAGGCACAAAGAAGTGAGGGAATCACATCAAATAAAGAACAATTTCTGTTAGAAATGCCTAGAGTACGGGATATTTGATCTAAGCCAACCTGAATGACAGCAGCATTTGAAGATGTGGCCATCTGGTGATGGCGAGGCAGGGGTAAGGTGGTGAAATGCACTGAGGTTGAGGCTACACAATATATTTGAAAAGTAGGTGGGAAAATGGTAGTAGTGGGAGTAAGCGTTGACAGGTTGGTAAAAGTCTCTGAATTCCAAACCAAGCAGGTACTACAGAACCACTAGAGCAATTGTGAATGATTATGATCAATTTGAAGTGTAAATCCCCCCAAACAGCAGAATCATATAACAAATATTTGTATTAGTCTCCTTAAGCAATATGCTTTAAAATCTAATATCCAAGTTCCATTAAAACACATTTATTTGCCAGGAGATATACACACTTACATGTAAATATAATGCATCTTAATGAATACCCTACAAGGCTAATTTTAGTAATACTGGTTTTCAAGTCACTTTGTCTTGGTAACAGTGAAGCATGTTATAGATACATGACTTGGTTAACAAACATGCATTTCAACATTAGACAGAATGGTCTCCATGAACGCAGTTCTACAGGCATTTCTGGGATAAAAATCTCCTGAGTGTTAAAACCTTAAGAACGAAAGATAATTAAGAGAATGCTCTGTATCAAGCATTTCATTCTCCCCAAACTCTATGACCTCTGACTTCTATCAATTAAATGTGGTGGCTTATAATGTTGCTAAACTTATCCCACAGGGTACAATTTCTGCCTTCTATCTGATTCACTGCTAGAGTCCCCATGCACAAGCCTAAACCTTATTGTATTGTTCTATGGCCAGATCCTCCCATTCCAAACATTCTGTACCTCATTAAGTAGGATGTAGAAACTTCCTTATGACTCTTCCTTTATGGGGCTTGAAAACATGATTTACAATCAACCCTGCACTGACCCTAAATTCAGACCTGTCAGTGTTCTGCCATGAGGTGCAAATGTTGGGTTGCTTTGCAATTAATTTATAATTGAGTCAGGAATTCCCAAGCTTTAAGTAGTAGCCTTGATATTGGAAGAGTTGAATCAATATTGTAATTTTCTTTCAGGTCCTTCGAACACCAGGAATGCAGTGGCACTGCACGGTCCATGGGTACTGAAGTGCTCTTGAATTGTCTCTGGCTGTATCCAACAGTAGAGGCAAGGACATATATGTGTATACACTTGATAACACAGTACATTCCTAAACTGTTTATATTTAAAAAAATAATTTCATGATACAGAGCAAAAAAAACAAAAGTGTACATTTATCTTCTTCATTATATTATAAAGAAAACCAGGCACCTCAAAAGCAAATTTAAGAATAAATATAACCCTTTGTCAAATGACTACTAAATTGTGTATGTCTGCATCCCTGGTTTTTAAAAAGATGAGTGAGTTACCTTTTTAATTCCAAAGGAAGACATACAGATAGTAAATACATTTAATATTTAATAAATAAGGAAAATATTTCCTATCATATGACATTTTAAATAGCATTTGACACTCAACCTCTGCAAAACGAAGAGTATTTCAAATTCATTTTTAAAAAGAGCCAATTTGTAGTTATTTGGATCTTTACGAAAACGTCTGTGTTCCAGCCATTGCGAAAGATGGGCAAGTTCACTCTAACAGCAGGCATTGTCACCTTCTCTAATTCCAGAGCACCCAACACAGTTTTCTCCACACAGTATGATTTCAGTAAATAAATACAGCCGGGTGACTAAAAAGAACTAGGGTAGTAGAGGATTCCAGGGGAAATATTCAACGTCAAGTGTAATTTTCATGCTGGTCGGCTCCTAACTACGACTGCGTGACTGATACTTAGAGAATGAGGACATTGAAGGTGATGACCAGGGCTTCAGTCAAGGTGAGCCTCCATCCTGGGACTGGAGAGGACTGAACAGGAAGTGGCTGAACCCCACGCAGGTCTTCAACATTCCATCCTCCTTACTGGTTGTCTTTAGATTTCAGGTATTTTAGGATGAAGTTTCTAGGAATCTATCCTGAATCAAAGGGGTATGCCTATCTTTGGTACATAGCATCTCACAAATTATGTTCCAAAAAGTAATAACTCTGTGAGATATCAACAATAGCATTTTATCAAACAAACTCACTTTGGGATCAATTTGGAGAATACTATGTCAAAAAAAGGTGAAAGGTTTTTTCTTCCCTCTCCTCCAAAACTTTCAACTTTTTCTAATTGTTTATATGTTAACATATATGTAACATCTCTTAGAGGAAGACCCTATAACCATATTCAGTGTTTCCCCAACTGATTGATCACAGGACCCCTTTAACTAGAGAATCAGTACCCACGTTTACAGAAGTACTGAGCTATTTTTTTTTAAGATTGTATTTATTTATTTGACAGAGAGAGAAACAGTGAAAGAGGGAACACAAGTAGGGGAGTGGGAGAGGGCGAAGCAGGCTTCCCGCTGAGCAGGGAGCCCGATGTGGGGCTCAATCCTAGGACCCTGGGATCCTGACCTGAGCCGAAGGCAGATACTTAATGACTAAGCTACCCAGATGCCCCAGTACTGAGCTATTTTTAAATGAAATATTTTAAATTCTCTAAGGTAAAGTTTGGGCTACAGCAAGTTGCCTGCTGAAATTTTACTTCAATAAAATTTTATGAATAATTTACAATTCATTATTTGTCATTTCTATGGTAACTTATAATGTATGTTAATTACTTCATTCCTAAAAATTAGAAGTAAAATCCTAGATGAACTTAAATTATTTTTTTCCTTATTTTATAATTTCTATAACAAGCCATGTTCCATTTGAACCGGAAATATACACATCTTGCCAGCCTTCTACTACATCTATAAGGTTTTTTGCCCACTTGACTAAATAAAACTGACCACAGTCTTTAAATCTAAAAGGTATGAGTTCTAATACCAAGAAATCTTTAATGACAAAGGAAAATACAGTAATGTCTTTAAGCACTATGCATATATATTAAATACATAAAGCTAATAATACTTGATAATAATTATTGGGTAAAAGATTAAGTATTTCTTTTCTTTCTTCATCTATATTTCCAAAACTATCAATGAATTAATGACACTCACCTATAAACATTTCGCTATCTATGATCATCTAAAAATAACCATATGCAACTATCTTAAATTTAAATTCAGGAAGGACAAATTTCTTTTTCAGTTTCCCATTCTTAAAAAGTATAAGAAAGCAGGAATTTTTCTTTTTAAAATACCATGTACTCTGAAGTCCAATCTGTGATACTGTCCATTGTATATCACTAAAAACATTAGCAAAACAAAGTTAAAAACTACTTTCCATACCTGCCTAAATTTTGCACGGGCCTCTTTTTCTTTCATTCTTCCATGGGCAACTAAGTAATCAAATACTTCACCTGAATCAGAAAGGTAAAGCAGGCAGTAAAATATACATAAATTTTTCAGTTAACAATATAAGCAATGTCAAGTTTTTGCCTTGTTTTTAGAGAAGCTTTTGGCCCACAATTTTCTGCTATTTTTACGTAAATCACAAATTATTACATGAAGGGAAAAAAGGGAAAAACTACACATAGAATTGAGTATCTGTAGCAACTTATGATTTAGCAAAACTTTTAAAAATAAGTCATAAAAACATTACCGAAAAAACTTGCTTTCTGATTTCAAGTATTACACAAAAATACAGTCAACTCTTTATTATCCATTCTAATAAAGGGAAGCCACAGTACGAGCAATCAAAAAATTCCATTTGGCTTTGTATTTGGAACCTACATGTCAGACAAAGTAACAAAAGTCATATTACGCTGGATCTCTCTCTCTTTTAAATTCTGCATGTCGTGGAGTCTTAGTCAAACTCCTTCTCACTACTTCCACTTGCATTGATTTCAGCCCCTTCCTTCCTATACTCTGACTATGCTATTCTCACAATACTCATCTCATCTATTTTGGTACTTTTAAGTATGCACACAGAATTAAACGATCCTGCGTGCATCTCCCATTACTCCAAATGAGCTTCAGTTATCATACCTGCCCTATCCCCATGAGAGAACACAAAGTGGATAGACAATACATACTTGCTGAAATAATTTAAGCTAGAAACTACAGAAATTTCCCATTAGATCCATTACTTTACATGTCTGAAGTTTTTTTTTCATTTTTCTTTAGTCAATACTATAAAAAAAGCAAATTAATATTTAGTTACAATATTAAAAATAAAATATCTCAGTGTAAGGGAGAAATTTATTTTTTACGTCCTTATAGTATACACCATATAGATATACATGTATATTAAAAACTCGCAAAATGGGTTAAAGAGTTCTTATAAATACAGCAAAGTGGTTAAAACCCAGGCTTTAAAATCAGACCAGTTTTGATATGAATCCTGGTTTAGCCCCAAGTAGCTACTGGGAGGTATTAGGAAGATTTCTTAACTTTATTAAGACCCAGTTTCTAACCAGTGCCTATCTCACATGGCTGTTTTAAGATTAAATGAAATAATGCATGTGCTTATTAGCACAGTGACTGGCATATAGTAAGCACTCAATAAATTACATATTTGCATCTAAGTATACAGAAAATTGTATATATACATTCAATATCGATCCTATAAATATATAAGTAAAAACCAAATATGTAATGATGTATGTCAGATGAAACTAATACATCTAGAATGTCAGACAACATATGAAATCAAGCATACTTAAATGACTGAATGGGATGATGAAAACAGAAATGAATGGATGCTCTGGTCGACCCATCACAGTAGTTAATTCTAGAAATGTGAGTTGAGGCTGGGAAAGAGGTATGCAAGAGTTCAAAAATATGGACTGCTCTTGAGTCCTGCCCAGAACGTCCGCACCCCAGGTGTTTATGAGACTTAGTCCTTCACTTATTGTATATACTGTTTACTTGTGATTTGCTTCCCCAAAGAATGTAATCTTCTCGAGGGCGGGACTGCGTCTTTGCTCACCCATGTGTTTCCCAGCACCAGAGTAACATCTGGTGCACAGAAACATTTAATAAATATTGTTTGCATGAATGAAAGAGGGAATCAACACGCCATTCCAGAGCAGCCCCAACACCTACTTTTCATAGGCTCTTTTGGATTAACTATGGTTCGGAATCATAAATAAGTTCCCTGCCTACCTAATCACCAAAGATCTCTTGCTCTGTTAGTGAGCCAGAATCAAATGATCTAAATACTCCTGACAAAGAGACAGCTGTTTGACTCAACTCTATTCATGTCCAAGTCAATCCTAAAATGTCTAGAAATTTCAGAGGAAAAATACTAAATGTTGATTATAAAAGTTACCTTGCCATTTATAGATTAAAAAGGTGAGGAAATCATTCTAGATTTGCCACCGCAGAGCCATGATGGTTTTGTGAAAGGGTCACTGATGGGCCAGACTCAAAGAAAACTCATCACTAGGAGTTAGAATGGAATGAGAGAGCACCTGGTTTGGGCTGAATGCCAGTATACACCTCTGCAGACTGCACCCCAGGGCCCCTCCTAACTCTGCTACTGAAGGAGAGCAGTGATGACCCCATGTGCTCTCTGGTACCCCAGCCATTGCTCCCCTTCATTAGCACCAATAGAGAGTTGACTGTACTTACCATCTATCGTTAAACAGCATACATGTTAATATTAACACAGCCTTGTGGTGAACCTTCATAAAATCAGAAGCGTCCACCGATTTTTAGTGGTAAGTAATTTCTCCTTTCAAAGCATGTCTAGCCCCTTTCTCTAGACTTCAGATCAGTAAAAGGGAAAAAAAGAGTCCAACTGAACTAAAAATATCACCCAGGGTTCCCACGCTGACAAACTGTTATATAAATCTAACTAAAGGATAGAAAAAAAGGAACAGTTCATTATGTGGTATCTCTGTAGGTTCACTGATTTTATTATAGAACTACATTTTATGCAAATTCACATGGCTGTATTAATATATTTTTAAAATCCTGTAATAATAAACTTTAATGACATAGGTTTTCAGGTTAAGTCAAAAAACCTACATCAGAATACTTTTAGGTTGAGAAAAAGCTTTGCAAAAAACCGAACCTACTAAAACTTTCAATCTGCATTAAAAACAGAAAAAGCTACTAAAATATATGTAATATTTGTAGTAAACATTTTTGGAAATCTAAGAAACAGGATAAAAATACATAGTTTGGATACAAAAGACTAGAATAAATTCTCTTTATCCAACTTACATAAAATCTGAATTACCATAAAAATCTATACACTTTTATTAGCTAAAAGGACTCAACACTAAATTCGACCCTAAGTTTCTCTATTGATTAGCAAAAAAGATAATTAGTAAAAGTGGTTTAATTAATTTCAGCTGCCCTCCCTCTTTTTTATTTGATTAACTTCTTAATTCTTCAACTGCTTAAAGCTTTTAAACATTCTTTTTTTAGTTATTAAATGATTTATCTCCAAAAAATTTTAAACGTATTTCTAAGAAAGTCTTATGCTTAACACAACAGTGATTTTGAGCAGACATACCTCTCATTTGAAGGAAAGTTCAGAAGATGAAAATAATTTTCTATTATATGCCAATGTTTAAAAATCACTCTTACTTTTGACACTATGTAGTCAAAGTATATATTATATTCTGCAAACACATCTTATTTCTCTCAATTCAGTCTTCTAACTTATAACATGTATAAATCAATACTTGTTTAAATTGAAACATTTTATGGATTATCTTGAAAATGCATGTATATTGAGAATCTGTCATATATGAACAATCAATGAAATAAACATCTGTCCTAGAACATGCTTTTACTATAAACTTTATTAAATACATTGTGAATTTGAGATTTCCTTACAGCCAAGTGCTTCTAATCACAATAATATAATATTTAGACAAGAGAATCAAAACATTCATTGATAACAATGCAAATTTAAAGTTGAGAAAAATGTCCCTAGGCAATTTTTAACTGAGCCAAAATCTGACTTTTAAATGTAGGATCAACGGATCTTGAGAGTAAACACTGAATTTTACTTAAGATATATCACTTAAAGGTATTTAATAAAACTATACATTCATAACAACAGTGAAGACATAAGTGTTACAATGAACCTTCAGGTGTTGATAATTCTGTATGTCTCATCAAAGATAACTTTTCCATCCCTCTCATCCTTACCCCCACTTGCGTACTCCATGACTAAATAGAGGGTCTTCTCTGTTTCAATAACTTCAAACAATTTTACTGAAAAAAGAAATTAGAGATATAACTTGTAATTATTAGCACATATTGGATCTGCTTTAAGTATAAATTTTCCCTAAGCCAAGGGAAAATTTGAGTATTTACTAAAAATCATTAATTATAATTTTAAACTGAAAAATTCTCTCAAGGGTTATTACTACTATGGAGGAAAACTACTTACTACAAAGTGATTTGGAACCAACTGCTAGGTCAAAAGAGTTAAGTTTCTAGGGTTAAAAAATCATTACTTTTTCTAATGAGAATAATACAATAAAAAGGAAAAGCTTAAAATCAGAATAACAAAATTTTAACTAAAGCTTATAAGGAGACTTATTATAATGAGCTTATCATAAAATGTTAAACAATCTTTGGTAGAGAAACAAAAAAATTCTATAATTATGTGATGTTACAAAAGTTTCTGGTTAAACAGCTACCAAGTTATCAGACTTATGTAGTTGAAATTATTCATCACAAATAATCACATTAACAACTCTAATAAATGTAAGATTTTTAAGTGTAAAAGAAACAAGTGTTAAGAAAATGAGCCGATTAAAAGAAAAAAATCACTTTTTACTTCTTACAATCCAATGACTTCCTATGTACTCAATATATTTATTTGTAAATGTAGAGAAAAATAAGAACTTATGGGAATAAGTAAACTAAAACTGAAATAAATTCTATTTTCTTAAAAATTCAAATTAGTGATTTTGCCTATAAACTACGGTCAAATCCAAAAGCATTTTATCAAAATTATCTGGAATTCATTTCTTATAAATACCTCAATGGCATCCAATCGCTGTTTAGAACAATTTAGTAGGGAAATACAAAAAATATACATATGCACATTAACCCCAAGTCACATGTATTATTTTAGTGGAGAGCACAAGACAGCAAGGTAGTAGAAAATAGCCATCTGCAGCCTTCAATTAACTTCTTTATAATCTATTTTTACCAAAAATATCACTTTCTCAGGTTATCACTCTTTTTATAAAGAACATCCTTAAAATTCTATCTTTTCAAATAGCTTCAAATTAAAGAATATACTTCATCATTAATTATATATGTAAATTTCATACCTATATTAGGATGATTCAATATCTTCATTATTCGTACTTCTCGAAACAACTGTTAAAGAAAACAGGTAGACATATTTCTGTTAAAATTATTCACTTGAAGAAATTCATCATCTTACAAGACACTAGGAGATCCTAGTAATGAGCTAAGAAAGAAACAAGAGATTTGTTCCTCAGGCTCAACTCTAACTTTGCTGACACTTGATTTCCAGAACAATTTTAACAAGATGAATTCAGATGGTTCTATGTGCATGTATGTGTGAATACACCATATACCATAAAACTTAACATTTTGACTACTCTTCATTACTGCAAATAAAAGAAAAACACTGTAGAAATTAAACTAAACGATCCTACACATAATTTTTATCCAAAACCAATATTCCTGGGGGGCAGGGAGGGGAGTCCTGATTCTTTAGTCATCTCTACTGGCTGATCAGATGCTTTATGAAAGATTAAATGATATAAACCTACATTAAACAAAAATTGAAAAGGAAACAAAACTATTTTCAGTAGCATTTTTAGGGAAACATATAATAGCAGTAAAGGACAGTAAAAATATATTTACCACTTTTTAAAAAAGATTTTATTTATTTGACAGAGAGAGAGATCACAAGTAGGCAGAGAGGCAGGCAGAGGGAGAGGGAGAAGCAGGCTCCCCACTGAGCAGAGAGCCCGATGCAGGGTTCAATCCCGGGACCCTGAGATCATGACCTGAGCTGAAGGCAGAGGCTTTAACCCACTGAGCCACCCAGGCGCCCCTATATTTACCACTTTATATAAAACCAAAGCATACTGAAAATCAGTCACTTTTTGAAACACAAATGTTAAAAATTCCATTCCTTTTATTTTATAATGTAGGGCCCATTTTTTTAAAGTCTGACCTGGCATTTTTTTCCCCTCTATGTTGTCTTTGAGAACATGTTAAGTTCAAAATCAAGCGCCCAATTCAAGAAAATAGAATAAGTGATGATATTCCAAAAAGTCTTTATTATGACATATGTTTTATCAGAATAAATGTAAAGTTGATGCTTTCAGAGGTGACATTTCTCCAAGGAATATAGATAAATGGCCAGGAAGGACATGAAAAGATGCTCAACATGATTAATCACTAGGTAAATGCAAATCAAAATCACAGTGAGATAACACCTCAGACTCAGGATGGCCACTACTAAAATAAAAAAAAAAAACAACAACAAAAAACAATAAATAACAAATCTTGGCAAGGATGTGGTTAAAGTGTAGGTATCTAAAAGACTGAAAGCTGAGACTCAAACAGGTATTGTATACCCATGTTATGATAATACAATGGTATTATTCACAACAGCTAAACGGTAGAAGCAACCCAAGTGTCCACCGAGGAATGAATGAACAAATTGTGGTATATCCATACAATGGAATAATATTCACTCTTAAAAATAAAAGAAATTCTGACATACACTATAACATGAAAAAAACCTTGAGAACATCATATTAAATGCAATCAACCAGTTACAGAAGGAGAAAACCATGTGATTCCACATGCATATTAGGTATCTAGATAAGTTAGTCAAACTAATAGACATAGAAGGTAGCCAGAGCCTGGAGTGAGAGAGGAATAAAGGTTTATTGTTTAATGAGCACAGAGCTTTCAGTTAGGGAAGAAGAAGAAAGTTCTGGAGTTGGACGGTGGTGATGACTGCACAATAATGTAAATGTACTTGATACCACTGTACTTACTTTTAAAAATGGTTAAAACAATAAATCTTATGTATATTTTAACACAAGTTAAAAAACAGAAATATAATGTGTTGATATGCCTCAAAAGATTTACCACCAGTGGAAAAACCTACTTAAGGCTTATCTACCACAGAAATCTTGTCCCAGCAATCTTTGATAATTGGCATACCGAAATGCAGGCAGTACGTAAGTCTCTGTCTGTATGTGTGTGCGCACATACATATTTATAAATAAATTGTAATGAAATCTATGATCATGTAACTTTAACAATTAAAAACTGTACATCAATAAACAGAATATGAAAGCAAATGTATTCATGTTCACATAAATCATCAAGACCTGTTGACTTGACCTCCAAAATTCATCTCACCTCAGTCAACTCTATCCATCCACACCAGCAACACTGGATTCCACATGTCTCTGTAAACATCCATTCTGCAATCCCTTTTCTATACTCCCATCCTCCAGTTCATTATCCACACAACACTATACTATTTCAGATCCACTGGCGGTTTCCCAGTGCCATTAGCACAAAACCCATAATCTTCAACATGGGCTACCAGGCCTTGAAAATCAAGATCTTGCTTACCTTACCATGCGTATCTCATGACACTCTAGATAACAACTAGATGGATGTCTCCTAGACGGATTTCACTCAAGCCAACCAGCATCCTTCTCAGGTGAGCTTGCTAAGATCCCTCTCTACTCAGGGCCTTTGCACAAGCTATTCCCCTTCTTCCTGGAATGAATGTTCTTCATTCACTTTTTGAATTACGAAGTTTTTCAAATTTGTTAAAAAGTAAAGAAAAACATGAAGGACATTGAGAGATGGGGAGGAGAAGAGAGTTGGGGAAAATCAGAGGGGGAGACAAACCATGAGAGACCGTGAGAAACAAACTGAGGGTTTTGGAGGGGAGGGGGTAGGGGGTTGGGTGGGCCCAGTGGTGGGTATTAAGGAGGGCATGTATGGCATGGAGCACTGGGTATGGTACATAAACAATGAATTTTGGAACACTGAAAAAAAATTAAATAAAAAAAAAGTACAGAAATAAATATAGCACCTACTTCTCTCAACCAATATTAAATAAACAACTTATGCTAATATTCTGCCATATTTTCATAATATTGTTATTTTTAATAAAATTATATATTTCAAATTTACAATTTTTTATGTTTAAGATTTTATTTATTATATATATATATATATAGAGAGAGAGAGAGAGAGAGAAAGAGAGAGTACACACACAAACAGAGGGAGGAATAGAGGGAGAGGGAGAAGAAGGGGGAGAGAATTTCAGGCAGACTCTACACTGAGTGCAGAGCCTGGTGCAGGGCTCAGTCTCACAACCCTGAGATCATGACCTGAGCCAGTACTGAGTCAGATGACCAACTGACTGAGCCACCCAGGTGCCCATGAATATTTAATTAATAATTTTATTTAATAAAATATTGTTAAGACATTAATCATTATAGTCATAGCTAGAAACTCATCACCACCTCTTTTTCTTCCTTCCCACCCTAGATATAACCACAGCCCTAAGGTTGGTATATAACAAGCTACATACTTTTATAATTATCTATATGTATACATATAAATAGCAATATTATTTATATAAATGGCAATATTACTTTTTTGTGTTTCAAACCTTATATAAATGGAGTCATATTGAAATTATTTCTCTAAACTTATTTTTTTCTCCAACATAATGTTTCTTTGTTCTATCTCTGTTGTGTATAGATCTGGTTCATTTACCAGAATTGCTGTGTTCCATTATAAGACGAAACCAGTTTATATACTGTTCTGTTGAGGATGCTTAACTTATTTATATATTTTCACTATTGCAATCTGTGTTATAATGAATATTCTTGACATGTTTCCCTAAATACCCAGAAACTTCGTTTTTTGATCGTGGTGCGTATACACCTTCCACCTAATTTGCCTCCCACCCCCATTCTGTACTTGACAGGGCTAGAACTCAAGAAATGTTGAGTGCCTACGCTGCTTAGTCTTTTCTGTCTTGGACCCCATAACCCAAATGACCCCTTAGAGCTATAAGTCTCTGTTACTGGTGGTTTTTGCTGACTGGAGCTTCTGACAAAGGGAACAATCTCTACTTAGAGGGGGCCCCATAGGGTTTGGGACTCATTCCCTCCCTAAAATGACTAACGGGTTTTAAAAAGCAGCTATTAGTTTGCCACCAGACTCTTGTCAAGACAGAACACCTGTCTCAGAGAGATGTCTGTTGACCCAACTGCCTTACTCAGGTCCGTGGGCTAGAAGGAGGTGAGGAATATAGCATCAGAAGTTGTGTGTGTGTGTGTGTGTGTGTGTGTGTGTATGTGTGTGTGTGTATACATATGTCTACATTACACCTAAAATATAGGTGTTCGTTTTTAGGGCAGTTTTATGTTCACAACAAAATTAAGCAGAAAGTACAGAGTTAGCCTGCCCCTCCCATCCCCATACATGCACAACCTCCCCAACCATCAACACCCCACACCCAGCAGTACATTGTTTTACCGTCAGTGACTCTATATTGATACGTTATCACTCAAAGTCTATAGTTTACATTAGGGTTCATTCTTGGTGCTGTAAATTCTGTGGGTTTTGACAAATGTATAATAATGACATGTATCCACTATTACAGTATCACACAGAATAGTTTCACTGCCCAAAATAGCCCCTGTGCCTCATCTATGTATCCTTCCCTCTCCATAAATGCCTGGCCACCACTAGTCTTTTTACTTTCTCCATAGTTTTGTCTCTTGAGAAGATCATATAGTTGGAATCATAGTATGTGGCCTTTCCAGATAGACCTTTTTCATTTAGTAATATACACTTAAGGTTCTATGACGTCTTTTCTGGACTTGATAGAGTATTTCTTTTTAGCTCTGAATAACATTTCATTATATCAACGTACCAGTTAATTTATCCACTAACCTACTGAAGGACATCTTGATTACTTCCAAGTTTTGACAACTGTGAATAAAGCTGCTATGAACTCTTCATAGGTTTTTGTGTGGACCTAAGTTTTCAACTCATTTGGGTAAATACCAAGGAGGATGACTGCTGGATTATATGGTAAGTATGTTGGTTTTTTAAGAAACTACCAAACTGTCTTCCGAAGTGGGCATACCATTTTGTATTCCCACCAGCAATGAGAGTCCTAGCTGCTCCACATCCTTTAGCAGTGTTTGGTGCTGTCAGTGTTTTGGATTTTCACATTCTAATAGGTGTGTAGTGGTATTATTTCATTGTTTCAGTCGTAATTCCTAATAACAGATGGCACTGACCATCTTTTCATAGGCTTATTTGCCATGTATAGATTTTCTTTGATGAGATGTCTGTTCAGATCATTTGACCAGTTTTTAATCAGTTGTTTGCTTTCCTAAGTCTTTTCAAGCCAATTTTTTTTTTTTAAGAGAGAGAGAGAGAGTGAGAGAGAGCATGAGAGGGGAGAAGGTCAGAGGGAGAAGCAGACTCCCCATGGAGCTGGGAGCCCAATGTGGGACTTGATCCCAGAACTCCAGGATCATGACCTGAGCCCAAGGCAGCTGCCTAACCAACTGAGCCACCCAAGCGCCCTCAAGCCAATTTTTGAGCCCGTTCCAATCTCCAACAATACCAGAAGCCTGTGCACAGTAGCAAACATGGGTTGTCCATCAAATACCTCGTCAATTCTACTCTGTAACATCAGAGAATGGGTCATTCACACAAGTAGCCCTGGAGGCCCTGGCAGAGGAAGCCAGAAGTCACATCCCCTCACTTTTCCCTTGTGGGTCTCAGGGAGGTAAAAGGCCTTGGTCTGAGTGGGGTGGCCTCATGTCAGCAGAGGGAAGTGTGCCCAGAGGGTACTGGAATTCAAGTAACTATGCCCCCCCCCACGCCAGGACTTTGGAGGCTGAAACCGGGTGGGGCTCTGTGGGAGCTCCTGTGTTCTGGGGGCGCAGTCTCCTCTGAACACGCTCAGGGTTTTTGTCTTAGCCTCTGACCCCACCTAGGCTTCCTCTGCTTATTGGATGAACCGTCCTCCAAGTAAGACTGGCACCTCCAGAGAAAGAGGAAGTAAGGGAGCCTAGCATCAGACGACCTTTGCTCAGGGATTCCCTTGGCTGACAGCAGAGGCAACGAGTGGGTTCGATTTTCAGAAAACTTATACTTCTGCTTTCAGCCTTTTTATACAATTCCCATGTAACTATAAAATCACAACTCACAAATCTGAGGATTCTGGGTTTTATTGTAACCAGAGTTCCCTTCCCCCCTGAAAAACAAGTCAAATACTATGCCAGCCTCTTACTTTTAAACTCATGGCTTTCATGAAGTCATTTTACGAGCACTGAGTAATAAAATCAACCACCTAAACATTAAAAAAATCATTTTATAAGGAAAAAGGGTTATTTGTAACTCATGTATAAATATATTTTTAGATATTGAAGATTTTTTTTAAATACTGGTTTTTTCCCTCTGAACCCCACACCTGAAGAATGTATTACTCAGAATAAACACAAATAGTCCCTATGTCGGTTCTGCTACACTATACAGATTTTAAGTGGCTAGACCTCTTATTAATAGGAGCAGCATTACTGTAACGGTCATTTGCATTCATCAGTGTCACAGTTATTGTGTATTTCTAGTAGAAAAGTTCCTGATACCAATCTGGCTCTCCTACACTTACACATAAGTAAATGACCTCTGTTTGCTTTATTTGGTCTTGCTTTCTTTTTTTTTTTCTTTTTTTTAAAGATTTTATCTATTTATTTGACAGACACAGATCACAAGCAGGCAGAGAGGCAGGCAGGTGGGGTGGGGGGAAGCAGGCTCGCCGCCGAGCAGAAAGCCCAATGTGGGGCCTGATCCCAGGATCCTGGGATCATGACCCGAGCTGAAGGCAGAGGCCTTAACCCACTGAGCCACCCAGGTGCCCCTGGTCTTGCTTTCTTATTAAGACTTTCTCTGTAAGGTTGTTGTATTTGACTATAAAATCACAACTCACAAGCACTGCAGGACAGAAGCTGGTAAGTGGGTTCTGCTTTGTCAACCGCACGCCCTCGGCAAACCCCGTGCGACGCGCGAGCGCCCTCCATGCTCACGGTCCGTGGGGCTCCCTGCACCCTCGAGCTCCCGAAGCTGAACAGCATGCTTACCAAAGGTTATCTAGGCCCCAAACATATCTGTCAGCTATAGATGTTACTGCAAACAGGTAATGTAACTCATATAGGAGTTTTGTATTGCTGAATAAGAAATTATCACACCCTGGCAACTTGGAACAACACACGTGCATCATCTCGTGGTTCCTGGGCAGGGCTTCTTTGGGTCCTCCCGCTTCCGTCAAGGTGTTGCTCTCTCATCTCAGGGCCCATGGGGAAGAGTCCATGTCCAAGCTAACCCAGGCTGCAGCTACAGGACTGAGGACCCCAGGTTCCTGGTGGCTCTTGAGCGGAGGCCGCCCTGACCTCTTGGAGACCGCTTCCATGTCCTTGCCAAGCGGCCTTCTCCAACATGGCCATTTACTTTATCGAGCCAGCAAGGACAATCTCCAGGGCAGGCTGCCAAGCAAGACAGGCCTAAATCCAAAATGTAATCATGGGAATGAAAGCCCATCACCTTTTCTATATTCTATTGGTTAAGAAACAAGTCAGAGGACCTGCTCACATCTAAGGAAAAGGGATTATATAAAGGTGCGAACACCAGAAGCAGGGATCATTGGGGGTTGCCTTAAAGTCTGTCTAACACAACTAAATGTTACATAAACCAATGAACTAAAGTTTATTGTTTACCAAAACAAGCCAAACTGAATAATCTGTGAATACTAGATAAAAGCTACTAAAGAAATTATTGTCCACTTAAGTGTGAGCAAGCTAAATGTCAAGGATGAAAATAAAATCTAGTGGTCTGCTCTCAGATCATTTCTGGGTGTCTTTAAATTCTCCCTTTATTAATTAAAGAAACAAAACAAAACTGGAAATAGCAGCAAATGTGAGTTTATGGGTGAGATTTGTGCAAGAAAAACAAAGCTGAATGCCAATCAACAGACTCAAACTAGGAGTGTAGAGGGGAACCTTGGCTTATGTGAAAAGACTGGTCAATGGTTATGTATTTTATTCAATTTAAATGTTAAATGTCCATATCATTTTTCATACTTCTTCCCATAGCTTATGTCCTCAGTTAACAGCTCCTCACTGCAGTGGAAGAGGGCTTCCACCTACTTTCCTGCTGGCACGGCCACTTCTAGAAGGCGGTCCAGGAAGAGCAGCATGGACAGGCCACACCAGCTCTAGTTCTAGCTCCACCTCCTTCTCTTCTGCCTCAAGAAAACACATCAGATTGTAAGAGTGGAGACATATCATCACATGGGTAATCTTGAGTTTATTCTCATTAATTTTTATGCAATTATTAGCAAATTTGGTAGTTTACTCTTGGAAGCAAACTGGTGGAGAAAAATCTTACAATGTATAATGAAAACATACTGATGTCTCTTGGAAGCTCCATGGTTGAGAATCAGTAATCTCACGGAATGGATTAGATGCATATCCTTCGACATTCCATAGATACTGGTTTTTGTTTACTTCATAAGCTAGGTTTTGAGTGCCAATGATTTCATGAATGTAGTCCCTGACAGGAACCTAGAATTTAGCCACTCTGTTCTACCAAGAACAGAGATGAGCTGGAGACAGGATTAAAATTATCTTCTGAGGGTATCTGGGTGGCTCATTCGGTTAAGCTTCTGCCTTTGTCTCAGGTCATGATCTCGGGTCTTAGGGATTGAGCCTAAGTTCAATTAGGCTCCTTGCTCAGCAGGGAGTCTACTTCTCCCCCTCCCCCTTCTCCCTGCTCCTGCTCTTTCTTGCTCTCTCTCAAATAAATAAATAAAATCCTTAAAAAAGTTATCTTCTGAAAATTGGAGCACCTAACAAAAATGTCCCTACAAAAATGTAGAGAGAAGGCCACTCTATTGCCCTCTGGAGATGAAGCCAGGGAAACAGTTACAGGAAGGGCCAAAGTTCTCATCAGAATGTAATTTTTTATTCCAGTGAAAAGAATAACACACAGCCATCTCAAAGATGTCTTCAATATGCTGCTCTATCCTTAGTTTCCTCTCCTTCAGTAATCATTGACAAAGAGTGAGGAAAAAACCGTAACCAGTAAGAGCATGAATGGGTCTGTGTGGGTTGGGTGTGGGTTGGGTGTGTGTCGGCTAAAAATGACAGGCAGTTGTGGAAAGAGGAAGAGTGGTTGCTGCTGGAAGAAGTGATTAGTGTGTTTTAAGGGGCACACTGACCTCGGACTGTGAATGCCAGTGGCCTGACCCACCCATCACCCTCCTTCCCAAAGAAACACTTCAACTGTCAGCTAGATTTGGGTCCTTAACACCACAGATCCAGAGAATCGGGGCCAACCACATGGTAGCATACAGCTTAGTAAAAGGTCTAAGATGTCTCCTCCTCTTCACAACTCCCCTCACCCCTTCCCGAAACCACAATATTCCAACTGGCCGCACACAGGAAAGGGAAGGGGTTAATTACTGTCAGAGCCTCCACTTCAGCGGCCCGAGTCAAAGGAAGCAGAGAGCGAGGGAGAGGGTGAGCCAAATACATACATGTGATCTCTCAGCCCAGAGCAGACCATCTTCAGCGAGAGCGCCCGTGTTCCCAAGGCTTGCTGTTCCTCAGGAAAGGTGGAGACGGTGGAGGGTAGAAGGAGAGCTGAAAATGTAGACCATGCTAAGAAGTATACCTCAAGATGGACAGTTATTGTTAAAAATATCAATTACTGTGTGCGTCCTACATCAGGTACAAGCCAGGAAAACAAAGGTTTGCGAATACGTTAAATAGCCCCACACTACTATTTGAGTTTCTGATGTGAATTTTTAGTTCATTTTTTTCTTGCTCGTTTTCAAACTGTGACATCATGATGTTTCTAGCGTTCTTAAGCTTAGCAGGAATGCTCCGAATCCACGAATACTCTCCAGACTTGCTGTGGGCCGAAATCAAGGCCAGAGCCTGCTGGAGCCCCGTGTGTTCAGTCCGAGAAGTGAGTGCTACGTGAAGGCCCGCGGCGGGCTTGCTCTGACGACGAGGCGGGGAGGCCCTCCCTGTCCGGACTTCACGACAGCTATCCTACTTGGCTGTTCAGCGGCCTGAACTGTTTCCTCCTTGGTTCTTGGCGTTGTTCCAGGTAACTGAAGTGAGTCAACAAGAGAGATATTTACTTTTCATTTCAGTCCTTCTAGTTAGGGCTTAAGGTCAGGGTCAAACTCCATTAGTGTTCATCAGTATTTGCCTCATTTGTGAGCATTTTCTGTGTCTCCTCTCGGCTGTTCTCTTGCTTCCCATTGCTTCTATTCCTTTTGCTTCTTACTCCTTTTTTGATGATGGGGAAATCTGTTATATTTAGAAGCAGCCACGTGGACATGGCTTAGACAATCCTCGTTCTATTTACACCCAAAGCATCGTAGTCAGGGGCCAGTCAAATGCACACCCTCCTTCCACCAGACCCACTCACTGTGTTGCCCTTGGCTTCATCAAGGTCACAGGACTCCTTCACTGCTTCTTTGGTCTTGAGGCAGATGGAGAACAACACTGCGGCCACGGGGAACTTGACAAAGGCAGAGTGGTCAGGCTTGTTCCCATTGGGAGAGCTCTCCAGGCTGTCACGGGGAACTGGGGCTCATAGGAGAGGAGGGTGACATTCAGATCTTCTTGTGCCTTTTGACACAGCCTTCTTGGCCTTTTTAATATTTTGTTCTGATTTGGGTTTGGTGAGGGGCAGGAGCCCTCCTTTGCCTTCACTGTAATCTTTATAAAAATCCTATCTGTATCTTTCATAGCCGTTTACTGGTCTGTCAATGAGAGGTGTGGGCACTGTTTTAGCCTGCAAGTGATGTTCAGCTCCTAGAGACTGCTAGGTTGTCATTGAGACTCTCTCGGAGAGAGATATTTTATATATAATTTGCCGATTGATTTGACTTATATATATATATATATTTATGATTTATATATGATATGCTGACGTTAACAGAACCCTATAGGTTACACTTTCAGCTTTTAAATTTCTAGGTCATCACCTCACTCTTTTTTCAGCCTTCAGACATCTTATGAACACACCACATATTTTATAAAGTTATTGCTAGTCGCATAACAACTTCAGACAAATTTCTTTCTTTTTTTCTTTTTTTTAAAGATTTTATTTATTTATTTGACAGACAGAGATCACAAGTAGGCAGAGAGGCAGGCAGAGAGAGAGGAAGGGAAGCAGGCTCCCCACTGAGCAGAGAGCCCGATGCAGGGCTTGATCCCAGGACCCTGAGATCATGACCTGAGCCGAAGGCAGAGGCTTTAACCCACTGACCACCCAGGCGCCCCTTCAGACAAATTTCTTAAGTTCTTCCCATGAAATGGTAGTCAGAAAAAAGAGATCTGAATACAAGTAAATGAATATATATTAGACGATTTTGAACTAAAACAAATAAAAGTGTTGTTCAGTATTGCTTCCCAACCTTGACAACCTTTAAGTCAACTATTTGTTCCAACATTAAGAGAAGGTAATGCTTTTTAAATGACAGGCTGGGCCACTTTCCCAAGTTTCATCTAGATGGATTACAAGATTATAAGATTCTTATTTCTTATCAACTAGTACCAATTTCATATTGCTTGAGTCCTTCCCAAGGCCTTGGGCAATTCCAAGCTCAAGCTAGTGCTCAATAAACGTACTGTTTGAGACAGTGAATCAAGTAATTTCAGACAAAATATATTAAACATAAAATAGATCGAATGTGAAAACAGTTTGAATTAGAAGGGATGGAAATTAAAATGGGATACCATAATGCATCCACAAGGTTGACAAAAACTAAGAAATCTGATACATAAGGTGTGGGCAAGAACGCAGAGCAGCAGTAAATCTCACAGTGTTGGCAGAAGTATAAACCGGTATAACCACTCTGAAGAGCAACATGACAGTATTAGTAAAGTTGAGGATACGCATGACCTTCAACCTAGCAATTCCACTTAGAGAGATACACCCTAACACGTCTGCTTGGAGACATACATCCTTTTACACATCTTCACAGAAAAGATACACACAATAACGATCAGTGCAGCACTGCTTCTGCAGCGAAAATGGAAAGCTAACTAACACGGAGAAAAAAGTGAAACACAAGAACACCAGGAACCGTCTACACATCCACCAGCCAAAAAAAAAAAAAATCCCGAACTGTAGCATGTCTATTAGGAAGATAATGGGTAAACTGCCGCATCCTCTCACGGTGGTACGCAGTAACAGTAGCGAATATAAAGGCACTGGGCTATATAGACTAACATGACTAAAACTTTAAGACAATGTTACTTGACAAAAGTGTGTTGTAGAAAGACAAGAGGTTTAAAAATAAATAATATGTAGTGTTTTACATATAGAAACACACAATGTGAAAAATGCTTTAAGTTTGAATGAGAATAAAAGAGATCAAATTCAGAATAGTAGTTACTTCCAGGTAGGAAAATATAGGAATAGAACCCAAAAATAACACCTAAGGCTTCAGGTGTATCTGTAATATTTTATTTCTTAAAAAAAAAAAAGAAAAAGAAAAAGAAACGAAACAGTTTAATCTAACAAATGCCATAAGAAAGCAACTTTTTTTAGAATGGGGAAGACATTTTGAAGTCCCCATCCAAAGTTATAAATAGCCCAGTTTACTATGTCAACAAATGGCCCAAATTAGAAAAAAATAAGAGTATGACTCTCCAAATAACAAAATGACAATATGAGTTTTAAAATAGCCAGAGAAGGGGCGTCTGGATGGTGTAGCTGGTTAACCGGCTGACTCTTGGTTTTGGCTCAGGTCATGTTCTCAGGGTCCTGGGATCGAGCCTCATGTCAGGCTCCACGTCTAGTGCTCGCACACTCTCTCATAAATAAATCAATCTTTAAAAAACAAAACAAAACAAAAAAAACAGCCAGATGGTTTAGTTTAAAACTCAAAGGTGATTTAGATTTCTAGCAACCCCACTTCCAGAGAAAATCCTTCCATGTCTACAAGTCAGTAAATCTTATGTAGTTTCTTGAGAATACAGAAAGAGACATATGCTTTTTTTTTCAAAGATTTTATTTTATTTTCTTTTGACAGACAGAGATCACAAGTAGGCAGAGAGGCAGGCAGAGAGAGAGAGAGAGAGAGGGAGGAAGCAGGCTCCCTGCTGAGCAGAGAGCCCGATGCAGGGCTCGATCCCAGGATCCTGGGATTATGACCTGAGCCAAAGGCAGAGGCTTTAACCCACTGAGCCACCCAGGCGCCCCGAGACATATGCTTTTATAGCCAACAAAGGCCAAGCAATTAGAATAGAAATGTTAAGAGTCAGAGACAGAAAACACACACCAAGAACTGTTAAGAAACAAAACTACTACTAAGAGTTAAACAAATAAAAACTAAAGCAACTCTTTATGAATAATCCTTGGTTATGAGTGCTTAATTTTCAGGAGCGCAGAGAGATTGAACATTCTTGTGGAGACAGCAAAGGTTTCCCTGCAGAAATGACTCTAGGGCTGAAATGTGAGAAATGAAAGAATACGGATGAATTAAGTACAGGGGGGTGGTGTGCCTTAGGCAGAGGGTGGGGAGCAGAGTGGGCTAGGAGCAGATGAAAGTACTGAGGCTGGAAGAGCAGTGCATGGGGCAGAGACTGTGGGGAGCTGGTGCATCATGGGGCAGAAGAGGAAGGTGGGGCCTTGTACACCTTGTTAATGAATTTGATTTCCAGATGACCAACAATGGAATGCCATCTAGAAGTTTAAATGAAGGTATTTTGTATTCTTGATGACTTTTTAATTTTGTGCGTGGGTGTGTGTGCGTGTGCATGGATGGGTGCGGAGGGACGCAAAGTGGATGCAGAAAGACCAGCTGAAAGGCTACTGGGGCAGTCCACGGGAGAGATGACAGGAGCTTTGTCTACAGCGGTCATGATGGGAAAAGATAAAAGCAGATGTTCTCAAGAGACATGTAGGACAAAATCTGCACAAATCAAGGACAGACTAGAGGGTAAGAATAAGGAAGAGTGAGGAATCAAGGATTGTTCAGGGCTTCTGGCTTGCACAACTCGACAACTGTCATTCACTGAGAAAGGATGCCGGAAGAGCACCAGGCAGGTGAGGAACCGAGTAAGCGGGGCAGAGATCGGGAGTTCAGTTTTGGACATGAAAAGTTTGGGCTACCCTTGAGAAATTGAAGCAAATTTAGGGGAGGTCTTAGTTTGAGGTATAAATTTGTGACTGCCTACCGATAAGACAGCCCAGGAAGAGAATACAGAAAGAAAAGAGGACCAAACTTGGTGGGATTCTAATATCGAGGCCAACAAAAATGTAGGCAACAACTCTACATAAAAGAAACATAAAAGGAGGGACCAAAAAAACAGAAGAAAATATATGGAGAAATACAATCTTTCTTTCAATAAATTCTTGTTAGATTAAGAATTAATTAATGAACACATGTATCTGGCTCAATGGCACTTGGCTTGAACCATAAAAGAGTTTCCGTTCCACTTTTTTAAAAAAAAATTTTTATTTCTACTGAATTAAAAAAAATCTGAAGTCATGATCCTGCAGATTGGAGAAAGGAATCAGCTTCAGATGATGTGTCAGTGACATTCAGATTGATTACTTTACAAAGCTATTTCTCATTGAAGATGACGTACAGCTCTCAGACAGGGTCTAGTCTAGGCTGCTAATCTTATCACACTAAAAAGTTGGAGGACCGGAAGTTTTGAGTGGAAGGATGATTGCAAGAGGATTCTTAAGATACTGTTTGGATATGCTTGTTCTGGAAGGTTATCTTTCATTTTTGGATGTAGCATTTGTGTGTTAGACATGCCCAATGATAGGTCATTGAGACTTCTGTCCAATAACTAAAGAGGGCCAACAAGGGTTAGAAAAGTCAAATTTTTGGTCAGTGGACTACTTGAAACCATTTTGTTGCTGTTGTTGTTGTTCTCAGAAAATCTGGTTATTTTACATTCAACATATTTCCAGCTAGACATTAACATTATTGGTATCACCTTTTAAAGGAAACTTGTTTGAACACCATCTCCCTCAAAATCCATCATATTTCTGTTTGAAAGACACACTTCCCACCAATTCTTCACACTGTACACTAAAGAGACATCTTTTAATAGCCATGATTTCATAATATTCTGTTTTCAATATTTCCTTCAAAGCCAAATCAAGATCAGAGGTGTGTTGCTAACCACTAATTTCATGGCAAATGAATTACTGAGTGACTGGGCATTAGGTATAATCTTATTTATTCACAGGGCAGTATCATTCCTTGCAGAATTTCTGCCCCCATATATACTCTCAAAAAAAAAAAAAAAAAAGGCCCTCCTGGTGTTTCATCATTACTAATTCGAAGGCAACTTTTACAGTCTACAACCCAGCTCATAAAATGCTAACTCTTAGGGCACCTGGGTGGCTCAGTGGGTTAAGCCTCTGCTTTCGGCTCAGGTCATGATCTCAGGGTCCTGGGATCGAGCCCCGCATCAGGCTCCCTACTCAGCGGGGAGCCTGCTTCCCTTCCTCTCTCTCTCTGCCTGCCTCTCTGCCTACTTGTGATCTCTGTCAAATAAATAGATAAAATCTTTAAAAAAAAATGCTAACTCTTACCACTTGGATTTTCACCAACCCACAAAAGAATTGGTCAAGACTTTTCCTTCAAATGGCCCACTTATGTGAAAAGAACAATAAAGTGAAATATGTTATAAGCATGCACGTGTGACAGTAACTGGTATTTCAACATATGTCCAACAGAGATATCTGCTAAGGAACACTGCCTAAGAGCCTCTTCTGCTTTCTCCTTGATAAAAATATGCATCAATAATTATATGATTGCTTTTACAAGTTTGGTTTTAATTTGCTAACAGAAATTTAATTCTGAATATTGCTTCCATGGTCCTGTCCTCCTCTCTAACTGTAGTGACCGTGGTAAAAATTGTTTTGCAGATGCTCTGGAAGAATTAACTAGCTTACCAGAGAGGTTGCTGGGCTCTATCTGAAAACTCACTGAAGTTTAAACGGCTTAGGTCACCATTTGACAACACTTTACACAACAGATAATGTACCAGACACTCGGAGTAAACGGATTCTTCACTTAATACGTCTAATTCTCAGATGTCAGTTACTGAAAATTGACTGGACATTCCCTGCTTGTACAAAACCACTGTCCTACAGAGATTCACAGTCTATGTCCCTGTAATGCTGCAGTTCTCTTTATCATTTAAGGACATAATTCTGAGTCACAACAGTGGTATCTCTACTCTCGTTTCAGGGCTTACTACTTAGCAAATCACTTCAGAAACACTGAGCTGTCTTTTTGTGAGTTGGGACTATAATGCAACATTGTAAAACAATAGAAAATGCAAATTAATAAACAAGACAGGAAGATCAATAAAGTGCACCCCTGTGGCTACGAGCTGAGAAAGGCTAACACAGGCTCTATCATTCATGTATAAACTAATGTGTCCAAGTGTAAAAAACTTAGTGGACTTTCCGAGAAAATGATACTTAATCTTATATTTCGAGCATGTGAACTATTAACAAAATTGCTTCATTGTTTTGCTTTTCTTCTAACGTTATTAGGCTACTTAAAAGATCCCCAGGAATCGCTAGTATAGTTCATAGACCCTACCCCAAAAAACCCTAATTAAAATATCAGGTGAGACTCGTGGTCCAAAGAGGAAGGGGTAAATACAGCACTGAACTCAAATAATGTTTAAATGATGAAAACTCACTAAACTGGATCCCACTAACTCGAAGTATGGTATACAAATAATATGAGCACACTACGTGAGAAACGTTGAAGCCACAGATGCTTGACAATTCCAAAGACCAAACTGTTTTTAAGAGCTTTGCATTTTAGAAGTTTTGAACAGTTGCAGTATCAAATTTAGGTTACTTTGTCTATCACTGATGTAATTAGCAAAGTAAAGTACTATTTCCTATAAATGTTACACACAGAAGAGAACATAAAGGATGGGAATCAGCTTAAATTCAGATCGGGTCCAGAATAAGATTTAACTAAACACTTTTGGAAATGAGATTAAAATGAATCCTTATTTCAAATGTATGTGTTACCATTATCTGCCTTTTAATAAGCACGCCTGTGACAACAGACAACATGTTTTGCTATTTCTTACCTATAGGACTTCACTGTCAATGCTAAGGTAAACAAACAGATTACTTCTCATTCCATTATTTCTTTTTTATATATAAAAAAGACTGGGTGATCCTATTAGCCAAATGTTGAATGTTCTACAATGCATGGGAACTAACCAAGCCTTGTCTGTTGTTTGTTTTCAAAACTCTTAACTGACAGCAAATCTATGAGCATAAATGAAAATTATTTAAAAAATAATAACAAATACACAGTGTACAGGCTACATTCAGCAAATGTCTATCTTTCCTTGGATTTTATTTTCATACATTAAAGAAAACAAAATTGCCATCATTCTTTATATACCTATTTGGAAAAGCGACACTTCATCAGCAAGATTAGCACCATTTACAACAGAAATTACTTGTCATCAAGAACATTTTTTAGTTAATCGGATAAATAAAGCAACATCCTGCTTCACGTTTGCATGTTTCAACAAGTGCAACTGTGGTTCTACAGTTTTCTCTGGGCCCCTTTGGGAAAGACTGAGCGGGGGTCATATTACTGGGCATCCAACTTGCAAAACGGGCCTCAATCACTTAACGTCACTTAAGATCACTGGGTTTACCAGAGTAACTCACAGATCAATCCAGGAAGAGTGGAGAAGCCAGATGGGGGATGGACAGGGCCACTGAGCACACTTAAGCACTTACTGCATTTTTAAAAGATTCCTGACAGAGAGGTGGCAAATTCTGCCCCACTGTGACTCCAGCCCAGGAAAAGAGCATCTTCGGGTAACTCATCTGCCCAGAGAGGATGCCTTTTTGTAACTCATTCAACTGCATCATAATTAGCTAACAGACTGGTGCTAGACGTTTCTCCCAGAAGACATCTATAAGGTATACCATCTTACAGAGAAAAAAAGAGTGCAGCAAACATTTCTTTCTCCCTGATCAGAACTATCAAGGCTTTGAAAGTTAAATTTAAAAGGAATCTCAGTAAGTAGTACAAAGACAGATCTCTGAATAGAAGTATATAAAATAAACTGAGTTATCTGGCACTAAGCCAAGTGGGAAAGCCTTGATCTCACAGAGCCAAATTTTTAATTTAATGTTAAAATCACTGCAGGTATAGTTAAACACACCATTCTAAAAAGGTCTTACATTAAGATTCGACCGGTTTTAGGAACTTAAAGTTATTTATCACATTTTCACATGTGACCATGATCCTATTACAGTCTAATAAAAATCACAATATACAAACTTAACACATATGGCATAAGTGTTAAAATATTTGCTTCATTCTTAATGTACTAAAATGTGTATTTGAGAAACTTTTCCCATGTAAGTAATGAGCAACCTGAAAGAGCTTTCCTAGGTTTCATCAGGGCAATCTCCACCCTAACTCCTTTCTTTTCCTCCCCTTGCTGTTTTTTATTTGCACTCTTTGACGAAATGTTCATATTTTTTACACTAAGTTAGCAGAGTGCCTAGTTCATGTGGAAGAAGGAAGAAAAGAAAGGATGCAATAAAAGGAATAAATAGAAAAAAATAAAATAAAAAGTGAATAAAAAGAATAAAAAGATAAATGAATAAAATAAAATAAAATTAAATTAAAGTGAAACAATAAAAGGAAATCATTTCATCTATGGACAATATTAACCATAAATAGATTTTTAAACAAAACAGAATCCTGAGTGTTTCAAAATATTTGTTATGAAGTTTTATTCTATTGAATTAAAAGACATAAATTTCTTTCATATGGTGTATGCATTTGAGTTATAGACACTTCTCAAACAACTATCCAATAAATGTAATTGAAATATCATTAAATATAAATATTATGTTTTATACCATGTCTTTTCTTCAGATATTGATGACACGTAGTATTTTACCTAATAGGAAATTTAGGATAATTGACTTTACAGAATATCATATATTAATAAACCCATATTCTAATTACTTACTATTAAAATAATTAAATACCTTTTGTAGACTGGTAGGATTTAGCTGAGTTTTGTCTATTATTTTCACAGCAACCTGAAAAAGAGAATCATTAAACTATATATTTGAGAATATGTATTTTGATGGATTAAAAACTTATAAAGCAAAAATCTTTCGTCTCATTCCTAACTAGATGTAATCTGGTTGTATTTGGTGCTCACATCACTAGCTGGCTTCTGGTGCATTCCATCGACTTACGTCTTTAGCACATAGGACTCTGAGTCAATAAAATGACACCTTTCATGTTTCTTCCAAGTCTCCCCTTTAAAGTAAAAATTATTTGTATCTTAATCTTTTACTTACGATCTTAGTAAATTACAGTTATCAGAAGGGAGGGGCTTATAAGCTTTCAGTAGGTTCAGTATCATGTGATCAAGGTGATTAGAGAAATCAAACACCCAAGTTCATTTATAGCAGCAAACTGACCAATGGGATCAAGTCTAAGTCTCTGCCTAACAGAGCCCATGTCTCAGCAGTTCCTGGAGCAAGAACGGGCAGAGGACTAAAATGAACCATAAGTGACAATAATATTATGTATAGAGCAAAAGAAAAACTTACTAAGAACAAATTATGACTGAGATCTTCATAATGTCCTACTGGATCCAGGAAACATTAAGTACTATTAACTTGTTTAGTCTTTACTATACAAATTATTAAATATTAGTAATAAATATTTAATACATAAATTTTTGCTAGCTACACACACATAATTTAAAACACATGGGATTTTAGAAATCCAGTTCCCTTATTACCTGAGAAAAACATCTGTTTTTAACCACAAGTGCAATGGGGTCTCTAAAGAGATAAAAATTAGTGGGTGACTTGATACACATTTATACCTACTTTACCTTAAGCAGTAATTAATGAGAACTTAACCCTGGCCCTGTTCCTAGGGTCGGGGAACAAAGGCAGCCAGAAATGCTTCCAGAAATCATATGAAGAAGACAGAAGTCTGAGGAAGGCTCAATCGAAGTGTGCCTGATTTATGAGATGCTACACACAGGGATGAGTCTTTTCCAAACCTTCAAACACCAACTTTTTGTGCCACAATATAGCTGTCCCTGGATGTGCCAGTCACACATATCTCAGTGTTTACCAGCTTTCAAATGTCATATATTCCCAGCATCAGCTACAGGAAGGCTTTGTAACAAGACTCTGGAGAGGTCCAAGTAAATATTAAAAAGCATCATGAAAACTTACCTCTCTACCAGTTAGAACATGTCTTGCCAATTTCACTTTGGCAAAATTTCCCTTCCCTATTGTTTTTTGTAAACGATAATTTCCAATGTGAGGCTGTTCGTCTGTTGCTGATGTAATGGAGTTTCTACACCGAGGGATGTTCTGTCTGCTACTTGATTTGGTAGGCGGGATATGCGGTTCAGTGTATCCATCCACGGATGTATGCTAAGAAAAAGGTTACAAGATTTCATTGTTAATGAAATTATATTTTAAAAAGGACAGAAAAACTACAAACAATTTTCATTAATAATTCAACTTCAGTGAAAATACATTGCACTATGTCTACTTATAATTTCCACTTGACTTTAGCTTGCTTTGCCAGAGGGAATATAACTATTTAAAATGAAATGTCCTGCACAACTTTAGTCATATGTTTTCTTTTTTTCAGAGAGAGAGTGCACCTGTGCATGAGTAGGGGCGATGCTTGAAACAGAGGGGGAGCAGGAGGGGGAGAGAGAATCCCAAGCAGGCTCCACGCCCGGTGTGGAGCCCAATGTGGGGCTTGATCTCACAACCCTGAGATCATGACCTGGGCCAAAATCAAGGGTTGGATGCTTAACCAACTGAGCCATCCAGGCACCCCGGTATATGCTTTTGATTAAAAAACAGTAATAAGGAGATAGATGGATAGAAGTCACACAGACCATTACTCCTCTAAGGGTATTATCCCTTTAGGCTGAGATGAAAACACAGTCCCAGACTGTATCATTTAAAGGGCAGGATGTCTTTAATGCCAAGGCAAACAAGTTCATGGGTACAGCTCTGTTTCTCCAAACTGGCCCCGCTACTTGTCACGTTCACTCTCTGATTTGCTGGCATACAGCTCAGTCAGTTGACCCACCGGCTGCCTGCTTCGTTATCCTGATGGCCACCTGCCCAAGCCCCTCACCCAGCTTACTGTGCTCACCCAAGAGCCGCAGCCCCGCCTGGGTGGGTGACCTAATGGCCACTGCATTCCTCCCCAGCGCTACTCTTGAAGCAAAGATGTGGGTCTACCTGACCGTCTCACATGAGCCCACAACTGTAACGAATCCTACTCAAGGGCAGGCTCAGCGCCTGAGTCTCGGGGCCGCTGCCTGACGAACCGTCCACCGGCTCTCCACGCTCCTGCTCTCGTTCGGTTTTGCCTGCATTCTGACGTGCGCGGGTTTCCAGCAGTTTTTGTGAGAACACAGAGTCACACATAATAAATGTAACCTCTTTCTCCAACTAACTTCTTTGAAATAGTGAAGGTGAGCAGCGCAAATTAACAAAAAGTATTTTTTATTGGCAAAGTAACTAATTCAGCCTGTGTTGTCCTGCCTATACAATTACAAACTTGTCCAGAAAAATTCTGATCAGAAACTTTCTTTTTTTTTTTTTAAGATTTTATTTATTTATTTGACAGAGAGAGACACATCAAGAGAGGGAACACAAGCAGGGGGAGTGGGAGAGGGAGAAGCAGGTTTCCCACTGAGCAGGGAGGCCGATGTAGGGCTCGATCCCAGGACCTCAGGATCATGACCTGAGCCAAAGGCAGACACTTACCAACTGAGCCACCCAGGTGCCCCTTGATCAGAAAATTTGTTAAAGGCAATATTAAAGATGACTCCATTTACCAAGTTCATGCAAAGCATGACTCAAGGTCATTTTTCTCTTTGTTAGTACTTGAGGGTTTTTGTTTTTGTTTTTTTTTTTTAAAGATTTTATTTATTTATTTGACACACAGAGATCACAAGTAGGCAGAGATGCAGGCAGAGAGAGAGGAGGAAGCAGGCTCCCCTCCGAGAAGAGAGTCCAATGCGGGGCTCAATCCCAGGACCCTGGGAACATGACCTGAGCTGAAGGCAGAGGCTTTAACCCACTGAGCCACTCAGGCGCCCCTTGAGGGTTTTTTTTAAACAGGAGAATATCGAATTTAATTATGTATGTAAAAGGGCTCCATAAAATCTGAGGCCTCTACTTTCTGATTTTTTTTTTTTTTTTAACTTGGATCAAATTAAAGAGTTGCGCTGGGTCTTACACACACCTGCAGCCTCCAGCCTCGTGGACCAGTGCCCCCTTGGTGTATCGCACAGCAAACCGCTTTCACGTAGCTCACCATCAGCTCCGCTCTACTATCATCACACACTTACTTCTCTGTCTCTGCCTCCCGACCATGAGCAATCTGAGGACAGGGGTGTTTTCTTTTCATTTTTACATACTCACCACACTGCAGAGCGCCAGACACAGAGGAAAGGCTCAATAAATCAATACTTCTCAAAGTGTTGTCCCTGAACCAGCACCATCAGCATCATCTGGAAACTTGTTAGAAATGCAAATTCTCTGGCCCTGTTCCAGACCTACTGAGTAAGACGCTCTGGGGGTGGGCCCAGCAATCTGTGTTCTAACAAGTCCTCCAGGTGACTCTGATGCAGGCTGAAGTCTGAAAACTACTGCAATAAATAATGAAAGAAGGACTTAAAGTTATTCATTGGCTCTTAGAGACTTTTCTATTATCTGAGCACAAACAAGAGATGTTAATATAAGCAATTTCTAAGCATTAATAGGTTGCTGTACTTTTTCCCATAAATAGTACTTCTCTACCTGAACCGTTCTGCAGGGAATGTGGACCTGTCCATGCTTCAAGACTGAATTTTATCTCCTCCTCAACAAAGCTTTCTGTGTCTTTCCACAAAGCAGAGTTGGTTCCCTCTCTCTTCTGCTGCTATTTTTATATCCAGTACAAATTTCTACTGCAGGAACTATCACACTATCTCCTAAGCATGGGTCACGGTGTGTTTTCACTGCTAGACCTGAAGCTCCATAAGCCCCATAACTCAAAATAAAAGCTAAATTGAAGGAATTCAGGGCCCTTGTACTCCTAATGCCCCAGAAAGAAGGACTTTTGAGGAATGGCTGCCCACTGTCCAGATTTTGATGTGTATAATGCCCACCTCCCAATACTGGTGGCCAGGCACATTCCGACGTTAAGCCAAACTACGACGACTGCATTAGCTGCCTCAAATTTTCATGCCCTTTGCCATGTGACTCTCCAATGTCCTTCCACTGAGAGTAGGACTTAGTTCCCACTCTTTGGGGGTTCAGTCACGTGATCTGCTTTGGCCAAAAGAATGAGCTGGAAGTGACAATAGAGTTGGTCCCAAGTTAGTCATCAAGAGACTGATGTGTTTCAGCTTGCTCTCAGACTTATGCCATCACCCTGAAAAGGACCTGCCCAGGCTGACATGAGAAGGAAACTGAGAAATCCATAGAGGACAGCCACTCCCCCCTGAGCCCAGATTAAACCAGCTGGCTGCCCAGATGACCCACTGGCTCATGAGAAATGATATATGCTTGTTAGTTTAAGCCGCCGTGTTGGGACGGTCTGCGATGCAGCCAATGTCAGCTGATAAACACAGCTATCACTATTTTTAAATCCAGAGGTAAACTTAAGGGAATAGTGAACAATTAAGAGATTCTTATCAAACATGTTCAAATTCTACTAGTCCACAAACAAAAAATAGGAGTTGCTATATAATCAATTCCCTAAAGAGAAACTCTTGGTCAAATAAGGTACATATGGGGAGAATCCTTGATTTTTTTTGGTATCCCTAGCAAGTATGGTGAAAAAGGGGTCAGCAAACTTTATCTGTAAAAAGCTGGATAATAAATATTTTAGGCTTTGTAGACTGTAACTGTCTCTGCTACATCTGCATTTCCCCCCCCAGCTTCTTAAAAATTTAAGACCCTGTCTTAGTTCAGAGCCATACAAAAAATACCAAAAGGCTGGATTTGGCCCATTGGATAACACATGACTCTTAGTTTAACATATCAGGATTAAACTGTTTCTGGCTGATTCCACCACCAGAATAGGGGATTCTAGGAAAAGCACAGGTATGGCTGTGTCTGTACCTGGAGAGCGAAGGAGAGGACAGAGGGCTCATCTAAAAATATTCTTTCTCATCCCACCACCTAAGTTGCAAAAGGTAATATATTCTCCAAAATTCTTTGTAAAATTAAGATCTCAACTTTCGACATTGTGTGAACATTTTATGAGCCATCCAACTTATTCAGATTATTTTTGAGTCTTAAAAGTTAAAAGAAAATATTTAGAAAATATTTTATATCCTATAATTCTGTTTATAAAACACCCACCTAAAAATATTTTCCCCCAAACCCCATCTTTTCTTAGGATTGCCACAGCACCACTCAGGAGCATACTCTTTCCCTGAAGAAACTCTCTGAAGAGTAATTTGGAATAACTGATCTCATTCCTTCCTGATCAACAGCTTAACTCTCAAACAGAAAACCTGGCGAGAACATGAATTCAGCTCAGCCTGGATTAAACAGTGCATTTAATAACTATCTCAATCCTAAGGCTAATAGATATAAGAAATTATGTTAGCTTAATTACAGACTACCTACAAGTTTTTGTCCCCATCTTTAGCTGAAAACACAAGGTAAGATCTTGGCATTTCCTTCTTTACGTTGTCCGCTCAAGCCAGCAGACCTTGAACTCTGTCATTCTTCCTGCAGCAGTGGCAACAGGATCTTAAAGCTTGCCCCCGAGTGCAGCAGCGTATTCAGAGTAATGAAAGGTCATGGTTTCATTAGCTCTTCAAAGCTGCATCCCATGGACTCACACTCCAATTCCTGAATAATAATGGAGCTCCCCCTCCCTTCAATACCAACTGAAATGAAATGAATTTTTCTAATCACTAAGCTATGCATTCTTGGGCAAGCTGTTTAACCTTTATGTGCCAAACTGCTAGAAATCATGTCTTTGGGGCAGGGAGGGGGAACCTTAAAAGCATCCAGGGAAAAACAACTCAATACATACAAAGGAATGACCATTCAAATGGCAGCTCGCTTTTCCTTAGAAACAACAGAGGTCAGGTGACAATGCAAGATTTTTCATGTAAAACCCAAACTGAAACCCCAAATTCTTTATCCGGTGAAAATATTCTTCAAAAAGGGAAAACAAAGATATTTTTAGATGAACAAGAGCTGAACAAATTTGCTGCCAGAAGATATACACATATAAAATGCTAAAGAAAGTTCTTTTTTCTTTAGGGAAATGACCATAGATGGTAACCTGAATCTAACAAAGGGATAAAGAGCTCTGGAAATAGGAAATACGTGAGTGAGTATAAAAGAGTATGTATTTTTTCATCTCTTACTTTTTAAAAAAGACATATGACTGTTAAAAGTAAAAAGTGTAACACCATACTATGGGGTTTATAATGAAAGCAGATACGAATATATGTGAAAATACAAGTACAAAGGTCAGGGGAATTAAAATACTCTTACGAAATTCTTATATTTTATCTGAATGGGCACAATATTAACATTATGGAGACTGTAATAATGAATGAATGCGTTCTGTAGTCTCTAGAGCAAGCACTGAAAAAATGCACTAAAAATGCAGAGACATAGGTAAGAAGTCAACAGAGGAATTTAAATGGAATACTAAAAAATACTAATTAACTCAAAAGTCGGCAAGGAAGGAAGAAGAGAGGAACAACACAATAACGACAACAAACCGATGGGACAAAAACAAAAGAGCAAATTATAGACATACCAAGCGGATCAATAATCATATTTAACATAAGCTAATTACTTCAATTCAAAAAGACTATCAAATGAATTTTTGAAAAAGGCCCAAATGTATGCTGTCTCCCAAGAGATGCACTGTTAAGTATGAATACATAGATAGACAAAGTAAAATTATGGGGAAAAAGTATTCTATACTATGCAAACACTCAGCAAAAGAGAGGTAGGGACGCTGTAATAATATCTGACAAATTAGACCTCAACACAAGAAGTACTATACTAATGAAGTAAAAAGAGCCACATAATGGCTAAAGGGCAGACATAACAATCCTAAATAGAATTATGTATGTGCTTTGTGACTGAAGTTTCAACAAGCAAAAATGACAGAACAAAGAGAAAAGTATCCAAATCCATGACCACAACTAGAGATTTTGACACCGCTTTCCCAAAAACACATACACATACACACACTAAGGGGAAAAGAACTCTTCTCAACATCCTTGTTGCTCTGTGTATCAAATTACCTTACAGAAAAACTGTACACAGATATTTTAGTTCTCTTTAGAATGACAACTTCAGGTTTTTAATCAAAGGACAATTTAAAGAAGAGCCACATCTTGTACAGAAGCATGACTGAAGATACCACTTATAATGATTAATGATTCTTTTGTTAGGAGCCAGACAATATATCTGGTTTAGTTGTAGAAAAATTCTCTCAACTAGTTATGCTTCCTTTATTATGTTACATTATTGTACAGTAATGCCTCCCTCCTTCCCCATTTTCAGTGCTTCAGGGTGAATTTTCATTTTTTAAGAGGCAAAATAGTGAATGGTTTCAGTGAAAATCATAGCTTTATGAATGACAAAGACTTTTAAATAGCAGAAAAGGAATGTTTACTGAAAATGGAAGGCTTGTGGTTTCTCTTCCTGTGTTCCTACTGCACCCAGGACATTTCTTTATACAACACTTAATACCTTACAGTGGGATTGTCTTTTTTTTTTTTTTTTTTTTGCTACCTCCTAAACAGTGAGTGTCTAAGTGGTAAAGCTCTGTATCTTTTACATTTCTTCATCATTCAAATAGTGGTTGCTGCATGAACGGACCCACTAAGTAGTGTCGTTTATTATGAGTACCTACTTAATTACAAATAGAAAAAAATCTATTTTGTCTTATATCTTAAAGCTTATTTCAATGAGATGTTAATAGATTTGATAAGACAGTCATTATTAAAATAAAATGCCTCCCAAACTTTCCGATAGCTACCCTGCCATGCAGGGCGTGAATGCCAAAGGCAGAGCTGCACTTTCATTATAAGGGCAAGGTGACCCTGCTTGCCCTTAAGGAGTAACCGTGTAATTTTTCAAATTTCGATACTATAAGTGATCTTTTAGTGGGTCACTTTAAAGAATCAGAAATGGGTACGATTTTATTTTTTAAGATTTATTTGTAAGAGTGCATGAGCGTACCAGCGGGGGAAGGGCAGAGAGAAAGAGAAAGAGAGAAGAGCAGACTCCCTGCTGATATCAGGATCTGAGCCAAATCCAAGAGTCAGAAGCTTAACCAACTGAGCCACCCAGGCACCCCCAGAAATGGGCATGATTGTAAAACCTTAAAAGGATGATACCAATGAAAAAAAGTGGCCAATACAGTTAATTAACAGAAGTCTAAGGAACCAAAAGACCATCTTCACCAATATCATACAATGATATATTAGAGAATTATTATTGTAGTCAATTAGGAATATGACCAGAAGGAAAAGCTTCTATGAGAAAAACATTATAATTTATCACCAAATTTGAAAAACATGGAGTAGCACTGGGTAATAAGGCTGAAAAAACAGAAATAGGATAAGAATATCCTATCAAACATCCACACTCAACATGACAGTAGTGCTAGATAGACCAGCAATGCTTTTTTTTTTTTTTTTAAGATTTTATTTATTTATTTGAAAGAGACAGCCAGAGAGGGAACACAAGCAGGGGACTGGGAGAGGGAGAAGCAGGCTCCCTGCTGAGCTGGGAGCCCCATGTGGGATTCAGTCCCAGGATCCTGATCATGACCTGAGCCGAAGGCAGATGCTTAATGACTGGGCCACCCAGACACCCCCAGCAATGCTTTTTTAGAAGAAAAATATACAAAAGAAAGATTTATTTGTGTCATCATTCCACTGCTGGCAAGAATATAAACCTAGAAAATGCAATAAATCAATAAAGCATCTTTTGGAAGTGCTGCTTGAGTTTAACAAAGTTACAAGAGAGAGGAAACTACCTTAATAACGAGTGGTGTTCTGCAGGAATCACTTGGCGTGTCAGAACCCCCTCTTTCACATTCAGCCTAAACACTGCATCCCCAGAAACGCTGTTCATCACATCAGAGTTTCCGCTCTCCCTTCAACTAAGCTGGGTTCAATGCCCATTTTGGTCTTTCTAGTTATTTTCTAGCAGTGCATTGCCCCAAATTTTAAAATTAATTTTTATTAATTAAAATTAATTTATTAAAAGGATATAAGCACATGATGCAAGCTGTAAAGGAACTCTAATAGGTTACTAACAAAACATCAGTCCCCTGTACCACGCGTCCAGACTCCAAGTCTGCCTCCCAGAGTCTTCTCCTTTAGCTTTCCCTTCCAATTTTTGCCTAGATGTTTCTAAACAAACTGCTTTCATTGCTAATTCTTGGTTCATCAGTCCTAAACATTCTCTCAATTTCCTAATAATGGCCAATTAGGATTAAGATCTTTTAGCTCCCCTTCTCCTCCTGTCATCCTCCTAATGCAACCTAATCAAATTTTCGGTTAAAAAGTATTGTGTTTAGGGGCGCCTGGATGGCTCAGTGGGTTAAAGCCTCTGCCTTTGGCTCAGGTCATGATCCCAGGGTTCTGGGATCGAGCCCCATATGGGGCTCTCTGCTCAGCAGGGAGCCTGCTTCCTCTTCTCTCTCTCTCTGCCTGCCTCTCCCCCGACTTGAGATCGCTGTCAAATAAATAAATAAATAGAATCTTAAAAAAAAAAAAAGACATGATTTTGACTTATAAATATAAACTCACTGGGAGCCGTTATTATATTATGTTTCCTATCAAATTTCTTTTTTGTCAGCTTTGTAGCTCTATAAATAATACACAATTAAATTCACCAAATCCAAGTATACAGTAGGAGTTGTAAGAAACATATTAAGTCAGAAAGCACAACAATTAATATGTAAAACATGGGCTCATGAGAGAAGTTCTGCTTCCTGTCTGCACTGTCGATGTCCTCCTCTCAGTGATCTGCTTTTTGATACTATACTTTGGCCTTTCCAAGACTATTAAGGAAACAGATAATACCAGACAGTTTAACCTTTCAAGTTCACTGTAATTACTGACATATTTGGAGTGTTTTTAAATTTTGTTTTGTGTTTCAAGTGTTTTATTTTTCCTATACTCATCAGGTTTTCTTTGTTCCTTTATTTTCTCTTGTGTTTATTCTACTGGCGGTTATTTTAAAAATGTTAAGGGTAAAAGTCAAGGGGCAGTGGGCTCGGGGGGCCAGTGGGAAATGAAATGGAGGTAGTGAGGACAGGTAATGCCCTTGATGAGTTTGACCTTGAAGATGTGTCAACAGTGCGACAGTTGGAGAGAAAAGAGGGGCGCACTTGAGGGAGGTTCTTGTTCATCTGCTTCTTTTAGGAGGGGAGAGACCTGGGCTCGTTTAAATCTCAAAGGAAGGATCCAGCAGAGAGAGAGACAGAGAAGCAGGAGAGGGGAAAGATGAAGCTCCCGGAAAGCCGAAAGACTCAGAGCACTTGGAGACTGCCCTTGTGCAGGAAGAAAGACGCCTCTTCCCTGTAAGAAGCAAGAAGGAAGAGAAATCAGGTCTAGATGTAGAAACGTGCAAACACCGGGTAACAGGAAGTTGAGGCAGTTCTACTCTGAGGACTCTTACTTTCTCTGTGTGATTGGAGGTAAAGTCATCTGCTAAGAGTGAAGAGAGGCCACGCGGGGCTGCAGAAAGTAGCAAAGATTTGAAATAATCTCTGTAGAAAGAGGAAAAAATGAGTTACCCAAAGAAGTCTAGTGGGGCTGCTGGGCAGTACGGACAGTCTAGATGAGAATGTGCCTATGAATTCATCGCGGCTCTCCCTTTTCCCGCTGCGCCACTGTCCTCAGCGATAAGCAAATGCTCACAGACAGGTACCAAGGAAGCAGATACATGAATTTCCTGGTCCAGAGTTTCACAAACAAGTGCCAACAGAGAGAAAGTGGCTATGTGAGCTCAGTTATTGGTGAGGTACCGAAGGGTGGACCATGAAGTCTAAGCCGGAGAGTGTAGAAGGTGAAGACAAAAAGGAGGTGAGGAGTAGGCAGAAGTAGAGGCCAATATACTGAAGGGCTCAACGAGATCAGAAAATAAGGCAAGACTAGCTAAGAAGAAAGCTGCTCGATGGCCAGGCACTTGCAGTTGCAAGTATGGGGGACCGGATTAGTGGTCCTGGAAGGACAGCTGCCAGGTGCAACTAGTATGGAACGTTTTATTAAAAATCACCAAGAATTGTTCCGCTTTTGTTCTGATTTATTTATTTTTTAAGATTTTATTTATTTATTTGTCAGAAAGAGAGAGAGAAAGAACACAAGCAGAGAGAGCAGCAGGCAGAGGGAGAAGCAGACTCCCTGCTGAGCAAGGACCACACCCCACCGCCCCCCATCCCGCGCAACATGGGGCTTGATCCCAGGATGCTGGGATCATGACCTGAACTGAAGGCAGATGCTTACCCGACTGAGCCACCCAGGCATCCCTGCTCCGACTTATTTTTACATGTGCCTCTTCTATTTTTTAAAATATTTTTAAAAATTGCATTAAAAATTAAAAATTTAAAAATTGCATTAAAATGCAATTTTGCAATTTTACAACTTTTATTAAAAATGCTACTTCCTGTAATAGCAAAGATAGAATGGGCACAAATGTCCATCTGCAGGGGCCTGGTTCTGTGCATATGGGGTGCTCTTTGTAAATGTGCGTGTGCTTCCGCATACGAGCATCATGGACTGCAATCGGCATAAGCACAGACTATGTCCAGAGGATTACACAAGTGACACAGTGTAAGTAGTTCTGTCTAGGGAGGGGAACTAGGGGACTGGGGAAATGTGCAAACGGGAGTACAGGGAATAATGTCTTTTCCTAATGTAACTTTTTAGTTTTTGGAGTATTGATTTATATGCACAAATATTAACTATTCAGTATAATGAAACAAGAAATTTAAAACTTTCTAAAATTTTTATTTTTTTACAAGATTTTATTTATTTGTCAGAGAAAGAGAGAATACAAGCAGGGGGAGTGGCAGGCAGAGGGAGAGGGAAAGCAGGTTCCCTGCTGAGAAAGGAGCCCAATGCAGGACTCTGACCCCAGGACCCTGGGATCATGACCTGTGCCAAAGGCAGACACTTAATCAACTGAGCCACCCAGGCGTCCCAAAACATTTTATCTAAGCAAATAGGCAAAGGAAGAGGGAAGCAGCATTTAGTGAATGTCCACTATGGGCTATACATAGTGTTAGACCGGTTGAATAACTTACTGAAAATTCAGTCTAATAACTGGTTGCATTACCGGGATTCAAACTCAGATGTTTATACTATAAACATAGATGGAAATGTATTTTAAAAATTAAAATTTGAAGTATAGCTTTGAGGATAAATAGGATGACAGCATAACTCCATCTGTAGAACCCACCACCATTAATAAAATGGAAAAGAAACAAGTTACAGTATAATTTAATGTAGCCACACCCCATTCTCCAAACTCCAAACTAAATAAAACATGGTAAATGACCAGTTTCAGAGGGGTCTTATTAATAACCCCTAAGTAGGAGGGGTGATGACCAGATGCCTAGGCAGACCCCAGGAGAAATGGCAAGAAGGCTACTATTAGGTGCCTGAAAAAAGAATCCCATGGTAAGATCACCTGAACATTCTCCAACTCAACTTCCTAACTAGCAAAAGGGATGGTAAATCTCCTCATTCTTAAAATACCAAAATCCAAGGAGTATTCCCCAATGGGCTAGATGTGACACCCAAACCCTTAATACTCAGTAAAATTGTTCTAAGAAAAATATACCTTCCCTGAAGCCACCTGTTCCCTTCTGCCCCAACCTCACCACTATCTCATCCCCTTACCACTCACCACTTCTCTCGGGCCACTGAAGAACCGAGACGACACTGGGAACCTATGAACGCTGATACGTGGCTGTCAGTTCAAGTTTGGTTTCTGCTACAGGGAGAGGTAAATCAAAGAGAATCCACCAGCTACTTCTGAGCAAAAAGAAAGTCTAGATAAAACTCCCCATTCCAAGGATGAACTCTATACACAAGGTTGCAACACTGTAACTCTGCTTAGAGCACAGACCCCGGGAGGACCCTTTTGGAGCCGAGTATTTACAGAGGACATGCGTCCTTACCAGCTCACTCACAGGGCAGACCCCGCTGATGCCAGAGGCACGTGGCTGGTCAGCCCGGCCGAGAGCCGAAAGCAAGATGCCGAGAGGAAGAGATCAAAAGATCTGATGACGGATCTTAAGGACACGTACAAGGAAAAACCCCACTGGTCTCTTTCACTGTGATGTGGGCATTTTCCTCTGGCAGAGTCCACCACTAGAACTTTCGGCGGTCGCCTCCTGCCACTCCCAATTATACTTTTGTTGTTCCAAATACCCCTCTGCAGACCCAAGACCAGAGGCTCACCAAGTAGCCAAACCTCACAGAACAGAGCAAATACAAGCACTCTTTCCTCTTTTAGTGTTTCCTTCTATTCCTCCAGGACACTGAGGACAACACCAACAAGCTAGAGACTGTGGACCAGTTCACCACAGCAGGTATTAAGGTTGTATTCTCCAGACACCACCAACGGAGCGCTGGTAAAATGACCTCACTGTTGTGGCATCAACAGAAATCAGTTGTTAGCTGATCAAAGACATTCACAGGTTCTAAGTAATGGTCACTGCTAAGAAAACTGATCATCCACACTATGGCTTAAAGGAGCAAGAAATGGAAGGATCTCTGATTGATGTGATTAAAATGTAATAATTTTCCCCCTGAATTGTACCATTTTTCACACCTACTGTTCCATTCTTGATGCAAGAGCTGTTGCAAACAATACCTAACTGAAATGTAAAAGCAGCATCGTACACACTTGGGATTTTATATCTTTTTGCCTAAAATAGATAGCTTTGTACTGACCTAAATCATAATATAAGCAGAATTATCCTCCCTCAAAAACAAACAAAAAACAAAAAAGCAAAAAAAAAAAAAAAAAAAAGCCCCAAACCCCACAATCTTATAAGGAAGAGAATGAGAATAAAGAGGAAAGTATTTTGAGAATTTCCCCTTTGGTATTTGAGTAAACTGTCTTAAAGAGAAAAACAAAACAAAACAAACTATTATCTCAGGAATAAGACAAAACCACTACACTTCAACATTACATTGTTAAGTTTAACTTAACAAATATGTTTTTAAAAAATTTTATTTACTTATTTGACAGAGAAAGCAGGGGTGTGTGAGCACAAGCAGGAGGAGCGGCAGGCAGAGGGAGAAGCTGGGAGCCCGTTGTGAGACTCGATCCCAGGACCCTGGGATCGCGATCTGGGCCAAAGGCAGACGCTTAACCAACTGATCCACCCAGGTGCCCTAATTTAACAAATACTGACCAATAACCTTTTAATTGACAAATATTAATTGCTGAAGGAATAAGCATAATTATAAGAAATGGCCCGAATAGTCAAGGTTAGTGGGACAACTAGCACAGTTCGGCTATGATTCGGTGATCAGTAAGATAGGTATCCTACACCAGGTGCTACCTTTCTGTCAGCTGGAGCTGTTTTCCAACAGTAAACAGTTATTCTCAGGCTACCCGATCTGTAATTAGTAAATCTTCTTTTACCCACCTTGTACCATATGGGACCTATTTAGAGAATATATATAGGAAACAATTTGCATATACATCTGGACTTTCACCTTCCCAGCAATTATCAGTATAACTAAATAATTAATTGTACATCCCTCGAGGGCAGAGAAAGTGCTGATTTATCTCACCCCAAGCAAAGCACTGGGTATAAAATACCTGGCCTACCACAGGCTCTCGTGTGGAACGAACAAGTGAATGTCCACATATACAAGCCCACGTCTGGGCTCCCTCGATCTGGTCTCTGAGTCCTCCAACTACACACAATCTTTAGTTAAATGTCTTTAGTTAGAGTCAGTCTGAGCCACAAAAAGAACTTCTAAACGCCCCCCCCCCCAACTCAAATCATGAAACCAAAAACTCTAAGGTATTTCTATTAACTGAAAATCATAGAGAACAGAGAGAAATTAAATCCCAAGGTTATTTAAAAGCCATTTAATGCCATGATTTCTGCTCAGTCCCTCCCCAAGCTAATGTTTTTTAATAAAGAAGCACATAATCCATTTTATTTTATTATTTTAAGAATTTATTTATTTATTTGACAGACAGAGATCACAAGTAGGCAGAGTGGCAGGCAGAGAGAGAGAGGAGGAAGCAGGCTCCCCACTGGGCAGAGAGCCCGATGCGGGACTCGATCCCCAGGACCCTGAGATCATGACCTGAGCCGAAGGCAGCGGCTTAACCCACTGAGCCACCCAGGCGCCCCACATAATCCATCTTACTTGGTAGCCCTTCTCTTTGCTGCAGCTGTGATCTAAAAGAACTGCTGACCGACAATGAATGGCCCAAAGGAACAGCACACAATGAAGGACAGCACTCAGTCTACCGAAACAGGATTGTCGGTGTTCCATGTTTTGTTTTGTTTTGGTTTTTTAGAGACTTTTTTTTTTTAAGATTATTTATTTATTTATTTGACAGACAGATCACAAGTGGGCAGAGAGGCAGGCAGAGACAGAGAGAGGGGGAAGCAGGCTCCCCGCTGAGCAGAGAGCCCGATGCGGGACTCGATCCCAGGACACTGGGATCATGACCCGAGCTGAAGGCAGAGGCTTTAACCCACTGAGCCACCCAGGCACCCCAAGACTTTTATTTTTAAGTAATCTCTACACCCAGTGTGCGGCTTGAACTCACAACCCTCTGGCCAAGAGTCACATGCTCCACTGGAGCCTGCCAGACGCCCCGGATTACCAGTTTTCTAAAGCAAAACATGGCTGGTTCAAATAAGACATTTCCATTGAGAGCAAGACTTGCTCATTCATTTTGACAGCCTTCAGCATGGTGATACAGAGAAATGGTTCCAGAGTCCTGCTGCCTGGCTTCAAGCCTGGCCCTGCCACTTCACAGCTGTGGGACCTTGGACAAGATGGTTCCTGGGTCACCATACACGGAGAGAGATGTGATGATAGCACCTCCTTCAAAGAGCTAGTTCAACGGTCACCCGGTTGCACGAGGGGCATTCTCTGAGCACCGTTTCTCAAAGAGCTTCCTGCGGGTTCTCTCCTTACTTTACTTTCTTCATATGGCTTGACTATCTAAAATGATGTGTTTTTTTTTTTTAAAGTACTGTTTTCCTATGACTTCCCCTGTAACAGCAGGAATGTGTCCGACTTTTCTTACCTCTACATCCTTGTGCCTAGTTAGAAACGGGGCCCAGAATAACCACCAAAGAACTCAGTACGTATTTGTGGAGTACAGGGGTGAGTAAGACACAACAGTGACAGCTTCTGCAACCATTCCATAAGCGTGAGCCGTTTTTATCCAGGTGATTAGTGCAGGTTAACAATTCAGGCTTTTGTGTTATCTCTTCTAAGTAATTTTCCTCATTGGGTCTGCAGGTTTTATTTACTATTCACCCAAATCAAAAAAGTACATAACTGCTTGAAAGGAGTTTTCCTTCCTTCCTTCACCTGTTAGCAGTTGCCTTTTGGAGATTATTTAAGTTCATCTCGGACATTTAGTGAGCACGACACTATGAACCGCATTCCGCAGATACAGCTCAAAAGACGGTCCAAATTAGCCAAGAGATTTGTATCTTAGCCAAGTGCCTACCTCTAGCCAAGCTACCTACTTAAAGACAGTATTACAAGGAGGGATATGGAGATGTACAGAATGTAACTGGGTTAGGGGACGTGGGAGTTTGGATCCTGGCCATTTAATGAAAATCCTCACATGGTTCTATGTGGTCCTTCAAATTCCTTTACTCATTATGGCTAAGATTCTACCTTAGCTACTGTTTCTGTTGAAAACAGTAGCACCAAACGGCACAGGCCTAACCTCTCCCAAGTTAGGTGTTTCTGAAATGTAGCCACATGCGTGGAGGTTTACACAGGTCCTGAGCAAACTAAGGAAAACATATATGGGTGTGTATGTAAATGCATGTTAGTGTAAGATTGTCACGTGTTCTCTCTTAACAGAACCAGCCTTTATTTTGAGGTCATGTCCTTGTATTCACTTGGTGTTGAGTTGTCCTTTTCTTTAAATAATTATGTTGATCGCTCATGGTGAGTTTTCCCCACTTACTCGAAAAACAAAGTTAGCAATCTCAAACCATTTCCAAAAGGTTTTTAGATTTATTTATTTATACAAATTTTACCAGTGAAATTCTGAAATCCAGAACATCCGGAAGTAAAAAGAATACAACAGCTGCCTGGCCGAGCTCCAAATGCAGAGCACTCGATCTTTTATTCATTACCATGCTGTCTCTTCCTTCACCCAAGCCCAATTTTCATTAACCACTTGTCTATACTATCCCGGCAGGTCTTAATTATAACTCAGACAATACTAAGAAAAAACTTCTGACCGTATGCTTAAGAATGGTATGGAACTTTCCAGAAAATGCTTAAATCTTATGCACTGAAATAAATACTATAATCAAATTGTGCTCACAGCTTTGTTCTTTGTGACTTTTTTTTTTTTTTTTTAACTTTTCACATATCCCAAGTAGAAGCTCAGAACATTTACTGCATTTGGGGTGCCTGGGTGGCTCAGTGGGTTAAAGCCTTGCCTTCAGCTCAGGTCATGATCCCAGGGTCCTGGGATCGAGCCCCGCATTGGGCTCTCTGCTTAGCAGGGAGCCTGCTTCCCCCTCTCTCTGTCTCTGCCTGCCTCTCTGCCCACTTGTGGTCTCTGTCAAATAAATAAAATCTTTAAAAAAAAAAAAAAAAAAAAGAACATTTAGTGCATTTATTTGATGAAGTTAACTCTTGTTCCCAAGTCCCCAGTACCTTGCTCTGGAATATTCAGAGCTTTCTCCAACCTTGAAACCTCTGATCCAAGAGCCCTCCCCCAAGCTCACCACCACTCACTTGGGCTACAGCCCCCCTTTGCTCCTTATCCAGGTGGTATGCCGGGACCCTCTACTCCCCCACTTCTTGCAAACATCCTTCCCGCCCTGCTTTCCGCTCCCTCTTCATATGTGCTCGGTGAACCCTCCCCAAGTCCGTTGTGCTCCCGTGGCACACCCGCCCTGAACACCATAACACTGTCTCACACACACACACACACACACACACACACACACACACACAAGGGGGCTACTCCACTTCACTTACGTTTTTGGTCTCAAATCCCAAAGGAGGACTCAATCTTCCAACAACCCTCCATACTGTGCACTCGCCTTACCCTTTTCTAAAACTTCATCTGATGCTTAATCCTTGGATCTCATTTTAAAAGAGAAGATTCTCAGGTGCCTGGGTGGCTCAGTGGTTTAAAGCCTCTGCCTTCAGCTCGGGTCATGATCCCAGGGTCCTGGGATCGAGCCCCTCATCGGGCTCTCTGCTCAGCGGGGAGCCTGCTTCCCCCTCTCTCTACCTGCCTCTCTGTCTACTTGTGATCTCTCTGTCAAATAAATAAAATCTTTAAAAATAAATAAATAAATAAATAAATAATAAGAGATAAGATTCTCTCAGGACCACGGGTCCCTCCCTTCCAGCTACGAGTCTGTTTCTCTGCTTCCCGACACGTAACAAGCTCTCACAAGAAGGTCTTGAGGTTGTTTGTAAGTTGCTGCTTACAACTTGTCCGTCTTGGCTTCAACCTGCTCCAACCAGACTTGTCTCCATCATCTCTCCGGGACCCGTCTTGTCAGGGCTACCAGGTACCTCGTGTCAAAACATCCACGTGGGCCGTGACACAGCTGGTCCTTTCCTTTATGCTCGCCGCGTCTGCAACACAACGCTCTCCAGATTTTCCTCCCAAGTTACTTCAGTGTCCTTTGCTCCTCTTTTCTAGAGCACCACGTTGGCATGCACCAGAGCCCTGTCCCCAGCACCCCTTCCTGCTTTATTCATTTCAAAGAGTCAGTTACTGATTTCTCTCAGTCTCCTGTCTTTCTAATCCATTAATGTCTGCTCTAATTTTCATTATGTCTCTCCTTCTATTTTCCTTTCGTTTAAACTGTTCTTTAAGTTGCAAAACTGACCTGAATCTATTTAGTTTTCTTTCTAAAGCTCGCTAGTTACTTCTTACCTCCTTCATTTTCTAAGATGTGCAATCAGGATTATAAATTTCATCTTAACTGTACTTTAGCTGAAATTATTCTATATATGTTCAGAGAGGGGAGTATATTAATTCTGTCTGCAGTATAAAATTCAATACGTGTCCACTGAATAAAGTTTATTCTGCCTGTTCCATTTTGTTTGTTCTAATTTTTAAAGTTATTATAAATGTTTTTTAAAAAACCATCTATTCACCAACTTTTTAACATATCCTTTTTGGGGGTTTTCTATATTTGAGGGCCATGTTATTATATACTTACAGATTATTGACTACTGCTCCTTATAAATACTATCTTTGATGATTTAGGGTACCTACCTTCTTTATGTCTAATAATGTTCTTTATCTTATTGCTCTGATAGTAACATTAATGTAACAGGTTTTTATCACATTTTTCTTCCTTTAATTGTCATCAAGCTTTAGTCACTTTTAAATAGTTGTAGTGAGGTTTTATTAGTTTTTACACAAACTGAGAAACCCTTTCTTTTAAACAGGAGAGTGTAATCCTCTTTTATTTATTTTGTGATTATTTTTCCTAACTTTTGTTCCCCTTTTCCTTCTTCTACTGGATTTAGTCTATTTAATTTTCCTTCCCACTCCAAGCTAGGATACATTCTACTTCTTTTAAATTTTAAAATGTATAATATGCCTTACATTTAAAATATAATCCATTTCTCATCCTCCTCCCAAGCAATCAAGACCTCAAAAGTTTCCACTTCAATGTTTCTCCTGCCATTCTCCACATTATTCGTATCTAATACTTCTGTTCATTTTTCTCCCAACATTCTAAATGCAAGCAATTGCTCTTTGTTAGTTCTAAAGTCAGTGTTCACATTTATCAACCTGAAATGTCTTTGTTTGTTCAAATCGCTTACATCCAACTCTTTTCTTCTATGTCCTTCTTCCTCACTTATACTTTTTAGTAGTTTAAAAAGTAAGGCTATGTAGGTAGAAAATCCTTGGTCTTTATTTGTCTGAAAATACATTTTTTGGGTCCTTACTCTTAAAGGTTTGCTTGGTTAAGGAGAGAATTTGAGGCTGAGAGTTATTTTTTGTAACATTGGGTAAAACTGTTATCCCATTTTTAATATATTTCTTTTTTATTTGACACAGAGAGAGAAATCACAAGTAGGCAGAGAGGCAGGCGGTGTGGGGGGGGGTGGGGGAAGCAGGCTCCCGGCCAAGCAGAGAGCCTGATGCTGGGTCTCGATCCCAGGACCCCTGAGACCATGACCTGAGCTGAAGTCTGAGGCTTAACCCACTGAGCCACCCAGGTGTCGCTTTAATATAGTTCTTATTGCTGATGAGAACTCTACTGTTCATTTAACCATTGTTACTTTGGAGATCATGTTTTCTTTTTGATTGCTATTCAGATCTTTGTATTTTGAGTTTGCAGTTCCAATGGATTTTTTTTTTTTTATTAATTCTGGTAGGTATTCAGTGCGTATCGATCTGAAGATACAGCTCTCTCCAATTCTGGAGAATTCTCAGCTATCACCTTTTCAAAGATTGCCTCTCAAAAGATTTCTGCTGTAACCTCTTTCTGGAATGCCTGTTAAATCTAAGTTGTACTTTTCATTCTATTCTCCATGTTTCTTGATTGCTCTTTAATATTCTCAATGTCTATCTCTCTATGATTCATTCTAAGTAATTGCCTCAGATCCACATTCCACTCCACCGAGCCCATCTTCAGCTTTTAGGTATAACCTGCTGCTTAGCTATTCTACTGAGTTCTCAATTTTGAAGACTATGTATTTCATTTCTAGAGTTTCTATATAACTCTCTAATTAGCTTATTTCTTTGCATTTATTCATTATGATTTTTATTCCTGCCTTCAAAATTATCTTAAACAAATTTACATTCAAATTGCCCCATTATTTCTATTTCTACTTCTTGGAGTGTTAGTGCTCTGGTATTTTTGTTTGTTTGTTTGTTTGTTTGCTTTCATTAATGCTCCACGAAGATGCTTAGTTTCCTCACGTAGTCTATAAAATTTTGTGTGACAGTCCTATGAGCTACAGATTTTTTAAAAAAGATTTTATTTATTTATTTATTTAACAGAGAGAGAAATCACAAGTAAGCAGAGAAAGAGGGGAAAGCAGGCTCCCCGCCGAGCAGAGAGCCCGATGTGGGGCTGCTCCCAGGACCCTGAGATCATGACCTGAGCAGAAGGCAGAGACTTAACCCACTGAGCCACCCAGGCACCCCTGAGCTACAGATTTTGAAAGTAATTCAACTAAGCACTTTTCAATTTGTTTCTACCAGAGTCAACCAAAGATATGAAACTATTTTTATGTTAATTTCTCAGTTTGGGGTTTCCAGTCCCCAAACAGCAGAGTTGCTTGATTTCTTTAAAGTAATCTTTTCCCCTTAAAACTTTAGGCATTAGGTAGATGGCAGCTCCCTCAACCAGAAGTAACAGTTTTTCTGTTTCCTTTGCATGGAGGTATGGATATCTAGGCTTTGACCTTCATGTAGGAGGCCCATTTCACCTAGTACGGGTGGTGTTGATGCCACATCTCTTGTCCCCATGAGGATGCTGGAGCCTTATTTCACAATGCTTACGATGGATCCAAAACCCTGAGGACTGTCATGCTGTGAGCGTATACTCACCATTGTGGATTTGATTTCTCTTAATTTTTGCCTCCTTTAAGGCTCAGTTACATAGTTAATAAACTTCTAAAAAATAATATTTAAACCCGTATATTTGTTTGTAGCAAGAAGGGAGGAAATATGTCAATTCAGTCCACCGCAGTACTGGTACTCCCCTCTTTTTCTAGCTACACGTTTTCCCTAAGTGAATTTAAACAGGCATCTGACTTTCAATATTAGCCATACCATACCTCCCAAACTTTTATCTCCAACTATCACTTTTCCTTGGATTTTATTTTTTTGGACACTTCCTTGGATTTTAGACATATTTTCTAACAAAAAACTTATATCCAGAATATATCTTCATAAACTCCTCCAAACCGAGAGCAAAAAGGGAGCCAACCCAAACTAAAAATAGGCAAAGATATGTACATACAAATCCCAAAAGATCATATACAAATCGCATAATAAATAAATAAGCATACTAAAAACTGCACAACATTAGTCAGTAGGGAAAAGGAAATCACGAATCGCAACGAGCTACCACTATATACCCACTGGAGTGCCTAAAATAAAAAAGACTGACAACAGCAAACGCTGGTGAAAAACAGAACTCTCATACGTTACTGGTGGGAGTATAAAATTTTACAGCTGCTTTGGAAAATACTTTAGCTTCCTAAAAAGTTAAAAATTTGCCTCTGCTATGACCCAACAATTCTATCCCTACATGTTTCCCCCAAACAAATAAAAATACAAGTCCAATAAGACTTGTACAAGAACGTTCATAATAGCTTTATCCCTAATAACACCTAACTGGAAACAACCCAAATGTCTGTCAATGGGAAAGTGGATGAACAAATTTTGGTATATCCATAAAAAGAATACTATTCTGCAACAAAAAGTAAGAATTTATTGATATATACGACATGCATGCATTTGAGAAAAGATATACTAAAGAAGTAAGAACCATGTGCTACTTGATTCATCTAAAGGAAGTTCTGGAACAGGCAAACCTAATCTGTAGTAATAGAAACACACAGTGCTGAGTATTTGCGGGAGTGTGCTGATGAGAAAAAGGCAGAAGTGAATTTTCAGGGATAATAATGTAAATACTCTTTATCTCTACTGGGGATGATATATACTTTTATCAAAACACACTGGACTGTACTAAAAAAATGTGTGCATTTCTCTGTAGCTAAATGTTACCTCAATCTGAAACAACTACCCCCCAAGCTTTTACTTAACTGTAACTTAGAAGTCTGGTTTTCATGTGACTATTACATGAAAACCACATCACAATGATCAGTACGAATATACATATCCTACTGTTCTAAATATTCGTGTAATAAAATTATAGATTTTTAGTCATTTTTTTTAGGAGGGAGGAGACTATATTCAGAATCATTTCATTTGCTAAAGTTACTGTTTTGAACACTGTCCAAAAATTTAGAGAAAAAAAAAATCTCCAATGTTCTATTCAAACAAATTATACAATATTACTTCCTCGCAAGAGTAGTTATTAAAAGCTGCAACCTTCTAAATGCACATCACCAGTTAACATTCTGGTCAAAAAGAGCTCAAATCATCAGAAGCCAGGAATATCCTTGTCATGTGTTGGTCACACACTTAGTCACACGTTAACCCTAGCAAAGCTGTTGTGTTGTACAACTCTGGGGTGCACCTTATACGTCCTAATTCATGTGAACGGTGCTCCTGGACTTGAACACAGACACACTTAGTGGCCCTGATCTCAGCTATTCCAAATGAGTGATAAACCGAGGCAGTAATTGACACGAGTATACATAAGCAACAAAGATCAGTTTGAAAAGTCAAATTACCCATGGTCAACATGAGTAATAACGTCTCCGCGCGCCACATAACTGGTGGTTTGGTACTGTCAGCTTAGCTGAGCTGCAACGTTTTCCCCAAATTCTCTTCCCAATATGGTTCTGAGTTACTGGCCGTGAGAAATTTGCACAAGATTTGGAAAGAAGAAATGTTAGGCTCCACCAGGTCTAGTCAGGTGCTTTTAGAGCTCCCACTATGACTTAAACCAAAATACAGTCACAGTCCCTCAAACAATTCCCAGCTTTGAGTTAGTTCAAAGGCCCAAAGACCCTTGAATGAAGGGTCTTTGAAAAAAGAATCTTAGTTACCCCAAAATGCATAGGTAAATCCTCCTCCTAACTCTCCCCCAGAGGGAACTGCGGTGATCCACTAGAGTGACTACGCATTGGAGGATATGGGGAGAAAACCCAAACTGTCTCCAAACTAACAATAATTCCTCGAGACCCAGAACTTTACCGTGTTAAACTAGTCAGAGAAGGAGCTTAAGGAAATCAGATGATCAATGAACTTTTGGACTGGGGCCATTTCACAGTGGAACCAGTGGGTCCCCCAAATCCATCCTGCAGTTACTGCCTCAGTTCTGGAATACACAGTTGGAATACTCAGCACCTGCGAGAACCTAAACTCTGGTTCCCCAGCCTGTGCATGAATGTAAGGGCTAAAATCCCAGGAAAGGGCAGGTGGGTGAAAGAGATCAGAACCACACGGTCTTAGCAAAACAGTAAACCAGAAGCAATCCTGCATCATGAAGGGCCCGCAGAGATGAGTGCCACCATAAAGATGCAGTGACACCAATTTCCACATCTCCATTCAACCGTCTGTCTGGCCTATGCAGAGGACAGACAAATCTCAGCAACTGACAGTAAATTATCAAAACTTAAACAGCTGGTAATTCCAATTATAACTGCTACTCTAGATGTGGATTGTTTGCTGGGTCAGATCAATGAAACCCTGGCACCTGGTATGCACTCAGTCACTATTCTCTCTGCTTGTTAGTGAACAGTATCTGAAGCAGTTCGCAGCCTTGCACTACGCCGCTGCAGGGTGCTTCAGACTCGCAGCCCACGGCATCATCTCGTCCGGGGCTTCTCATCTCAGCACCACAGACATCTGGGGCCAGATAAGCTCTTGCTGCAGGGGGCCGTTCTGTGCATGATGGGGTGTTTAACAGCCCCCCACGCCTCTGCGCACCAGATGCCTGCCCCCGATCGGTGATGCCAAAAATGTCTCCAGACACTGCCAAATGTTCTCTGGGATGCAACAGTGACCCCAGCTGAGAACCACTGACCTAGTGTGCAGGGTCTTTCATCACCTTTCCTTCCACAGGACATCACACTGGTCCATTATGTTGATAATATTATGCTGCCTGTATCAGCTAAGCAGGAAGTTAACAACCACTCGAGACACCTTGATAAGATACATGTATGCCAAAGGGTAGGCAATAAACCCCACAAAAATTCAGGGATCTGCCTCCTCAGTGAAGTTCCTGGGAATCTAATGGCCTGGGAGCTGTTGCGGTATCTCTCCAGAGTGAAGAACAAATTGCGGCACCTGGTCCCTCTAACCCTAAGAAAAGGAGGCACCATGGATATGAATTTTGAAAGTAAAATACACATCATTACCATCATTATACAGATAACCTGACAGCTTGCCAGTTTGTTAATAGGGCCCAGAAAAATAGGGCTGTGTAACAGGTCGAGGGCCATCAACAAGCTACTCTACCACTGGAACCCAGAAAGATCACTGTGGCTTGAGGACTGGGGTACAGAGAAATCACGTACTGAGCCTTTGGTGGACCCCCCCATGTGAATCACAAGGCAAACGTTCAACATTTTGGAGCAAAATTATGCCACGCTCCGTAGATAACCATTCTCTTTGGGGGAACCTTCTGGCTTGCCATGGGGAGTCAGGTCAACTGTCATAGGCCAGCATTACTCAACGTGAGCTTCTCATTAGGACCTGGGTGTTGTCTGATTCATGAAGTCAATGAAACCTGGGCTTGCACAGCAACATTCCACCATCAAAAAGAAGTGACATCATATATCAGAGAGGCTTGAGCAAGTCCTGAAGGTACAAGACCAGCTGCACGTGCCAGTGGCGGAGCTATCCCTTGACCCACACTCCTGCTACATTGCTTATGTTGTCTACACCCACATCTGTGGACTCCCGGGGAGACCTGCTGGGAAACGTCATAAAAACTTGCAGTCTAGTTTCCAGCTGGTTCTGCACGATCCGCAGGGGGCACACAGGAACTGACCATGGCAGCACCACAGCCCCGCTCTGGGTGGCATGGAAGGAACAGTGGCCAAGAGAAAATCGCCCAGGGGGCGGAACTTCAAGCAGTGCACCTGGTTGTTTATTTTGCCTTGCAAAGAGAGTGTAAAGTAGGGATCTACAGAGATCTACAGACTGTGCTAATGGTTTGGCTGAATGATCAAGGACTGAGAAGGAACAGGATCTGAAAATTAATGACAAGGAAAAAGAATGTGACTAGGTCTCCCCGAATGAGCATGGCATGTGGAGACAGCTGTGCCCTGTGTGAATCCTCACCAGATATGACTCATGCTGAAGACATGAGCCTCTTCCTCCAGCCACCCATCTTCCTAGCAACACAGACTAACACTCACCACGGCCAATCTGCCAACTGCAGAGAATAACACTGAGCTCCCCCACCGACACCACAATTCCCAGGAGAAGGGGCGAAGTTAGCCAGTTACCTGGTGGCAGGCTGATTAAATGAGACTACTTTCATCACAGACGGGGCCGCGTTTTTGATCTCACTGGAATAAGCACTTGTCACAGATATGAACACGCCTTCCCTATTCATAATACTTGCGGCAAAACCACCCTGGGTAGACTCAGAGCATAAGCTTCCGCCATCATGACATTCCACACGCACTGCTTCTAAGCAAGGAACCACTCTCATAGGAAATGAAGCATGGCAATGGGCTCATGCCTGAAGAATTCACTGTTCTTATTGTATCCCCGACACCCCGAAGCAGCTGGCTTGAGAAACCAGTGGAATGGCCTTTTAAAGATTCTGTTGTGATGCTGGCTGGGTGACAAAAGCTTGCAGAGCTGGGGTAACATTTTCCGGGATGCAGTACATACTCTGGATGGGTCATAATACATAGGACTACTTCTCCCACAGCCAGGATTCACAGGTCCAGGAGTCAAGAGATAGAAACTGGAGTAGCTCCTCTCTCTGTCACCCTTAGTGACCCATCAGAAAATTTTTTTCTTTCTAGTCTCTGCAACTTTGTATTCTGCTAGCATAGAAGTCTTAGTACCTACGACGGGACTGTTTGCACCAGGTGTCACAGCAATGGTCCATTGCATTGCAAGCTGAGACTGCTTCACAGCAGTGAATCAGTAGTCAAAGAAGAGCGTTATCATACTGGCTAGGGTGAATGATCCTGATAATCGAGGGGAAATTGGGTTGCTATTATATAATGGCTTAAGAAGAAGTAAGTTTAAATGCAGGAGATCCTCTGGCACACCTCTTCTTACTCCCTTGTCCTGAGACAGGTCCATGGAAAATTACAATAACACAAAAGAGGCATGATTTCTGATGTCCCAGACTCTTCAGGAATCAAGTTTGGGGTTACCTCTCCAGGCAAGGAATTATAATCACTCAGGTGATTGTTGAGGGCAAAGAGAACATGGAATTAGGGTGCCTGGGTGGTTCAGTGGATTAAAGCCCCTGCTTTGGGCTCAGGTCATGATCCCAGGGTCCTGGGATCGAGCCTCACATCCAGCAGGGAGCCTGCTTCCCTCCCTCCCCGGGCCGCCTGCTTCTCCGCCTACTTGTGATCTCTGTCAAATAAATAAATAAAATCTTAAAAAAAAGAGAACATGGAATTAGAAGAAGGTAATTAAAAATACCATCTGTAACCACATGACCAGTTGCAGAAACAAGGACTGTAATATTTAGGAGTATCTCTTATTTTGGTATGAATATATTTGTGCATAAATTAGCCAATTCTTTCTTTCTTTTAATGCTCTTTCCCCACGTCCATGTCACCTAGTATTAAAGTGTTAATATTAGCTAACTTTGTATTTCAATATTGAGGTTACAAGGTATAAAAAGAAGAGTGTGACTCAGAAGATAAAGAGACTTCATGTTTTCTTTTGAGGAGAGGGTTAGCATATTTTTGGTATACCTAGGATGGTTGCACCATATTAGGCAAAAGCATAATTTTGCTCTTATCTTCATTTGGAAGTTAACTGTGGTTAAAAGAAGTGTGGCCAAATCCTAGACTTCTTTTAGGGCAAGGTGACATGGAGTGGTCTGTGATGACTTCCGATATGTAAGTTTAGCTACGCTGGAATTATATTTCTCAAAAGTCCCTTCCCTCTAAGGTCCTGGGTTAATACTGGACACAAGAGAAACGTGCCAGAGACCTGGAAGGCAGAACTACAACTGTGGCCACTGATATGCTCTGAAGGTCAGTGCCGAGCCTGACACAGCTGCAGCTCACGCTGGTAGAGATGATCTGTTGGCACGTCTCGTGAGCAGCAGTCAGGCTTCACAGCTCTCCAGCTCCTGCTGGAGCACCTGCCTGGGCTGCTGGGTATTCCAGTCCAGGTGCTCAGGCAACTCTGTGATGAAGGGCATCTGCTTATCCTGCAGGTCACCATGTCAGAGCTTGGAAAGCAGCGAGCGGAGAAACGAGTTCCCCTTTGCCCTCACGGGCTCCGCTGAGTCCTGTTCTCTCCCACTTCATGTTCATCGTCCTTTCTGACTGATGGTGCTGTGGATTTCAGCCTCTTAATACCAGACTCCAAAGCAGCAACCATATACAGAATACTAAACCACTGCATAACTTTAATCCCATGGTTAAAGCCTTAATCTATACGGCTCACACGATTCTGCTTCCCCAGTTGAACTCAGATGTGATAACAGAGGTAACGCTGCAATGTTTTCTTTTAAAAAGTACATGAACATGGGACTGTATTTCTAATTTAACTGTTATGGAAACTTGACTAAGGTGAAATTAAGTCCCTTGAGTAAAAAAAATCTATCAAGCATTATTTTCAGAAAGATGAAGAGAAATGTATTTCCTTAAAGGAAAAGGAGGACAAAAACAGAATTAGAAGAACTTTTCATAAATCCACCAAAACCTTGCTCATCGAGCTATTTTCTGTAACTTCTAAGGGGCAAAAATATAAGCACGATGATTCAGAAAAGACAAAAGAAGACACTATATTCTGGCATACACAGTGGCATTATCAAAATTATCTCCAACACATAAACGCCTGATTTAAGATTTGCCTTTATATTTGGGTTCAGTAAATTCAAAGCAGTCTCAAGAGAGAGATTCCATTAGCATGTTTACAGCAGTAATCAATCCAAGTATATTTGTACTCAGCCTGAAGAATGAATGTATTGACACGAAGAAAATGGTGAACATGTTGGAAAACGGGAACTCCCAAGAACATCAGTTTGGTTGTGCATTTTAAGATCATGGGGTAGGAAAAAGAACATGGTCCCAGAAGCAAATGTGAATTTCCTCAGCACCCTGGTTTTGATTCTTTGTCTCCTTGGTACCATCACCGAACATCGGCTATTGCAAAGGATGTCATATATACCTGATAACTGAAAACCAACAACCCACCCAATCAGGTATGGATTATTCTCATCTCACAGGTAAGGAGGTGTGCCTAATGTTATATACCTTATAAATGACTAACCTGAGAATAAATCAACCCCAGGGATGTCCTGTCTACAAGCTGGTGCTCTTAAACCTTACACAACCTTAGAGGTTGTCTGTTCCCACTGAGAACACTGATGTCAGCACACACCTATCCTCTTCTGTACCCTGCTCTGATACCTTGTTGTCCGAGTCACCTGCATAAAATCTGGCTTCCCACTTGGCTTTCTTACATGAATACAAGCATTCCAGCAAACTAGGAAGTTATACTTCACACTGTAAATTTATGATTTTAATAGTTTTTTGGTATAAAAAGGAATACAAATCTATGATTTAAAATACAGAAATTTTAAAAAATTAAAATCACATATAGTCCAGTAGCATGAAGTTTTACTTCCTTTATCTAAATGTACCACCACTACTACTACTACGGCTACCAACAATGAAAGCAGGAGCAGCTGGCACTTTCTCACCTTCTACTAGGTGCCAGGCACTGGTCTAAGGGCATTAGATGTGTTCAATCATTTAAACCTTACAACAACCCAAAAGGTAGGTACTGTTGTTGTTACATTTTACAGATTAAAAACCCCAAGGAATAAATAAAATAAGTGGCTTCCCAAGATCACAGAGCTCATAAATGGCAGAGCTACGACTTGAACCCACATAGTCTAACTTTAGAGTGCATACTCATAACCTAGAAGTTCCACTGCCTTTACATCTGAATTGGAGATACAGAGGACAATCACTCCCCTTCAGGAGGCAGACAGGGAGCCACAGCCCGTATTTTATTTCTAGAGCCACTCCTTCCTGAGATAGTCCCTTACCCCACCCCCCCCCACCCCTACCCCCACCCAAAAAACCCCCTCTGGGAGGTCTTTCACTACTGCTTGCCAGAAGATATTATGAGCTAACACAACTGAGTCCCCAGGGGATAAAAAGAAAACATCTGCTTAAATTATATCTAAAAATACGGTATTAAATTCTTTCAGAAACTTCCTAGTTCTTTCACTCCCACGAGTACAAAAACCTAACAGTAAACTCATGCCAGAAATTACAATGGATGTTTGTTCTTTAAATCATTAGATTAGATTTAATTTAACACTCTAGTAGTCAAAGCTTTATTCTGCGACCCTCAGGTTCTGATATATTTAGTAAATCTAACAAAATCCAGTAATTTTTCCCTAACATAAGCTAATAATCATACCAACTTAAATGTCAATACACTTTCTGCACAAATTTTTTTAAGGTACAATAAAAATTTAACTGATGACTTTAAGTTATGAACATGAATGCCAGGGGTGAAAGGAATTATCTCTGCAAAACACCTCAGACCTTCATACAACAATGACCAGAATGTAAAAAGCAAATATGGTGTCTACACAGCACCCCCTCAGATTTTTAAAGTACTTCAAAATTTTCCAGAGAATGGGTGAATCTTAATTGTATATATTTACTAAACACCTATCAAGCCACTACTATGTGCACAGCACCATGCTAAAGTACTTTAAGAGGGAGGAACGTAGTTTACTGACATATTCTTGCTGTTTTTTACATAACACCAGCAAGCAGTTCTGAAAACTTCTGAAAGTCAATTATGCCAGACACTGCAGCTGAATGGCTATGGGAGTCAGTACCCAGGGGCCTGGGGTCAAGCAGTTTGCAGCACGGTGTGTGGGACAGGTTTAATGACATCACAGCACGGTTTGAAAGCACTGTCACAAAGCACATATGAGATAGAACCAGAAACACGATAAATAATTCACTCTGTTCTGTGGCAGAACAGAGAACACAGTCTCCTTCCCAACATACTCTTCCCTCCCCTTGATTTCTCTCCTTGCTGGGGAGGAAGGAAAAAGAGACAGGCAGAGGTGATCAACCACCCCACCTGGTATCAACCTTCTCTCTTCAAGACTTCCCTACTTAGCCTGTTCTTTGGGCGCTCATGTTTCAGAATTTACTGGACAGATCCTTCTTTATTTCTCCAGGTTTATACAAGTGGCCACTGGTACATAACTTAATTCCCTCTAGTTTTTGTTGCTTAAGTAGAAATCAGAAAGAATTTAGTGTGGCCAGAAGAATCAGTTGTGTGACTTAGTAGTGCATTAGATAATAAATCATCTCTGTAGAAAAGAGCACGACCGGTTTATAGATAGGCACCAAAATGAGATGTACCAGTAAGCATCAGAAGAAACAAAGAGAGGTTAAGCGACTTACCAAGATAAACCAGCTGAATAATCGTCCCCCCTCAGGTCAACTGTAGTCCTCTCGTCTATCAAAATCACAGATAGGACACCATGAAAGAATAATGAATCACCAACCCCAGCCTTTGCTAAGAAATCCCTGTCCTAGTCTCTTTATGGCACACTATCCTTCTGCACTAGGTCTGAGAGGTTCTGCTTTCTGGTCTACTAATATGGTTACTGTGGGCTTCTCTCACCTCACTCCCAATACATACTCTCACAGTAAAATGTGTTTGGGATTTCGTTATGAAACATGAATCTTTCCTTAACGAGTGTTAAAAAGAAATAATTATTCTGACACTTTCTAAATGGTAAGAAAGGCTTTATTCAAGATTATTGCATCAGGGTATTGTGATAGGGGAGAGAGATCAGTTCCGAATACAGTAAAGAGAGCTGGGGATTCAGAGCTGAGGTGAGTGGATGGAAAATTACTAAGATGAGACCTGAGGGTCAGGGGACTCCTGCTAAACTGGCCTAAAAGTGTGCCTTGGTGGGGATTCGCACTTAAACTTAGCGGAATTCCTTGCTAAGCTGGAGCGGTGCAGGCCTTGGAAGGACAGGGCAGAGATGAAGGCCAAAGTCAAACCTACTTGAGAACAAGGCTCAGAGGGGCCAACCTGAAGTCTGTTTCAAGGAGAGAGTTCTTTGTCACCGGCACTGGCATCTCCCCCTCACTAAACCCTTCTCCAGTATACCAAAACAAGTTTTCAAAATACCAGAGTCAAAGCTCTTTTGTGGATCTTGAGAATACAGGTCACAAAATTTATTTAAAAAAAAAAATTTTTTTTAAGATTTTATTTTTAAGTGATCTCCATACCCAATGCGGGGCTTGAACTCACAATCTCAAGATCAAGAGTCACATATTCTACCAACTGAGCCAGCAAGGTGCCCAAGGCCACTAAATTTAAAAACTAGTATGTTTCTAAAACACTTCAGCATACACAGAATACAAATCTAATCATGTCGGCCCTTTACTTAAGTCACCCAAGGGCTACCGGTGCCCCAGGACCAGGTCTTGCTGAGACTCGCTAAGCCCTGCCTGGTCTCCAGTCCCGGGCCAGCCCTCTCCCTGACCGCTCCTCCTCCCAGCCGCACACTCAGGGCCCTGGAAACAACGCTCCTTCAGCCCACTAGTCTCTTCTTTCCACAGAGCCCACTAGCAAAGCAGTACTTGCCTTTCAAGCCTAGTTCCAAGGCCGTGATCCTTTCTTGAGCGCTCCCTCCGCCCGTCTCCCTTCCTTCTTTATTCAGTGTCCTGCTCACTCAAAGGACAAGAACTGTAACTTTCTACTGCACTTGCTTGTCTCCGTCTATCTCCCCGTCAGGCTCTGAGTCCCTCCAGAGCAGGAACAGGTTTCATTTGCCTTTGTATCCCTTTGGTCTCCAGTTGAGATGAAACAAATAGGAAAGGAAATAAAAGCACACCCTCTTTGGAAACTGTGAAAGTAGCACTGTTGATCCCCAGTGAAAGGTAGGCATACCTTAAATATTTAAAATAAACCTATTACCATATCCTTTACAGACAGTTCATTCAAACTTTGGACTGTGGCTCAGCTTCTGATTTGTTGACAACCTGAACTAAATGGATACAGTGGTCAAAACAGTATTAAAAATACTTTCTCAGAATGGGCACCATATGGTGAACTCTGCTGCCACCACTTTCCCACTATGGTTCACCATATAAAGCTGGGAGAAAGAAGAATGTGAAATTCCTCATTACTTCCTTCCTCAACCTTAGACCTACAAATGCCACACATGTGTGCCTTATTACCCCCGAGACAGACAATTCCCTGTTGTTTTCTACTGCTGTCATCATCCACTGAAAGGACTGATTCGTCACTTCCCCCACACCACGTTCTAGAACATAACCGGCAACCATAATGTCTTTTTTCATTTTAATTAAAAGATGAGATTTATCGGGGCGCCTGGGTGTCTCAGTGGGTTAAGCCTCTGCCTTCAGCCCAGGTCATGATCTCAGGGTCCTGGGATCGAGCCCCGCATCGGGCTCTCTGCTCAGAAGGGAGTCTGTTTCCCTTCCTCTCTCTCTGCCTGCCTCTCTGCCTACTTGTGATCTCTCTCTCTCTGTGTCAAATAAATAAACAAAATCTATAGAAAAAAAAAAGATGAGATTTATTATAATGCAATCATGATCATCATCACATAAATCAGTGTTTTTTCACAAAGCCTAGTCAGTAAATACCAACATCAGAATAATGGAGAGGTTTAAGAAGAGAGATTTCTGTCTCATCCTAGAGAAACTGTGTATGAACAGAGTGCAACAGAGCAGGGCTTAGGGAGTATGAATGTGAAGTGATCTCTCAAGCTGGCTCATAAAGTCATTTGAGAATAAATGAATAAACTAGACCTTGATTTATTAAATTGTTGAGCGCCAAAAATATGCCAAAAACTATGGGAGGTAATACAGGATATACAGAAATAATATTGGAGGTAGTCCCTGGCCTCAAAGTATTTTCAATTTAGTCAGGAAGAAAAAGTTGACTCAGAGAATTCTAGAACAATGCTAAACTCTATTGTATAGAATAGTCTTCAAACTTTAGATCAAGTACCCTATCACTGAAAGCTTTAAGTATGGGCTACTATAGGAATACTGACTTAAATTATACATGTATTATATTAAAACCCATGATACCAAAAAGATAAAATTTTTGGAAACATATTACATTTCAATGGTACAAACATTTCAGTGATTAAACATTGTGCCATATTAATATATTTCTTGATTTTTAACATCTTAGCTTAACAATTTGTGATACTGGGATCTGAAGGGCTGACTACAAATTCAGTTTATGTTGACACTTGACTTCAAGGACTTTATTCATATTTCAATCCACCCACCATGTATACAAAAAGTATTTTATGAAAATCATGTTAGAAAGTACCTTCCTGAGGACAATCTGCAATTTTTGAAAACATCATCTTAATAACTTTAACAAATGATTTCCAAAATCTACTAAGACTTTTGATCTAGAAAATTTATAAACAAATTAGAAAGTTGTCCATATTTTTAAGCATGCAGATGAGAAACTGAGAAATGACATGTAATTTAGGGTAGTAAAATCACATAAGTATGGACACTTCTGAACACCCATTTCCAAAAAGTTTATTCCAATCTTTCTGTTGACTAGTATGCAAGATAATATGAAGGGTTTTCCAAGATAAAACATACTTTAAAGTGTACTGTTGGGCTTGAAGAGAAAATCCAAGGGAAAAATAAGTAAATATTAAAAAAACTATAGCTGAAAGCAACTACAAAACCCAGCACTGCCCTGGGGTCCAAATATTAACCTGTGGACTCACTACAAGGATGGAGAGTGTAAAACTCCTTCATTGACCTGGAATTCCTTTAAGATACTAGAATGTCCCATGTCAGGGGCTTCTAGCTAGCTCAGTCAGTAAAGTATGCAACTCTTGATCTTGGGGTTGTAAGTTCGAGCCCCATATGGGGAGTAATTCCCATATGGGGAGTAATTTAAAGACTTAAAAATAAGTCTTTAAAAAAAAAGTCCCAGGTCAATAGGAGCAAAAACAAAGCCTCTCTAGAGGAAGTCATCCTCAATTTAGAGCCCCAATTTCACACAGATAAAAATCAGGCAAATATGAGTTCATCCCAGAAGAACAGCAAATACAGAAACAAAGAAGCCACAGTAGATGAGAATCAACAGATACAAACACTAAAGCTAAAGCCCCAGGGGCTTCATATAATGGAATTTCCAGACATAGGAAGTAAATAACTATATGTCAAATGTTTAAGGAAATGAAGGTGAAGTCACAAAAATAAACAAAAACCAAGAGACTATAAAATAGGCCAGACTGGTTTGAGAGAAAGAACTTACAACTTTTAGAAATAAAAAATGAAATGAAAAAATTCAACAAATGGAAAAAGAAAAGAGTGTAGCATGCATCCAGCACACTGCTATTTTTGGTCCATCTCAACACAGGGTGCTTGATGGGAACCAGCATTCCCTAAGTGCTGGGGTACGCTGAGAACAAAGCCAGCTAAGTATGCTGCTCCTTCAGAGGAACCACAGTACACCAGACAGACACCAGAGGGAGCAAGAGATTACAGCTCCTTAAA